>NC_134375.1:10635312-10952968 GCF_035582795.1 Mycteria americana | reverse complement strand
CAAAACATTTTCAATTCTTTGATCATTGAGTGGATAAAGTAGCTAGACACGTAAAGCTATATCTACTGAATACGGGTATAAGAAAGAAAATTATTACGTGCGTGATTACTTTATAACCATGTATTTACTTGTGTATCTGCTTGGGTGAAAACCCAGGGGTTTTCACGGAGAAGTGCTGGGGTATTGCTAGGATAGGGGTGACTGAAGAAGACTGCTGTTTAGGCAGAGTGTCAGAAATGGGTTTGGGTAGGGTTTGGGGTTTTTTATTAGTCCTCAGTAGCTGGAGAGAAGGGAACAATACATCGCAGGATTCCAGGACGAGCGATGGAGAGATGTGACCCAGCTGGGGAGCGTCACCGCTGTGCCGGGCGAGGAGGGCAGCTGCAGAGGCAGAGCCCCCCGGCCGTGCCGAGGGGCCGGGAAGGGCTGGCAGCAGCAGGGGAGGGCACGGGGCAGGGCAGCAGCAGAAGTGGAAGGAGCACGAGGCGCTGGAGGACGTTTAGGAGCCAGTTCAGGAACAAAGTCCAGAGGTAGAGGGGAATCGTTTTCTTATAGCTCTGACTTCAGGGCTCCTTTGGGATGTTTTAGAAGATCACTCAGGTCATAATTTTAATTATGTTTCATGCAAACTGTTTTCACACTTGGCTTTAACAGCTCTCAACAGAGCCTGGCTTTCCAGGTAAGATAACCAAAGTACTGTTAATTACTGTGTTTTAAGCAGGTAAAAATAATTTGCTGCTATTTGTTATCTTTCCAGTCCACAGCGTTCAAATGGAAACATTTTAAATGTAGCTTAAATTAGTATGTTTTCTGTGCTGTCAGCTCCAATTAAGGAATAATATGAATTGGTTTTGTTTCTTCCCTGCCATGATCTCATAAAGATTTGGAAACACATTTCCTAAGATCCTGTGCACTTCTCTAGCTACGCGACGGGGCTGTTGCACGCTGCTGCCTGCAGTGAAGCACGGTGAATTTAGTCGCTGTGGCAGTGCATACGGCGACGCTGCTGTCCGCTGGAATCAGCTCCCGCTGCGTGCTCCCCATTGCCTCCTCGCTCAGGGAGGATTTCTGCTCCCTGGCCTGATCCCCTAACTACATCTCACCACGAGGTGCACAAGCGTGCCGGCCAGCTATGTGGCTGTTCCTCATGCCAGGTCTTCTTTAAGCCTCTCTGCAATCTTTCATTTGCTGGAAGCGTTGATAAGACTTTCTGCTGTTTATCCTTTGATCCCAGTGTTGCAGATACTTTCAAACTTCACCTGACCCAGAAGTTTTTATCTGCAAAGCAGACAAGTAGGAGATAGGAGAAAGATGCGGCCAAACATGCTCAAGATTGATGTTCTTCAGCAGTACAATACTTTGTTGATTTTAGCCTTTATTTAGGAGGGTACAACTAACCCTTTTCTATTGCAATCTTATTACCTGACTCAAAATCTCAATCTTCGTTATCTTTCCAGCAAAATCATGATGATTTTTTAGGCCGTAAACAGTATGTGTCTGGCTCTGTTCTTTGACTCAAAGTCACATTTTCTTTTAATGGCTCAGATGGGAAAATTAATACGGTGGGCTGTTGGTGGGGGAGAAGGGCCGTGGGGCGCACAGTTGCTTGCAGCAGAGTGCTTGAAAACCACAAGAAACACAAAACCGCTCCTTGTGTCCCAGTGGAAAAATACTATAGAAGCGTCATAAGAAACCAATAACTTTCCACATTATTTTATGCTATACTGTAAATTTTTATGGCAAGCAATACTGGCTCTGCTGAAATCAGCAGGTGCCTTGCCCTTGACTTGAGTGGAAGTGGGATTTCAGCCGCAGAGTCCAATACCACTCTTGTCTGTAGAGCTGGAGCTTAACTGTGGAGTTCACCATTACGCTGTCCTAAAAATGGAAAGTGTATGTTTTGTGCTACATTCTAAAGGATTTTTCCTTACTTGTCTTTACAAGGACAGATTAAATTTGCAGTCCACAGGGCAATGTTAGAGAAGTGTAACAGTTACCCTCTGGCATTAGGCAAAACTTCCAACCCCATACAGCTGTATGTATTTCCTCTTGTGCTAGAGAAGTGTGGCTTTGAAGGCAGTGCATGAGCTGGAGTTCATTATTTATCCCGTGCACTATATGAAGACGTGCCCAACTTTCAAATAAGCTATTCATTCTTCTTTTCTTTTCCTAAAGAGGTAAGTGCCATGTGCAATGGTGCATACTGACTTTGCAGAATAATCTTTACATCATTTTGTGGGGTTTAGGGTGATCGGTATGATAAGCATCCCGTTCTTTTTGGGATCCATTGTGGGAAAGCCTGCTTCACTGAAACTAATGGGTATTATTCTGCTCGAAATGAAGTCAGAATTTTCTAGCTTTGTACTGTAGTGCAAGCATCTGTCTAATACAATCACTTTCTCTATGTTGTCTGAATTTTGAATTTCTTCATCCCTATCGAGAAAAAAGTTCAACAGCAGATTGGTCTCAATCTAATACATCTGCAGAATGACAAAGCAAACATATATTTTATGTACTCAAACCCTAACAAACTATCTTAGGCTATAAGAATGTCATGTCGTTGCCACTTTGACCTGAACTGATTTCTATCATTATGCCATTATCTCACCCAAGAACTGCTTTTATTATTCTTCCTATCGGATACTTTCTCTGTTCTCACAAAAAGTGCATCATGAAAAAAACTGATGAATTAAAAACATATGCCTCTGATAGCACTACTACTTGAAAGCCTTATAAGCAAAAATGGGCTTTTGTTTAAAGAAAAGCCTACTTCAAATCCCAGTGTGCCCTGGGGAACTGGCAAGGTCGTACCCTTGCTTCCTATTAAATCCTTCTGGGCACTTTGAAGCAATCCTCGTTAAAAGAACCCATTACATTGGATATTTGTAATCGTTACTTATGGCCCTGGCACTACTCGGTACGACATTTTGCCAGTCCCCTGGGTTCAAGGCTCACTTCAAGTGTAGTTACATCATTCACTTCACTAGCTGTGCAGTCTGAGTTTGCTTAGGGGCTGCATGATAGACAGGGTAAATATCCATTTCGAAAAGGGGTAATAATAAGAAAGGCCTAAAGGTAAAATGTAGCCCTGGTTAGAATATGAGGAATTTAGACGTGGAAGCTGTGTAAAGTGACAGACGTGTGAATGCTCTTTAGATAGAAATGCACCTGCAGCATTTGCCCAGCCCTGCTCTGAACAATACATTTGCATGCATATGCATAAACATAATTATTCTAATAATTTGAAGTAATCACTTCGTTATTAATTGCATTCTGAATGTAACAGAGGTGAACCGGGTGAATCCAGGTTACCAAGTGTGTATAAAGCAGCACTGAAGGGCAAGATTGCCTAGGCTATTTTTCTGATTGTTCTCTCTTGGCATTAATCACTTATTCAAGATTTCTAGGCATTGGTGTTCACCTTATGATCTCCCTCTGAGGTAGGAGCTTATAAACATTATCACCGCTTTGCAGATTGGAAGCGAAGACACCTGAGTGGCATTTGCTGATGTAACTAGGTAGATTGATTGGACGTCTGGCTTCCAGCCACCTTGTTCACGTTAGTAGGGTTGAGCCAATAGAGAATCTGGCCTTGTCTTCCTAAATTAGTGTGTGTGTGCATGTGGGGGAGGATGTTTTGGTTTTTTCTTTGGCAGCATTTGACATTTTTGTGACAGCTCATTAGACTCTAACCTTAAGCTCTATATTATGTGTCTAGGCTAGGTAAAAATTTGTCCATATGGCTCAGCCTGACTTGTGATGATTTCAGCTAGCTTTGGGATTTTCTTCACCACTTCCCATTCCATCAGATAAACTCTGCAGTATTAAATCCCATGCATGTGGGTTTTAATCCGTTCCTAGCAGCAGCGGGTGAATTACAACTGTGGGATACTTTAAAAAGCCACTGCCACCGAGTTGCTTTTGCTTTCCAGGTAAAGACGGGATCATTCTGCATGTTCTCCATCCATCTCAGTGTATGGTCAAATGCAGTCAGACAAGTTCTCCTGGGCTTGCGGTGGGAGCTGTGCTCGGCGTGGACGTGCAGGCAGATTCTGTCGTGTTCCTGTAGGCTCAGCGTAGCTCACAGGATAGGCACAGCCTGGGTTTTGGAGGTGGCATACAGAAACAAGCCTCTTGAAGGACACACGGCGCAATACAGGAATGTATCTTTGGCAAATAGTTGGGAGTAGCTTTAGGTTCAGCAGTTTCTCTGGATGAAGGTGTTGACCAGAATGTCACGTTATTGACCCAATCTGAGCCCAAGAGAGTCAACTGAGCAGTTGCCCTCCCAGCTGCTAGGCTGAGACAGCGCTCCTGAAGCCAACACTGGCAATGCTGTTCCTGCCTGTTTACACGGTGACACAGGTCGCAGTGGGACAATGAGCTTGTTTTTTCTCTCTTTGCATTGCATAGATCAGTATGGCCTCTGCAGCAAATCAGGTTCTGCAAATGTAATTGCATTTTGTTGCAAAATTTCTAAATGCATAGAAGAAGAAAATGAGACAGTCATATTGTGAAGAAAATATCTGAATATGTGAATATCGGAATATATATTTATATATATATATATATATATATATAATTTTTAAAGCCAGGCAAATTATTTGTTCTACATTTGTCCAATGAGCCTAGCTGTTTGGGTTTTTTTCCAGTTAAAATCTGCAGGACTTTTTTATTATTCATATTCACCTATCAGCTGTCCTTAATTAGCGTGAAGAGTTTGGCTTCAGAAAGCTTACTCCATGATATTTTGGTGAGCTCTTTGCTTTACATATATATTTGCAAGACTTTCATCTTCCTGACTACACAGATGTTTTTCTTCCTCCCTGCTAGCAGGAATCTCCCAGATAACGCGTTCTGTATTAAATAGCAGGAACACCTCAGCCACGACGCGTTCTGTATTAAATAGCAGGAGCACCTCAGCCACGACGCGTTCTGTATTAAATAGCAGGAGCACCTCAGCCGCACGCCGTGCCTGCTGCGGGCAGGCCTGCCTCCTCCGTGGAGAGGTGCACAGGCGTGGCTGAGGGGGGCAATTTTTCAGGTTGCAGTTTGCAAGCATCTTTCAGCGCTATCCTTTGAAAACTTCAGCCTATCTAATGAATCTCAGCAAAGCCAAAACAAATATCATAATGGAACGGGAAATTCTTTGATACCAAACTCATCTTTCAAGGAACATCTGAAGGAAATAGTCAAATTACCTTTGGAAGATTTTTCCAGCTATTCCTAATACCTGGCGCGTTTTATTATTTTGGTGGTAATTGCTTGGCAACCTACAGCACTTCAGTTTAAATGAATAAAACTGAAGAAGAGATTAGCACTAAAAACAAAATCTCTAAGTTCTTAAAAAAGGCAAAACCCCCAACCGGAGCAGCTCCTCCAGGGACTGTCCATCAGAGCGGAGCGAGAGGAGAACATCGTCCCGTCCTCTCCCCGGGGCTGGAGTCTATTGCTGTCGACTCAAGCGGCGAAAGCAAACATCAGTTCAGCGTGTAAGTAGATTTTAATGTTATCTCCACAGAAGGATCACAGATGAATGTCAGGAAGTGGGCCATCAGCAGTATGATGATGTGAGCAGGAGAGGCTGTGGGGCGGAGAGCTGCGGGAAGTGAGGTCTGGCTTAGCTGTACTCCAGGCAAGCTGCAGCTATTAAAATTGTTTTTTCTTCTTGCAACAGATCTTTTTTTTTTTCCATAGTAAAGCAACACAGCTGTGAATGCCTCTCTCCTCCCCAAGAGAAGGTTTTTTTCTATAAGAGCTCCAACACACAGAGTAAGATGTGCCATCTCTGTGCCATCATGTGCACAGGGACAGAGCAAGGATGAGACAGACACACAGCAGACGTGGGCTGCTCTGCCAAAGGCCATTGGAACAAAGCTACAATTTAGAGAAGCGTGGCCATAATTAAACTCCAGCAGTTACTTTAATTGAACTGAAGGCCAAAATGCAATTGTGGATTGTGTAACTCCGCTTACCCGCTAGTGCCTCTGCAAAACTGATTGAGCTGGCCCTGAGCACAGGTGGTGATACCTCGGACTTGCAGAGGGCTTCTGGCAGGTATCTGTGATGGAAAAGCAGTGGCAGCGTAACAGTGGGGGAACTTGGGGAATTGGTGGCACTCCAACAGGGCTTTGGCAGCCCTGCCGGCAGCAGCGGCACTTCCACCCAGGAAAGTGTCTATTCATTAGCAAAGTAAATTAAGTAAATACAGTCTCTGCGAAGAGCTGATGACCTTTTAAATTGAACTCCTCCTCCCATAGATGAGAACAGATACGCCAACCTTACGTGGTTCCTTCAGGAATGACCCTGCAAGCCCAGACTGAGGTTCTGGAAGAACCAACACTATGTGCGTGGAGGTTTTGGTTTGGTGTTACCTAAACCTGTTGGAGAAAGAATCAGTGACGGATGAAGAGGATGACTAAGCCTTCCACAGCGTTCAGCTTTTCTTGTGACTTTTCTCCAGAGGGGAATAACCTAATCCCGTGAGCTGTGCTACTTCTAGGAGAATGAATCAGAAACCTCTATGAAGCAGCCTCAGACCTCTTGCAAACCCAGCTCTGGAGCAGATCTGCACTGGAGCAGGTCATCGCTGCCATAACCAGCATGCTGGTCACGCTCGGGCTGGTGCTCGCCTGGCATGGTCTCATGGTCCTCACCACCTAACTGAACTTGTCACACAGAGATACAGAAAAGCTCCTTTACATTACAAGCAACAACTGTCAACAGTACAAATGTGTCCGGACTTGCATAATCCACCCAAAAAGGTGGTGGTTGCTAAGCGACACGGCCCTGTTCTCTTTTTACACCGTTTTAGTTCCTTCTCAGCTTTATGTTCCATGTCTGGGGCTGCTTAATTTGATCCTATTTGCAGTGACAATTTAGGGTCTTGTGCCTTGGATACCAATTCACACAAAATGTACCAATCGTCACACTTGAAAATCACATTGGGTTTTGGAGCTGGTGAAACAGAAATGGAAACCTGGCTTTTTTCTGCCGGAGAGGCGTTCCCAAGCTCGTGCTGTAACCATCCTAAAGCTGTTATCTCCCCCCACGCGCCCTCCATCCTGCTGTAGCGCTCTTTGATGGCGTTTAATGAATTAATTACACTGTTCACAGATTCCGGCTTTTCTAGAGAATTAACCAGCCTCAGGCCTCTCTCTCTCACTCCATGTGTTTTTGCTGCTGCTGTAACATGCAGAACATCCTTCTCCAAAATCTCAACCCACATTTCCCAAGTATTGGTTAGGTGAAACTACTGATGGGGCAGAGCGGGATGGGAGGGGTGAGGCAATTGCAAAAGGGGGGATATGAAATCGGTATCATTAACCATGTACGATACCCAACCAAATTAGAGAAAAGTTATTTTTTATAAAGACAAACATTTGCGTCTCTCACAAAGAGATTGTGACAGGGTGGGGTTTCCAGGTGTCTCGAGTTTCTTCTGGATGAACCCCCCATCAGAGAAGATCCTTGCCGTGGTCTAGCATTCATCTGGAAATACAGTTATTGCCCTTACGCCTATCAGGATTCTATGGTGGCATCACTCTCAATACTGGATAAAAATAAGAAAGAAAAGCACTTTACAAGAGCAAAGCAGAGGGATGAAATCTTATTAAGGAATTTGAAACATATTTAAAAAAAAAGGTAAGAAAAGACAAAATATAACTGACACCACCCACTTCCATTCTGGTTTTGATTTTCTAGCATTTCATGGAGATTACAAGCAGCGTATTAGTAATACAAGCCATCATACACAGTGTGTCACAAGAGTAGCAAAAGGAGTATGAGTGATGACTGTACAAATCTGTACAATTCTATTACATAATTGTTTTTCTATTAATTTCCAAAGAGTGTTTACTCTTTGTAAGCAGCGCTCGCCTCTCGCCATGGCGTTCTGTATAATGTGCTCTTTCCGTCTCTCCCTCCACTGGCTTCTTCGGTAATTGCTAAGGACAATCAATGCAGTTATCCCACATGGAGAATCTAGAGGGCCGTGCCCATCAGAAGTAACGTAGGGATGATCAGAGAAGTTTATTTGCATTGTTCATTCCTCAGTCAGTGCGTCAACACGACTATTGTTCATGTTGGAGATTAAATTATACTCACCGCTGTATTTTTGTTGACTCGGTTTTGATAAAGCTACACAAAGCGAAAGAAACCATTCCTACAGCATTTGTCACCTGAGCAGAACGGTGTCCTGTGGCTGGCATGTCAAACACGAGGGAGGCTGAGCGTGCGGGTGGGTGACGCGTGCCCCGTCCGGGGCTGCAGGTGCAGGGGATGCAATGCTGCGTGGCGCTGAGCCGTCGCCCTGCCAGGGCAGCGCTCCGATAGACCGTCCCCTCTGAACTTGTCACCGGGTTGCCATCAGGCCACTTATGTACTAGATAAATTAGCAATCAGGAAACAGAAACAACCTCTTTAGCAACTTCTCCCTCCCTGTTGTCATTTGTGATCTGCTGACAAACCTCTCGGGCGGCTGGAACACCGCTGCTATTTCTGGTGTCCTCGGCACCGAGGCGCTAATTGTTGCGGCTTTACTGAGAGTGACAAGGAAATATGACAGCTAAAGATGTTGTAATTTATGAGAAGAGAAGGCTGTAAAGCAATTATGGAGGAACACACTTTTTACTCATGTTATATTTGTAATTTAATATATTCATATTCTATTATTAAAACATGAGGTTCTTTGTGCTAATCTGCATAAAAGTCATGCAGTTCAGGCTGCAGCTCAGAGACAAGCGACTACCCACCGACACATGCAATAAAATGAAATATTTTTTATACAACCATAGACATTTATATACTAGATAAGTTGCCAATACGCTATGGTAGGGAGCACAACAGGAGAGATGTGAAAATGTGATGTAACAATCTATTTACATTTAGATACTAAATTTAAAATTATATTATTTTCTCCAAGCTTCATTCCATTTGTCGGGTTTTGGGCAAGCATGTAGAATCATTTAGGACTGTTGCTTTCATCTCTTTCTCATATATATTCCCCAATTTAAAGGCAACAGAGCATGTGGATAGCTCTGTCTTTCAGGTACAAAGCCAGAGGAGGAGCTACGTGCATCCATTTCCCTATTAGATGGACTAGAAGCAGGATTTAATAATCAGCCTCTGCTTTGCCTGGCATGAATGATACAGGTTTCTAAGCAAGAATTAAGAAAATGAAAAAGAGGAGGTAAGTATCTGCCACAGTGCCTGCAAAGGAAATCAGAGCAGAAGTTCCAGACCCATAGCCATCACGTCAGTTCTTGCTCAGTGCTGGAAATACTAAGATCATGTTTCATACATTTGATAGCTTGAGATGCCTGTGGGCTGTAATAAAATTCATCTTTTGCACTGTAAATCTTTTCTCTTTAAGCATGGAAGAGGTTACAAATGTGCATAAAATTGAAGCGAAAGTGATTAAATCTCACTCTGAGCAAGTATTGACAGATCTGCCTTGCTTTTGGATGCTGTGGGAGCTTCTTTCTTTGTGGCCCGTGCTCAAGATAATGAAAACTAGTCAAGTGATGAATCTTATATATCCAAAGAGGATTTTTGCTTCTGCGTATTTGTTTTTAATATGTTGTTGGCATAGAGCTGCAGTTATTTCAAACCCTGTTACTCACTTCTGGCAGGGGAGGGGTGTAGACTATCACTGTCCCCCACCGCCTGTCGGGCAGGTCGGATAATAGCTGAAAAGGAAAGGGTTTTAACATTGTTGTGCTGTAAAGAAATGTTGTTTATTTTCCATGTGCAGATATACATGTTGTCTTCATTTCTGTAACTTACAGTGAACATGAGTGCATCCTTCCTGCCGGGCTGTGCTGCTGTAGGCTGCGTGCCGGCGTCGCGAAATGGGTGCTTGCGAGGGAGACGGGTGGGATCCCTTCATGGAGAATGGAAAAAAGTGCAGTACATAGCTGAGGACAACTCATAGCTCATGTGGTTGTCAGTATCTTGTACACAGCCACATCCTTAAAATTAACGCCACGCTATGAAGTGTCGGGGGTTTGTGATGACCAAGCTGCCTTCTTTTGTGATGATCAAGGTGCCTTCTTTCTGCTTCTGCCAGTCCAGCTGCCAGGAAATCAAACGCCCGTCCTGTCTCAGCTCGTCTTGGAAGGTATTGCTCTTGCCTTCTTGGTTTTTCAAAGTTCCTCATTACTTTCAAATTGAGAGTAAGTGCAATGCTCATAAAACCAGAAGACTAACAGCAACGTCCGCAGCAGCACAACGGAGATGTGACAGTTGTACCCTCCTTCTATCCAGTACCGTGTGTTGGCAGTAATGGGACATGACACTTCCATCACTCTCTGCATCCCTGCAGCAGATCTACCTAAACTTTTTGAAGTGTGACAGCCTAGGCCGGGTTCCACCATAAAGCGGACAAAACAATTTTAATTCCAAGCAAAGTTAAGGCAAAAATGGGAGCTGAAGAATCTTGTGCTCTGCTCTGCTTGACAAGTGCATGGGATGTGGTTACCTGTGGCTGGACTTGAGCCTGGAGATTGTTTCCAGTACAGTGGTCCTGTCTGTATATATGAAATTGTATTCTTCAGTTATTCCTCATACTAATTTCTTCTCGTAGTAACATTGTTGCCATTCACCACTAATTAACAGAAAAGGGCGCTTGTCACTAATAGCAATATGTAGCCTCTTTTTAAATAGAAAGATCCCCTTTTTTTTCTAACAAGTTATACAATGCAAATGTTTCAAGAGCACATTTATTTGCCAGTGTGCAGGCAGTCAATATCCAGGATGTTTCCTTTCTACGTGCTACTCTGTATTTAAAAACAGCTAGCAGCCCACATGTACCCCAGGGTTTGTTTGCTTGTTCCCTTGCGCTGACCTCAGGAAGGGGGCATGCAGTTGGTCTGGGTATCTCTGTACAGAAGGTCCAGTCCAGTTTCAGATTCTGCATATCACAGCTATTGGCTCGCCTCCAGTACGTCTAAGTCAATGGCCAGCTGAGGCTGACATAATTATATGTATGTTAACTAACATGTACTTGTTATGTGCAAGAGGACAATCTGGGTTCACTGTTGGAAAGCCATCGTCCATTAACACAAACAGCAGCAGAGCGTATGAGATCTGTATCTATTTTCCATTTAAAGAACAGGGAATGCTCATGTATCCTGGATTAAAGCATGGTGAATTCTGGTAATGCCGATGTTTCATTAGCATTCCCCATTTTCATGTAAATTAATTTCTTTGAGGAAAACCAAATCCATACCTGGTGCTAATTGCCAATGATAATGATGAGCTGAGACTCAGCAGAGGTTCATTATCGAGGTAGACTGTCTCTCTCCTGAAGTCTTCAGATGAAGACTGGAGTGCTTCTGGGAGTTACACATCAGTTGAGCTCCAGGTTCCTGGAGTTAGTACAGGAACAGAGCTATGAAGTGCAGCAGCTACATAACAAGAGACATGATCTTCTCTGGCCTAGCAGCCTGTAGAACCAGGGAATATTGTCTTTCCTCTCCTAAAATAACCATGAAGCTTTTATTGATCATTTTACCTAAATTATGGATGATGCTTTTGTCAACTACATTATTCTTGTGAAGCAGAGCACTGCCAAAGATAACTTTACTGTCTCAGCTCAGATGCGTGGAGCCCATCTTTTCACAGAGAGGTTACAGAAGTACACACTATCAACTGTATTTCTTGGCTGAATTCATTTGGCACTGGTGGTTCATTGTCATATTGAAAATAAGAAATGAGCTACTGTGGTTGAATTTGTGAGAAAACTCATCAAGCAAAATATCAGGTTTGCTGTGAAAGCTAGAGTAAAACCCCTGTAAGCATTAGAGGGGTTGACATGATATGAACCAGCACTGGAGAGTATCAAAAATCTTCCGTGTCATAGGAGCTCTGCTGGTATTCGAAATTGGAGCATGTAATGGATAAAGCTGAAGTATATCAGAAAATAATACATGTAATTACTTTGCAACCTCTTTCATGATGATATTTTTTTCCAGCTGCATTTTACCTCTCTTCAGCATTTAATAGCGTATCACAGTTTACTGAATATTTGCAGTCTAGCCTTGAAGGATAACGAGTTTTATCCTGCCATGTGTTGAACACCTTCGTGTCCAAGAGAAGTTAATGGGAACTGAAGATGATCAGTATTTTGTAGGATCAGTGCTTGATTGAACAGACAGCTCTGACTCTTGTATGGAACACAGTGAAACAGCTGAATTATGGTTTCAGAATAATAGTGCACAGCACTGGAGTTACACAGGAGGTTCTTAAATGGCAGTCTTGAAAATACCTAGGAGTAAAATTGTTTCTTTGTCTTTGTTAGTAAAAAAGATAGTGAACACCATGAAAAACACTTACATTCGACCGCACCCTCACGCATTATACTCTCAAAATATTCTGAATTGTTGGTGGAGAGCCTGTCCTTATTTAAGCAAGTATTTCTGAAAAGCAGGCCACCTGAAAAATTAATAGTGGTCTCTGATTAATAATGCTTTCTGGCTGTTGGACACGCCAAGGGAAAATATGCGCTGACTGTGGGTAGCAGAGGGAGGTGCGTTAGGTCTCCGAGCGGGGGGATGCTGCGGGGGGCTGGCAGACCTCTCCCACCCCGGGCAGGGCAGTGGCACAGGCAAAAAGAGCAGAAGGTTTTCAGCAATCCCAGAAAATCAGCCTTATCCCATTCTCTTACTTATCTTCCAAATGTATATTTTATTGGGGGATGCATTGAGGCTCAGGTTTGTTTATATATCCAGTTTTTCTGTGCATGGTTGATTATGATTCATGTTAATGTATTTTGTTGAATCCAGGTTGCTCAAAAAACCCCAAATGCTGAATAAGAATAGTCGATAATAACAGCAATGCCTGGTAATTTCAACCTTTTGAGGATATCCATTAGCTTAAACTGGTCTCACGATAACTCAGTTAGAATACTGGATTTTAATCTTTACTGCAAGAGCATACATACTTCATACACTCGCTTTTTCTTTTTTTTTTTTTTCAGTGAATAAGGGGGAAAGGCCTTTTCTATATTCATTGGAACACAGTTCAATATAAAATCTCATAAGCCCAGTACAAGTAGTTACATCCTAGTTACAGAATTTGCATATAAATAGTGATGTTTTTGTTAACATGCCTGATGGAGAACATGTTATCAGTTGATATGTCCCTAATCTGCCAGCGTTGCCAAAGTACCGCAGAATATTTTGCTTTGTATTCAGCTGCAAATATTTGCAATTTTGACTGACAGAAGTGTGTAGCATCGCTCACAAAGTAGTTACGGACTGGTTTTATTTATTTCTGCTTGCAAACAGATTTGATTTGAAGGTTGTAATTAGGAAAGCTGGTACCTTGGTCCCCACATTGAAAAATTCTCAGAAGTCATAAAACTTGAATAAGAATAACTATGCATGAGAAAAACAAGTTTAGCCCAGGAGATTTAAGAAGTTGGAGAGGATGTCACTGTTTTTTAAAAAAAAAAGAAATCTTAGCGGGATCTAGTTACGGTGCCTCAGCAGTGAAGTCATACAGACTGCAAGAGTATAACAAAATCAATCAGCAGTAATTTTGTTTATAGTAATAGCTAGAGCTGGAGACGCGGCTTTGGCTGATCTAATAGCCGGCTGCCTGGAGTCGTGTCTGTAACCACGTGCTGCCCAGAGGGAAGGTGCTCGCGGGGATGCGGGAGCCGCCGGCGCATCCCTGCCCGTGCCCGCAGCCCTCGGACCAGCAGCCAGCCCTTTCCGAGGGGGTCTCGGCTGCTGGGGTTTCTGACCGTTCTCTGGTTTTCTTCCAGGCCCTGCCGCAAAAAAGAAGTACGTCAGTTATAACAACCTGGTTATCTAGTCCGTTTTGCCACGTGGGGCGGAGGACGGGTGAGGATTTCCATCCACCGCTGGCGCAGACCTCCTCCCGAGTCGCGGGGCGTCTGCCTCGGGGGGGCGAGGGCACGGCGATGCTGCGGGAAAGCGCGAGAGGAGCCCCGCGCTCCCAACGGCTGCTCCCTGAAATACCCTTCATCGCTCTCGGCTTAGTACGTCGCTGGCGCTGCCGTCGGCTGTGGCCTCGGACCTGCTCTGGCCACAGGAGCCGCCGTGCCCGCGCACCCGGCTGCGGCACGGGAGGACGGGCTCCCCGGGGTGGGCTGCGTTCAGCTACAAGGACTTTAAGGGGCTAATTCTGTCTTTCTATGTACTTCCAGACTGCAAGTTTTTGAACTTTCTGTACAGTTTGTGAGGATTTTTGCATATTGCCATCCATGTTGTTTCGCGTTCACTGTTTGTTTTTTGAATGCAGTTTCATTGAGGCCCTGTTCTCTCAGACTTAGCACATTAAAAAAACCCAACAACTAAGGATTTAAAAGACCTATGTACATGACTTGTATGATTACTATTGTATCACTGCAATCCATATACGTTATTTTTTTTAACTAAACAAACAAAAAAAGAATTTAAAGACCAAAAACTGTGCTGGCGAAGTTAGTCCCCCACCCCTTCACAACTCTGATGGGCTGCAGAGGAAGCAGAAAGGATTTTTGCTGAGTTTTAGTAGAGGTCTTGATATTTGGAATGCATGCCAGTAATGTATTTTATGGTACATGTTAATAATTTATGTTTGATATTTGTATTTGTGTTCTATTTTGTTATTTTATTTAAGGTATATGACTATTTTGCAATAATTTCAATAATTCTTATGATATTTGGAGGAAAGAATATGGCTTTTACATGTCTTGAGGTTTTTTTCTTTGTTGATGCCCCACCATGATTGACCAGTGTGATAAGGACTTAAAAAAGCATGTATGTTTTATACTGTTTGTAATAAGTAATTTCGTTAATCTTGCTGCTTATGTGCCAATTTAGTGAAACCAATCTTTGCTGCAAACTCCTCCCTTCCTTTCCATTCTCTCGATCCTGTGATATTATCCAAGAATGTATCAATAAAGGATTTTGGTTAACTTTTTTTTATTTACTCCAATAAATATATTTTTTCAGTTGTTCCCTCCCCCTCCCCCCTTGTGACTAAAGTTTATTTCATGATGTTGTCAGACGTGGACATCCAAATACCCGACGCAGAGGTACTTCAGGCTCTGCGCACAAAGAGCGGGTATGGAAAAGGTCTTGGGGGAGCTGGAAGCTAATTGCAAAAAAAAAAAAAAAAAGCCTTTTTAAGCACTGGCATCTGTAACAACCCCCAAAAGCCAAGTTACAGTCACTAACTGTAACTGTGTTTGATGGTCTCCAGAGCTGTCTTCAACTGTTGAGTCTTCGTTATGACTTTGAAGGATATTCTGTTCAACAGCACACCAGAACGCAATTAAACGAACAACTAATCAAAGTCAATCTGCCAGGCAACTGTTGAGTGAGCTGGGGGGAAAAAAGGGAAAAGTTTAGGCAAGAGGTGAGAGGAAACTTACTCCAGTTGCAGCACCGCACCTGCGTGCTGCCTTCAGCACAGGAACAGCATTTTGGGTGCAATGTGACGATTACTTTGGCAAGTATTTAGCCTCCCATTTTCTCTAGACAACTTGATCAATTATACTGATGAAGTTAATCAGCATCAAAAGAAAATTTGACAGCTGCAACATGGGCCACAGTGCATAGTGATGAAGACCTCCATGTCAGACCTTGATTGACTCTTTATGCGTGCAAGCATGGGGGCTGGATAGATGTTTGCAAGGCCTTCTCGTTGTTGTTTTAATATTCATAGATATAATAATGAATTACAGCAGCCAAAAGATGAAATTCCAACTAAGTAAAGGCTTTGTTAGCAAGAAATTAATTATCAGCCCAACAAATAATGAAGGCAGAGGCTCTGCAACATTATCCTTTTCCTCTACACTCTCCATAAACACAACAGAGCCAGCATTGGCCTAAATAAGTATGTTACCATCAAACAGTGATTCGTGCTCAAAGACCCTCATTTTTTTTCTGAATGGGCAAAAAAAATGGTTTGTTGGTTTGTTTGGTTTTCACTTTTTTTGGAAAAGGAGGGAATGAGGCGGCAGGAGGAAAGAGTGCTGCTGGGAGGGAGTGATGTGGGTTTTGGTTTGTTTTTTTTTTAATTTCTTCTCCCAGCTCATGTTGCATTAGATCCAACAGAGAATAAAATCTGAGCCTTTCATTTTCCTGCTTATCATTTTTATAGGGGTGTGTGGGCACACACACACTCTGACACGCATGCACACAAAGCGTGTATAGCAACCACAAGCCTCTGGTTCATGATGTGTATTGTTCATTACAGGTTAGCTGGCTGATGTTTTATACACCTGACTGCATCGGGGCCAAATTTCCTCTGAACGTGCACAGACTCAATGTCAAAGTTCTCTGCTCGTTTACTTCAGGTTGACACAGAGTCAGTCTTAAATTATGTATCCATCCTGAATGGCTTTCTAGCTTGATCATTGCCTGAAAAAGTGAGTAAATGGAGGAGGCATGAAAAATCTGAAAATATTTTCATGTATCAAAGTACTACATGGAATATGCTCGCTTTGATTTGTGTCATTCACTGGTAGCTTCTAAAGCCAGATCACTGGTGAAGCCGGTGCAGGCAAGATCATATGGTTACAGTTCCCCTACTGGGACGACTGAAAGTTCAACCAGCCTTTAACCGGCTTCTCCATGCACACGGTGTAGAATTAATTAAAGAACTCGGACCTCTACTCACACATCTGTATTATACCTAACTATATGATAAAGTACATTAATAGCTCTCTCTATAGATGTATGTATTTCCATATATAGATAAGTACTTTATGTTACATACATATATAAACATAATTTATAATCAATATACAATCATGCTTGCTGTAGTAAAATATTTATGGATTAATTTTGCATTTAATAATATAAATGCACTAGTAAATTTTTTAATCACCTCTACCTCTCTATATCTATGTATTAAAACTCTGAAGTGAGTCACTGAGCAAGGCACTGTTTTAACAGCTTATACAAGGTGAAGATGTTGCATTGTAGACTGTTGATAATTTTTTTTATTCCAGAAGCTACACCATGCTATTACACCCACACAGCACATTTTCAAACAAAAAAAATGAGCCCTTAGCTCCATTTAGAGTCCTTTATTATACAATTGGATGTACTTTATTATACAATTGGATGTACTTAGCATCAGTACAGCATTACCATTGTTTTCATAACATCTTCATCTTCTTACCCATTGAGTACACGCTGGTATTACGACACTGGCTTTGGTCCCTGTCAGTGTGTTATTACACCTGTGAACTGAACAGATGCAAATGTAGCTGGCCCTTTGCATTACAGACTACAAGTTTTATGTCATGTAAATGGTAGCTGTCAACGATGGGGCATTTCATGAGTAAGAGGGACTTAGCTTGGACAAGGACAGCTGGTGAGATTTTTCCCCACCAAAAAAACCCCATGAACTTGTGCTAGTAGGTGCTGCAAAAAACACGTAAAACTAACACTGGCTCTAGCACGGAGACCTCGGGCTGTACAGAGCAGAGAGATGATTACTTGCGGTAGGCGTATGTAAAGAGGTGACCACGGGCTCTGCACCTCCGTGGAAAGCTGTCCTTCAGCTGGAAGAGGTGCAGCCACCCAAGTCCCAGGACTAAGCTCCCAGCCTCCCCGAGGCGCTGCCAACACGGAGAGGCAGAGCAGCTACTCGCGCACGTACTCACACTCAGTCCCTGGCGTGCAATCTATCCCACACGCTCGAGAGAATACATTTTTTCACTTCTCATCATGATGAACATACTGTGAAAAATGCCTATGTGATTATGCTAGGAAAAAATCATGAAGAATGGGAGTGATTTTTTTTGTTGCCATTTATTATTTAGCCTGAATTATACCCAAATTGTTTTGGTATGTTAATGCCAAGTTTATTGTTCATAAATATCATTGCAGAGTTAAGCTTTCTGGGCATGCTATATGATAGATAATGACAATTATTTAGGCTGAGTCAGTGCTTAGTCTTCATTTGTGACATTAATTGCCTTTATATATAATTAAATGCACTATAATACTTCCATATACAGAATCTGTGCATCCATGAAAGTGCTAATCAAACATATTTATTAATTTCTAAGAGAGCTTTTTGTAAAGGCTTTGATATAGTTGAGTGTTTTTTGGTAAACAGTTTTTTTTTTCGTAAGATGTTTAGCAAAATATTTTGATAATTGCTTTTTGTGCTACAGGCATAATTAATATTCTTTATAACAAATTAATAAAAGCTGAAGGGTGAGACGCTGCTTCCATCCAGCTCGGCGGAAGCTTTGCCTTTGAATCCCGTGGAGTCAGAATTACACCACCAGCCGCCAGCGTGCCTGGCCTTTCCCAAAACTACTTCAAAAAAGACAAATTTTGAATATGTTGAGGGTGGCTGTATGCATGAGGTTACAAAAGCTGGAGTCCCATAAGATTTGGGCTGTGCCCTATGGGCTTGTTTCTATCAGTTATTCACCTTCAGCCCACGCTTTGGAGGAAATATATTTGAACTTACACCTCCCACATCTGGAGCTGCCAACTTCAATTCCCTATTTTATTGTAAGCTTGCCAATCACCAGAGCTTTATTTAATATTTATTGAGAGAATGAAGAAAGAAGGGTTATGGGGGGCAACCGAGAGAGTAGCTGCATTATTTTAGTCTTTTGAGAGCACATCGTGGGAGCCCGCTGGTGCAGTCAGCTTCCTAGGAGGGACACGTGTTCGCTCTCCCACATCTCAGCGGCAACGTCTGCTAAGAGGAGCGCGTTTGATCCTGCCAGCAGTTTGGGAAAGCCCATCTGTGTAAATGCTTCCTAGTCACCGAGCAAGTCATCAAATTGGTAGGAATTACATGGGAAATGGTGGGATCCAGGGCACTGCGCTTACCGCTCTGCGTAGCCTTCGGTGCCGTGAACCCTTCGCCTTGCAGACTGCAGCTCTCCTTGCTGGAGGGCGCAGAGAGAGCTTGCTTTGGCGCGTGTTGACGTTGCTACCTCTCTTCTCCTCCCCACCTGCACCCGCAAGGTCTCGCTCAGCCACATGCTGCGTTTTGGGTTTGTTTGCTTTAAGCCCAGGTCAGTAATTTTCTGAAAGGCCCCCTTTTGCCGTGTGCCTGGCGAGTATTTACAATCTAGCCTTCATAAGGGTGTCTGCAGTAGCAATACGTCATAACGCTTATATGAGTTATTTTACCCTATATCACAGCCAGTAAATCCAAGAGCTCCAGACAGGGCAGGGGTCGTACTGCCTTAACTACTGCTGTTAACAACTTGTGCATAGGAGTGCATTTATTTTCCAAGATGTCTATTTGCTGTTCGTTCCCTTGCTATAGCCACCAAGCTTTGTATTTGTATCACGCATTTATTTTCAGTAACTGTTTTATTTTCAGTAACTGCTTTTATTTTTTACTGCCCAAGAAGAGTACTCTTTCTATTTTTCCCATAAGAATGATCTCAACTTTATTATTTTTTCTCCAGTTTTTCTGATGCCTGTAGTATATTTGGCTGCATGTAATGTACAAAACCAAAAATAGTCCCTGTACAGAAAATGGAAGGGAACAGTATCAGCTTTCCCTTCCAATTCCTGCTGGAACTCACTTAGAAGAGCTAGGCTGCATTTTGCACTGCTTAGCAGAAAAGCCCACGAGCAGCACACGCCAATGCCTTTAATCCTCTCTTGGTCATCAGGACCAAGAAAAAAAGTCCCAATTTAAGATGTTAAGGAAACGGGCTGCAAACGCCTCTCAAGTGCTGCAGGCGCAGGCGCGGTGAGAGCGCGGCAGCAGCGGCAGCAGCGGTCCCGATGGCTGCCAGAGCACGCGGCGCGACGGCGGGGAGGCAGCGGTGGGGCTGCCCAGCAGCGGCGGAGAGGGGACACACAGCTGGCATTACTCCTCTCCCTGGAAAGCAGAGGAACGTGTGGTAGTTTATTAATACTTTGTTGTTGATGAATGCCAGTCTATAACATCTCTCTCTGCCTCCTCTGCCTCCCTCCCCGTCATTTTATTAGCCCCACGCTCACACAGTCCCTGAAATCCACAAAACAAAAGGCCCAATTCTGTTTCTTGGGATCAGGAGAGAGAACGAGTACATGTTCCCGCAATCGTTTTCACACCACGCAATATGGGTGTAAAAGAACTTGACCAATGGCAGCAGGTAAGAAAAAAGACATTATTTTTCAGTCTGGACATACGCAAGTGATGTAGTGAGGCGTGTGGTAGAAAAGACTAGAGGTTTGGATGTCCGTGGACAGACGGCTGAAAAGGATAATAATCTCCATACGATACTGCTTGCAGATACCAAATTTGGTAGACCTTAAATATTATGAAGCAATATAATGAAATAAAAAATGAGCCATTTTCAGCAAGGACTCAAAAAAAGTACTCGCAATCCCTCAGGAAGTAACCGTTCAGATGTATGCTCGTTCAGAAACACCCGTCTTCGTGGCAGGAGGCTGAGCTCCCCGAGGCACGCTCCCTGCCCGGCAAGGGGATGCTGCACCAGGGCTGGCTCAGGGTGCAAAACAGCAAGATACAGGCACAGAGAGGTGGTGGTCAAAGGGTTTGTTTCTTCTGACTGAAACGCCAACAGTTCCCTCACATACACAGAGAAGAGGCGCTTGTACCAACAGCGCTGATGAAGAATAGCTTTTACATGGGCACTGGGCAGCTTCGGTGGATAAATCGGCTGCGTGAGTGGGACATTAGGAAAACCAGCTTCCACCCTCCCTCCCCAGCAACTTTCCAGCCCCCAGATCTATCAGTGCCAAGTCAGTTCAGGCCCTGCAATACGGTGGCATAAAAACTCTTAAAACACTGTGGCATAAACCCCAGGGTTTTCTGTGGTCTCTTGTCTGTTTCTGTTTATTCCCTTATTTTATATCTTTTGGTTTTGACTGAATCTTGAATAGATCTTAGCTTTATTCCATGGGTACAGGGGAATCATTTTAAGCCAAAGTCTTCTTGAGATGAAGCAACTGTTCCCTGTAAAATCTTGCTGGATTCCAGAAACCTGCCAACAGCCTGCAGGTGGAGCACGGTGGGGCTGTTCTGCTCACGTCGTGTGAAATCACAGTAGTATCAGCTCTTCCAGAGTCCCAAGTGCCTTGGTTGGCATGGGTCTTACTGCTGCTCCGCTGCTGCTACACCATCAAACAGCAGCTTTACAAAGCTGGTTTTGACCCTGGGGCTCCCTAGTGCAGTAGCTGAGGGCACTGCCCCAGGCACGCTCCATAAAAACGGGTGAAAAAAAAAGTGCATGCATTACAAGGTGCATCTGAGCCCTGGTTATGTTGTTAAGAATTGTTAGAACTGCAAAAGAAAGAAGAGAAAGGAAAGTATCTCGTCCCCTTTGGCAACTGCAGGTCAGATGATACCCTTCTGGAAGGAGTTCACGGGGGGTTCCAAAATCCTAGTGGTAGTTGCAGGAGAACATCAAAACCCTGTGGCCAAGGAATACAGCAGGTTCTGCTCCCTTCCACCCATGGAGACAAAAATCTGGCCTGCAAACCTGATAAATTCCTGTCTTTGACACCATCCTTTCTCAGGGTCTCCACAGTAGGAACCACAGGTGAAAACGGCACGTGAAGTCAGTGCAGGCAACCCATGTCAGACAGTGCTGCAGACGTGAGGACTCCTCTGGCCTCAACGGGCTTCTTCATGGCATAGGTGGGGCAGCATGGAAGACTTGGCCTATAAAAGGGTGCAACTCCTGTCTGAGAGTAATTTCCCTATCGTGGGAGCCATGGTCTTCAGGCTGAAGACTTAAACAGCTTTGTCTATTCTTCTCTGTATGCCAGGATGTGTCAAATTCTGCCAACCCCTTTCCTATACCTTCACCATTAAGTGTATACATAAGGGATGATACTCTTCCATTCGCAATCCCCTCTTTGTTTTAACAGGACGCTGATATAAAAGCCTGCCTTTTGACAATAATTCATAAAAATGATCCATACCCCTTTTTTGCCTGGATTATTATACTCATTTTATTCATTTTGTAGACAGTAAAATCATATAGTGAATATTAATGATTGTGATTTTACTCTGGCATTATGAAAAGCTAAAATGGTAAATGTTTACTTACAGCCAGCAGGAATTCTTCTAAGTACGGATCATTTATTTCAGGCCACCGTGGGACTCCATCACGTATGAATTTGGGGTCAGGGAACGAGGCGAGCGAGGCGGTGCATGCCAACTCCCTGCACACCACAGCATCGCTTCTCTCCGACGCGACGATGGCGAGACAAACGACGCTGCTCCACTCTGCACCGACCTAGTGATGCTACAGCGACGTCGAGCTAAGCGTTTACACCAGGTCCCAGTTTCACCGCGCTAAACTAATTTGGAGAAAACTGGAAGAGAGACCACCTGCTCTCTGTTTGGAAAGCTGAGCTTGGCAGCACTTCTACCACCGGGCCAGCGTCTGCAAGGACACGCGCACCTCCTGCTCCTGCCAGGTGACATTGGCCCCTCCGCCGTGGGCTGCAGAGACGGATCACATTGCTGTGCCCGTCCTGTCGGGTTTTATTTTTTAACTTGGGCGGGTGTTGACAGTTTCAGCTCCAAAGTGCCAGGTTCAGTCCCTGCTGACAAAGACGCATCCAGGGTGTAGTTAAGCAAAGAGTTTGCTTTTCTTTCATCTTTCCTGATGCTGTTGCTGGCCTCCAAAGTTGGTAAAAATCTTCCTTAATCTCAGGGACAAAGAGGAAAAAAAAGGGTATATTTGTATGTTTTTTCTGCCATTAAAACAATGGGATTGTGGCTGTGCTTTGCTTAAGACTCTCAGTTGTGTAAGAATCAAGATCAAAACCATGAACTACTCACTGAATGCAAACCCCTCATGGAATGTCAGATGCAGCCAGGGCCTCGCTGCAGCCCGAGCACAGGGAGCGTGCAGGGGAGCAGCCCCAGCTGCCATCCCCCCCGAGACGGGCACATCTCCTCTGGGAGGCGGAGATAAAACACGTTACATTCTCCCCAAATTCATCAACAATACATTACAGGTCTATCATTAAACACTGGGGTTTTTGAGACCGCAGCTTCTTTTATAAATTTTTTCACATGTTGACTCAAGCTGTTGAACATGTGTTAGTGAAAGAGGAAAAAACCGAAGCCTTTGGGGTACATGTGGGTAGTGCCTAGTGAAGTACGAATTTATGCACTGCAATAACATATGGAAAAGCATAAACATTCGTTTTGCTCATAGATAAGTGACTCAGTGTTAACTTTTATTCTGTTTATGAAATTTTAAGATGGGATGATCTTGAGGAAGCTTACCAACTAATTCCTATTAATAGAATAAAATAGAACAGTAGAAAGTACAGAAGGCAAATGAAATAATCTTCCCTGTTCATCACGCCTAAGCTTTAGCAGGAACTTGCCACTCTAACACTTAGATGCAAAATATAAAACTCCTCCAAAATAGCACTTTATTGGTGTCTTCTCTAATTGCTTTCCAGTCAAGCTAGAACTTCTCATCTAGCCAAGGTGCTTTTATTAGAGGTGAGCTTCTTTTAAGGACTATTTAATTTACAGTAGAAAATCTATTTGTCTGTTGTCTTTCATTTACAAATACACAAAAAAGAAAGAGCTTATTGAAATAGCTCACCAAAATGTGACTTCTTGTCCCGGTTCCTTCTTCAGCAGTGAAATTAATTTTATATGTAATTAATCTCATAGTACTTATACAATGTGAATAACACATGGACTGTTGATGCTATTCAAAGAGCAAATGCGTTTTCTTGGCAGCCTAATGGTCTGTGCAAAATGTATTTGAGTAGCTTTAGCTATTTTTCTGAACCCATTAGCTGCTATGAAAATCTTTAGTTAACCTAATCTTATGACTCCATCTGTCATGAAGCGTCATCTACTCTGTCCCGTGAACTTCAGCAGCTCCTAGTTCTTACTTCCAACCTTCACCCAGAGAAAAGTTTACACCATTTTTTCTTCCCTTTGCACTTGATGCATGGACAACTAAGGCTGTCCCTCGCTGGCCTCTTTACAATTTCCATGCAGGTACATACGTTCTGCCAAACAGCAGTTTTCTTCCCTAATTCTTAACTATTGGAAGGGGTAAATGTTGACATCTTATCTGACCAATAGGACATCCTATAAAATTGATAACAGATGATTTCTGAAGTATTAATCAGCATGGGAAAGGTCTTAATATGAGGCCCCAACAATGCGTCCCAAACTCCTAGCACAGCTCCCAGTACTCAAAGAGGTACAATAAGGATAGCTTGATACCCGTGGCTGGTTAGCTGCAACTCACAATTAGTGCTAAAGCATGATAATTAGGCTATGGAGTGTGAATCAGCCTTTTGTTTAAGGTTTGTTAAGCAATAATTGTGTTTGCTGCCATGTGATTGACTTGGGATAGTTTTCTGTGTAATTTCAGTCATTGCCAACGGGATGCAGCGCTGCAGGTAACGGCTCCTCGGTGTGCAGTGCCAGGCCAGATGTTTCCACAGCAGGAGACACTGCCCCTGCAACAGTGCCTTCACACTGACCTGCAGCTTCTCACGGACTAACGGAGTCTGCAAGCTTAACACAATATTGAAGCCACATCTACAAAGGTTTTAACCCAGGTACGGGGTTCATGAATATAGGTGGCTGATAGAGAGGCTGCAACCACCTCTGCAGAGGAAAGGATGTGAGGGTAGCAGGTGGGTGGGGAGAGATGCTGCTCTAAAGATGTCTCAACTACAGGAAAAGCTTCCAAATTCCTCCTTAGGCACCAGGGGATCAAGCCATGTAGCCAAAGGAAACAGCTTTCCAGTGTCCCAAAGCCACAGAGCTATTTTATCCTGCCTGATTTTACTCTCAGTCTTAACATATAGATATGAACATGATCATAAACATATATATACATTTTACATATATATACACACAGTATATATATATAATTTTTCTATTTTGACTACTGCAGGTATCTCTTTTAAGCACTGGCTAATTCATTTCTGGTGGATGTGACACAAGCAGCAACGTAACTGATACCAGTTGAGCCATCTTCTTCCACAGGACCATCTCAGAGCTGCATTGGGACTGAAGACTAATATGAAATGTCCTTGAAGAATTCATGATCTTTGTATCTAATAGTCTCAATGCAAACTAGAGATCTTTGATGGAACTTAAAGTTTTTTTAAGAATTTTACCTAATCATGAAATGCTCTACCTAAATGCTTAGATTCAAAAAACTTTAGGCTCTTTCACCTTTACATTACATCATCTGTGAGCTTCTAGTTTATTAGGTGGATACATATGAGGTTGTACATACAACTCTAGCCACAACTTGTTGGTGTATGTGGCTAGGGTGCCAGCATTAGAGGATAAACTACAAGAAATATACCAAAAAAATACAATTTCTCTTTCAAAGAATGCGCAGTTTTGCTGGGCAGGGGGAGAATAAAAAAACAGGTGACTACTTCATTGTTCACAGCTCCAAGCCTTTTTTGGTCCATGTTTTTGGCTTTCTGATGGGCTCCATGACTGCCAGACGTGCGCGCTCTTTGGAGACCTGTGCGAACCCACGAGGGAGCTCCGGGAGGATGGAGGTCAGCTGGCTGTGCTGACTGGAGTCTCCATCCTTGGAGATACTCAAAACCCAACTGGACAAGGTCCTGGGCATCCGGCTCTAGCCGACCCTGCTTTGAGTGTGGGACTAGGCAGACTCCAGCCGTCCTTTCCAGCCCCAGATGTTCTGTGAGTCCATGATTATTGTCAGGGAAAGACGATGCTCGTACCTCCTCCCTGTGGATCCCAGGAAGGTTTTAGCATGCTCAGTGATATGCATTGCCCCAAACCACAATGAAAGAATGTCTTTCCTTTCCACCTGCCAAAATAACTTTTAAGCAATAGGCTTTGTCTGGTTTTATCGCAGGCTTATTGTCCCAGCCAAAGATTTATTAAATCCAGCAATGACAGCAGTTCTTTCTCCTAGTCACAAGCTTTTATCTTGTTGTTAAAAGTTTTCAACAGCATCTCACACAACAATGAACATCACATACATTTCAATGAGCCCCTTCAAGGAAGAAATTCAGTTAATCTGTGATGAATGTATCTCAATCTATTGCTTTTAAACTTATAAAAATGACTGTCTCCTACTATATTAAATCATAAGATAAGAGAGGCTTGCTCTAACTTTTCAGTTGGTATAATCCAGTATCTGCTCTTTCACATGTGGCTTTGGAGCAGATAAATTATACTGCATGTGCCTTTCCCAGTGGCTGGAAAAGAGGGTTAGTGAATCGGTGGAGACTACTGGACATTAAAAGCCAGGCAGCAGAGCATTGCAAAGGAACAAGGGGAGTATTTCTGGCCTCTTCATGTCTTCTGGTTGGTGCTTCCACACTCTTTTTTGGGTTCCCATCACTACAAGGATGACTGGCCAGAACTACCCAGAGCCAGGCTAATTCTTCTTAGCCATGCATAAGCTTAAGGCATCATTTACCTGGGAAAACCGAATGATATACATACAAGAAAAAGACAACTGAAATGGTTATAAACACTACAGTGAATTACTTGGATTTCATAGAGGCCAAAGCTTCAGCTTGGTACAAGAGGACTACCTGAGCCACTGGTATTCCTGATACATCCTTTTCATGTATCGCTTTTTATGACGGAGACTTGTCCTGAGTGTTCAGGCTCATTGTAGACAATGAATGACTCTGAGATACAGAAGCATGTAAAGCACAAAATACATTTCCTCACAAGTATATTTGCCTTCCTATACATATGCTTACCCGTTTATTTTGTGAAGTTGATCCCAACACTCTAATTGCTACTTCAGAAGCATTCCTTGTCCTAAAAATACTTCTCAGTTTCATCTCTTGTGTGAAGGCTGGAAGACGGTGCCTGCTGATTAACTAAGCAAATGATGATGTGCCGTCAAGCAAATATGATTCGAAACTGCAGCAAAAAAAAATTAAGATCTACAATATTCACATAGCAAAGGAGGAAAAACTGACTGACAGGGAAACGGGTGTGTACGGGGTGTAAAGCTCACACAGATCTACACCCCCCAATTTAATACACCAGGTGTACTTTGGTCAGGGCGTGAATGATGTCCACTACATTTGCAAAGCCTGAAGGGTTTTACAGAGGGAATCCAAAAGCAATATGACATGCACCGGTCAGCACCTGGCTCTTAAGTTTAAGGGCTCTGTGAGTTTAAGGGCTCTTAAACTCACAGAGGGAGGATGCAAATGCTGAGAACCCACATGCACCTTCCAGTGACCCCCTGCCTCCACCCCTCGGTTGAGCACGCTCTGGCATGCCGCAGACATCAGCGGCGTACAGCTCAGCAAATGGACAAAGCACGAGACGTCCGAGGAAGGGCATGCTTGGGCTGGTACCCTCTCACGCTAAAAGTCACTGGAAAGCACTTCTGCTTCTCTGAGGACCTCTCCTAGATGAGGAAGTGAAGCCAACAGGAAGCCCTGTAATGATAAACAAATTTACTTGGTTTATGTCATTGGAGGAAAACAGGCTGATCAATCTGTTTACAGAATAAATCACACTGGGCAGCTGCAAGGATTTTTTTTTACCTTTACTCTTGTTCTTCTTATTATTCATGAACAGACTTCTTAATGATGAAAGCACTTGTTTAGGGAAAGCCAGATCTAAGCTGGAACAAAACCCACTTTCCACGCACACAGCTTTTTAGTTTCTCCACCTAGAATGATTCATCTCTCTCGTCATTTTTTACACACTTCTCTTTTACAAACATATCTACCACTCTAGATCAGATGATGAAATTAAGTAGATATAGCTGACAAGCCAACAAGGAGGGAAATTTTGACTCTTCCAAATGCAATATTACAACTCTCTAAGACCTATTTTTATCATACTAAATTTTGTTTTCCTCCACTAAGTTTCCCTTTCCTCTTTTATTCAGACACTGCATTTTATAAGGCACGCTGTTCTGTCTTTTCTATATAGAGCAGCCATAGGTGTATGATGACTTTACGTGTGCATGTATTATCCGCATCTGTGTTTAGCTGTAGTTTACCCAGAAACAAAGCAGTAAATCACAGAAGTACTACAGCTCCCTGGCTGCCACGTGCTGTTCAGCGATGGCTTTCATGGCTGCGATCATTCTCAGCAGGTACAGTAAGAACTGGGGGATGTACAAAGGGCCTTCAGCTTCATGCTTTGTGACCTTCTGGTAGGAAACTCGAGCAAAAGAACTTCAGAAAAACTTTGAAATATGTAGGAACAGGGAGGAAAACATGATAATCAGCACTACATTGGTAATGAAAACTTCAGAGTCATCAAGATTTTTAACAAATCTGGAATACGGTGATACACTGCAGCCCACCCCCTGTTCAGTCTAATGGGGATGGCAGTCCAGCTCCTTTTCTATGGAGGTCTGGTTTTGGAAAGACCTACTTTTTTTTGTCTGAAGCAAAGTTCAGATGTTAGGAGTGTTCTGCAGCCTTTTCAAGGGGTTAATTACAACCTGAAATGTATCTTTCTTCTTCTCAAATATGCACTCGTGTCAATGTGACAGTACTGAGCGCTGCTAGCCATCCCCAGGACGGAGATCCATACCACATCTGGGGTTAAATTTACAGGCACCATTCAAATGACAAGGTCTTCCACGTCCCCGTACGACCAATGACATTTACAGCACAACTGGTAAGGAAAAGGACTGCAGCCTTTACGCTTTAAGTCTTGAAATTTTTCAGGGTTCAGAGGTCATCACCAGTGCCATCTGCCTCTAAAGGGGACCACATCAAGCACACTTTCTTAGAGAAGCTCTCCAGTAATATCTGCCTGTAGTGACACACAGAAACCAAAAGGTAAGACTATGAGAGATTAAGAAAGCAAAATAAAGCATAATTCAGGAATAAATTTAGAAAGGAGAATTTTTCAGAAATTTCTCAATTATTTTTCATCACTGTACCATTGTGTGCTCCTTATCTTCTTATCTGGAAAGAAGAAGCACAGCGAGTAATGAAATAATCCAGAACTGTTGTTTCCTTACACACACATACCCACGAAGACGGGAGTGTTTACTTAGGCTAAGCAAGGGTGACGTACAAAATACAGACACTAGAGGGCAAGGATGTATACAAATTTATTGAGGAGGGCACAAGACATTGGGCATAGCACCTGGGATAAGAAGAAACACCAACCTTACACAGTCCTTGCCCCTGTGAGTTACACACACCCCCTTACACAGTCCTTGCCCCGTGAGTTACACACACACACTCAAAGACGCCCGTCACTTACTGAAATCCCACTTCCCACTGCCAAGGCAGTTTGCTATTTTGCTCTCTTGGTAAGTTTCCTGAACTTCAGTCTGCAACCGATGCACAGATCCGCGTTTGTGAGTGCGTACAATCACTGGCTCACAGGGTGCTGTATGTATATACCACACTATACGGTACGTATTACACAGAAAGCTGCACTGAAGGATGCTAATACTGTGGAGAAATCACCCTGAGCTTTGGAAGTGGCCGAAGGTTGGTTGTGCAACCTTAATTTGGCCCCTTAATACAGTATTAGACATCCTTTAATTTCAGTTAGATGTTAGCATACTCTTTTTTTCCCAAGAGACTCTAGCAGGGCAGTATTACTTAATTAGCAACCTGTCCACATTTCGTTTGAGTCACATCATTCAGCGTGAGCCCCAGGCCTTATTTGCTGTGACCTACACAAAACCCCTGAATATAGCTCTCCATATAATATACTACCTAGTACTACTAAATAACTTGTATAAAATTATTAACTTCCTCTTCAAGCATTTCAATGTTCTTTGTTCTAGTTTGAGTGTTTTACACACAGGCTTACTCCAGAGGTTTCCTCTGATGCAAGGTGGTATTACGGACCCTTCGTATCCCGAATGCCCTGAGCTCCTCATAATACTCAGGAAAAGCAGACCAAAGCAAACATATTTGCCTGCTAGCCCTTTGTCTTTTCATCAGGGCTCACTCTTCGAAGACCAAATTACCAAACATGTTTTATTTTAGGATTTTCAGGAGTACGTGGCAAGAGCCCATGTACAGCTCAAGCCAGGGGCCCCAGCCACGCCGCTCTGCCTGCCCAGCCTGGTGGCCTCTGACACCTGGAGGGGCTTCCACTTTCTCTGGTGGCTATCAGCAACTACACCCGCAGGAGGGACAACTTTCCACCCACATTACTGTGAACAGAGGAGGAAGAATAAAGAGCTCATATTTCTAAAAGCTGATGTATAGCTACAAACCCAGGGATCAGTGTCTGGAAGCTAGCCAAAGCCGGAAATGAGGGCTACGAGGGAAGAAGAGAGGTCCATATCCATTTGAACACTTCTGTCCTGTGGCTATTTTGCAAGGGCTGGGTCCTGGTTGCCACTCAGGGCAACTGGAAGCTTCTTTGGCTTGAAAAAGCTGCCCATCACCCCAGCAGGACAAATAAGCCTCTTGTAATACAGGAGCAGACAGTTAAAACTCTCTTTTTCTACGTGCAGACGTGTTCGAGCTGGAGGAGGAGAACACAGCGGTGCTGTGCTCCACGTTGCTCCTTCCAAGGGAAAGACGTCTCCAGTCTCCCGGGAGCTCCTTCCCAGTGAGCCCGTGCAGCAGGTGGGGATCTGCGCTGATCCTGCGACAGCTTTATCTTACACCTCTTCTGATATCTTCCCAGACAGGATCACAGCATCCTGATAACGAATGGTGCTTTTCTTTTTCCTAGCATCTCCTGGGGAGCCCTCGTTGGATTGGCAAGAATTTCAGAGACGTGAACCAAGCTGCTGGCGTGGATGAGGGCTGGCTGCTGGGGAGTCCTCCCCTCCTTCGCTGCCCCCGAGAAAATCCCTGCCTGAAACGCAGACACATGCAATCGGTACGCCTGACACACAGCACCAACACACGGACATCGGTTGTCTGCAAATCTGAAGGTAACAATTTTCACAGCTGGTGCCTTTTCATACCTGCCCAGGAGAAGGAATCGGGAGAGATCAAAGAAGCCTCGGTAGTGACAAGATGACCAGAGGAGAGCTATAAAGTAAATCCATTAAAAAAAACCAAAAAAGCTTCCCCTCACAAAGATAAAGTAACGGAAACTGATGAATTGCTTCTCTCTGGTGAAAAAAGGATAAATACTACATACAAGAGGAATAAAACCTAAGGAGGATTTCTGAAAAAGTCATCTTGGAACTAAAACTCAGAATCTAAGGTCAAAGATACAAGTTTGCTCCACCACGATAGAAGAAACTGCTGACATTGTATAGTTGTATTCTGGGTTTGTAGGTGGAAAGGAAGACAGGAGGAAAAGTGGCTAAATTCCTATTTGCCTAAATAAGATTCAACACAGTGGCCACATAATGCTTATTTTATATCTCGTTTTATGATGCATTAGGGATGCTAAAAATGTTACCCCCTTGCACATGGGTTTTACAATGCAATTCATAACTGTATGAGCACACTTTATTTTACATCAGATTACCATCCACATCTACATATAGGTCTGTCCAACAGGTGATTTAAGAAAGCAAAAACATAAAAGACCTTGTATTTAGCTATAACCAAGTCTTCTTTCTAAAAAACTAAACGTAAATGTGACAGGGCACATCAGGTCAAACTTTACAGAGATTTTCACAAGTGACTTCAATTAAACACATAAATAAGCAAGCAGTAACTGCACCCGGAGTTTCAGAGGTCGATAGACCACCGAACTGGGAGAATTCCCACTTACACACCTCCGAGCAGCTTGTGAAATCAGGAATCAGCTGTAGTCTCTTCTGCAGGTGCAGGGAGAATATTTTCTTAATTTCCGTTTGTTCAGTTGGCTTCTCCTCCAGAGCTCCTTCATTCAAAGTGCAGAAACCAAGCAGGAGCTGAAAAAACAGGAAAACTGGTTTCCCACTTCCAAACAGAATAAAACTATGCAAGAGAGCCTCACAGCAGTTAGCTGTAACGTCTTAAAATGCTCCAATAGCCAGCAATTCTAGTCATGAACTCTAGCTTGTATTTCTATTATTTGGTACAGAAAAGATTTTAAAATTAAAACCATATTTTGTCAGGAACTTTTCTGATGCATTCAACATATTTGAAGTAGTTTTGCTTAAGTAGTAAAGGAGTTTTAAGATGCTGCCGATCTGCTTTTTAAATGAATTTTCATTGCCATCCAAAAGCTGTCTGACACAAATCATGAGTAAAAAAGTTAATTAATCCAATAAATAAGAAATCTGCCTTTTAATTTTCTAGTACAATAAAGTAATAAGAAAGTGAATGCTGCTATGTTTGTTATATAGGATCATAACTGAGGATATAGTGTACTTTTCTGAATAGCAGAAATCAGCATCGGTCTTAGAGCAAGTAAGTATCACCTTTGTTTAATAAATAAAAAGACTTCCAGTGTGGAAAAGGACTAATTATAATTATCACTTATAAGCATTACAAATAAATATTACAAATATTAAAATCACCAACTTTGAAAAAACAAGGGTTTGTTTTGTTAACAAAAATGCTGCGTAATAAGTGTGCAAGGCTATAACGCAACCCATACCTAACTACGCAGAACATCTAAACCGGTTAATCTCCATGCTTAGAGCATTCCTTCCATTGCCAGCAAACGAAACGCCGTCTGTCCCGGTCACACCGACCTGAGCTGGGGGACGAGACGACAAATGGGTTGCGGAGAGCACCGAGGCCGGCGACGTGGGGCGGTGGCAGGTGGGGCTCTGCATCCGGCCGAGCTCGGCCCAGGCTGGCGGGGGGCACACCGGGAGCAGCCGGGGCATCCCAGGGCTTGGCGCAAACCCCGCTCCGCCAAGCCGAGCGGTACCGACCGGGGACGCCGCCGGGACGCAGCGTCACCTGGCACAGCGCTCTGCTGCCGGGAGGACAAGGCTGCCGCGGGATTTCAGGCGATGCCCATCCTCTCCAGTAGTTTCTTCTCCGATTAGAGTGACATTAGAAAGAAGACAGCGTCCTTTCCATTTCCCAAGCTGATTATCACTATGTTTCTCTAAGAATCGCTCCAACTGCAGAAACAGATACTCGGGCATTTGTTCTCACCACCATGAAGGTAATTTGACAGAGTGTTTCCACCACATTACCCTGCTTAACACAATTATAACTTCAAAGCCAATGCACTTCAAATTCTACAGAGGTTGTTTTTATTTACAACAAAAAACCTCGGATTTTGTTCACACAGGGGAAATGTGCCAGGAGGAAGATGTGCCACAAGGAAATCGCCTGAAGTCCAGGACTTTAAAGCCTCTCGAGGCTCATGGAGAAACGAGGCGAGATGAAAAGGCAGATAATTTTTCCCCAAGTATGCTCCTTCAAAGTGTTTGAGCTTGCCTTCATGATTCTGCCCAGCAAAATAAAATGTAAATGGAATAAGAATAAAGAATTGATCCGGGAAGGTATGTGTATTCATGGCCAAGAAACAGAGCCCTGCCTATTTCCAGCCTCCTCTGCACAACCAGGAGGAAAAGAGCACTGAAATCTGTAAATCACCATACGTCTCTCTGAATTACCTACGTCCCACGGGAGCACTGACTACGTTAAAATTGTTCTGTACTTCACCTGCTAAATACACAGCATCCGGGCTGCTTCAACCTGGTTAATCTCCGCCTTTGTTACACCATGTACCTAAACTGACACTTCTGACCTGGAGAGTCTAGTCGTAGAAACACAGTTTTGCACCTGATGGAGCGAGGACAATACAACTACTGTTATCATAAATACCACATACCTGCTTATAGATCATATATTAGATGGATCTTATATCATAAATATTAGAGATACATAATACTTTGCAAAGATGTATGAATATGTTACACTCCCTAGGGAAAATCACAAGTTTCAGAATCTGCTCTACACACCAAGGAGGAAAATGCAGACCAAGGCGACAGCAGAAAGTGAGGACAAAGAACCCCAACATCTGAAGGATAAAAGTTTAATACACAAAATCACTCAACTTGGTGATGAAATGATTAACTTACAATTTTTTTGGTTATGACGTTTTCTTCCTCAGATTTTTAAGGCAGTTTTCTTCAGCTGTGTGGGTTTCTGGTTTTGTTTGCTTAGCTTTCCTTAAATATTCATGCTATTATGTTTTGTTTGCTTAGCTTTCCTTAAATATTTAAGCTATAGTGCTTTACTGGCATAAATATTTGTTTTATTTAAAATCTACTTAGCTGAAAGATAAACAACAGAATAAGAAATCAGAAATTACACTGGAATTTTAGAGGAAGAACAGCAATTAACTCTGCCAAGGTGTGAACCTTTTTAAAATGATGTGATTTGCCTATGCGCTGCGTCTGATGAGCTATGTACCGACACGTGTTCATTGTTTTAAAGACATTTTTCTTGATTCCAATTTATTTTTTCCCTTCCCTTTCCTTATGCCGCTTCAGATGCCACCTTAACCCTTTCCATCCCTCACGGCTGTGACGAAGGCAGTAATTTACACTGGAGCAGCTACCGCCGGCTGAGCGAGCAAGTGCACAAAGAGCCGCCGGATGAGACGGAAAGCAAGTTCATCGGCTTCCCAGCGAGGAAGAGGAGCAACCCCTGCCAGGGCACGGGCGCTGCCTCCGCCTGAGCCTCGGGCAGGCAGGGCACAGCCCGTGTCGCCTGCACGATCCCCGGAGCCTCCTGCCCTCAGCGCCCGGCCTCGCTCACGCCAGCATCGCCGGGCTCCAGCCCAGGAGAGCGCTCGTCACCTACCATGCGGGGATGCGACGTATCACTTAAGCAGCTCTTTCCAGGAGACTACGTAACACCTTCCGAAAAACTCGTGGTTAAAAAAGCAGGGCCCTTCTGCAGAGGAAAAGGAAGAAGAGTGCCGGGGCACTGGCCGTTCCCCACTGCCCATGCGGAGATGCCCAAAGAGCAGTGCCTCAGGCGTACGCCAGCCCGGGCAGTGGAGGTAAGAGCAGTGAAATCCCACCAGCCCAACAAAAGAGGCTCCAAATGGAGATAGGTTTAACGTCTTAAGTCTGCAAAGGTACCTTCCTTGCCCTCAAGCGAATGAAGATTCTATACAGATAACTTATTCTGTCTTTTCTTTATAATTCTGTTAAATGATGAAAAGCGTATTGGTGTACCCCCCAGCAGTGTACAGTCAGAAATCTGGTTCTGAGACTGTTTTCTGTCAAATAAAGGCAGCAGAGAGTCCAGGCTGACACGCTGGTACTTACTCTGTTCGGTGCAGACTATCCCCTGTATATTTAAATGAAGAAGAAGTAACATTTTTATTCCTGACACCTGCCATAGAGTTTAAGCACTACAATTATTTCTCTGCTAACACCAGGTGTTACACATATTGTACGCAATTTTGGAGGCTCAGTTACCACTGCAGTCTGCAGTATATGTGCGTGTGCAATGTCAAAATGGAATAAAAATACACCACATATATTTTTTCCATAGAGCTGAAGATGAATGAGAAGGGAAAGGATATGTATCTGAAATACCTCGTGTTTTTCTCAACAGCAATGGTTAAAATGAACAGTAAAGCTTTCTCCCCTCACTAAGTAGATACACGATGTCTTTATAAGGATACTGATTTCACAAAACTCAAAAGTGACATGTCAGGATAAAGTACTGATTTGTCTTAACAGTGCTAAGAAAACATAAGAATGAGGGGTTTAATAGTGCATATCCATCTCGTACATCACCTTCTGGTGCAAAACCTCCAAGAATAAGTAGGTGGGACACCAGCCCCATGGGCAGCCTGCTCCTGTTTTGTTTGGCACTAGCGTGGCTTCAGAGGCATCCTTCCAATCAGAAAATTTACTGTAATTTCAACACTGGTTTAATATATTAAGAGACTCTCAAGTGTACGTTTCGCTTTTTCACTTCAGTAGGGCTGCACGAGTCCATGGGCCCTCCAAAATCACGGCCGAGACATCTCAGCATTTAGAGCACATCATCTCTGGAGTAAAGGCAAGTATAGCCTAACCTAGAATTAGCCTAGAAAGTAATAAATGGGATTTCGAATCCTACTGAAGGCAAGGTGATTAGTAATCTTCATGCAAGCCAGCAGGTAAAATTACAGAGGAATTTGGGATTAACTGCTAACTCAGCTGGAGAGCTACAGGCCGCCTCTCCCCACCGCGCCGTCTCCAGCTCCTGCTGGCTCCTCACTTTCCTGTTTTCCCAAGAGAGGGTCCTGGGAGATGGTGCCGGCCATGGGGAGCTCCAGTCTCTCACGACATTTTGCCGTCTGTAAAGACACGCGGCAAACGCTGCTTCTCTTGCCTGCACTCCTTCTGCTAAACCTCGCAGTGAAAAGATGTGGGAATTCTCTGGAACAGTTCGAATATGCAATTAATACAACACCTGCTGGTTTTAGACAGGCGTTCTTTAGAACACTTTGGGGCCTCAAGCCTCAAATATAAATTAGCAGGTGGGCAGTTAATGCATTTTTTCCCTTTTGCCACAATGATGGATTTTTCACTTTAAAGATAAGACATTGCCTGATAGAGCCAAGTACTGACACAGGAGATAAAGAGGGCTGTTATGATAGGCATAATGAAATGTTCTTTATAAAACTATAGCTGGGAATAGATATCTTTCCCTACCGTGGAGTATTGACCCCCTCAAAAAAAAGAAAATTAGCTTTCTTCTATCTGCTATATCTGCACCTGCAGTAGAAAAAGCTAACTTTTAAAAACAAAGATCTCAAATTTTGTCGTCTGCTGATTCTTTACAAAACCAATGCAATCAGTCCTGCACTGCATGGCTGCAGTAAAATGGCTCAAAACTCAGAAATGACCTCATACACATTTTATGGGCAAATCCTGCTCCCAAGTACGCTAGCAAGAGCCTGGAGTAACTCCACAGACCCCGGTACTAAGTAAAAACAAGATCTGACAGATCGGAAAAATTGGTATACCAAAGTTCCTACCTCCTTCATTAAAAACTAGAAGTAGGAAGGAAAGAAGAAAAAAAAGACATGTTACATGAGAACATATCCACTATTTGAACACCTTTAACTCTCCCTCAGTCTGCCTGTCACTCTCTCTCCCTCTAAATTAATTTTATATATATATACATTACTATAATATATATATATAAATTACCTTAAACTCCACGATGCCTGGACCACAAACCATGAGAAAGCAAACTTTCTTTCTCCGACTTCTCCCCGAGGGAGGGTCCGCAGCATCGCTTCCACCAGAGGAGGGCTTCAGGGCTGCTCAGGAGAGCGTCTGCCCCGCACCCGCATTGAGCGGCAGCCTCAGCAGCGCATCTGCCCCAGCTAACCGGGATTTCTATCAAGTCTTGAGCTCCGTTATTCAGACTTCGTTGAGACAGATGTAACACCCATGGATGAGCTGGTTTTCAATTTAAAGTCTTTAATTAGGTATTTACCCAGCGCCAGCTTGCAGACAAGCAAGCAGTGCTGCTCCCGGTCGTTATGCCAGGGGTACGGCACGGTCTAACCCCCCTGGAGCAGGCTGGCGCTGGGGCGGCCGCAGACGTCCCTGCGCACCCCCCGCTGCCACGGCGGGTTCGTTCTGCCCTTCCCTCGCTGCGGCGGGCAGCAAGCACGGGTTGCATGAACCTGCCTTCGCTATGGCTCCCACCACGCCTGTTAAGACAGGAACACTGAATAACTGAGCAGCAACACGCACCCTGGGAACTTCGGGGGCGCGAGGAAGGACGGCACGTGGGCATTTGGGGCGGATCGACGGAATTCAGTTGCTGACTACTATGAAACCGTCACTCCGGTGGTGAACAAACGTCAGTGTCTCTCCTTGCCAGAGCAGAGTAGCTCTACTAGTATTTTTTCCAAGACACTGTGCACGGCCGTCCCAAGCAATGTCCGGGAAATACAAAGCATAACTGGAACTGCCTAGTAACTCCAGAGAAACAGTCTGCCAGGCTCTGTCAGATGAAATTCCATCTTCTCAAACCTCCCTGGAGCTTTCCTCTGTAATCCATCACTAAAATGAAATTGTATCAGTTACCATAGAAACATCGTGACCAATAGCCTGAAAATATTTTTTCTACAGAAAGTAAAATACTGTTCCATTCAAGCAAAAATCTGCAAGTCCGTCAGTGCTGTTTTGGATAGGCTGATGTTCTGCTCACTCACCCACTTGGCAAAAGGCAAAATTTTCAATTTTCCTTTAGTGTACTGTTAGTACCAGCTATTTCTCCTATTTGCTGAGTAACACTGAGCTGTACAGAGAAAAAGTAATGAATGTCCATTGGCTGAAACCACACACTAATATATTTGTGTAGGGCTCTCCATTTTTATTCAAGCATTGTTTGATATTGGTATTCTACTCACATTTTTTAATGAAGAAATCACATATAAGAGCCAAATTAATTCTGGGAGTTACTCCCAGGCTGCAATCTGGGAATGAATCCCCCGTGCCCCAGAGGGACGGCGTGGCTGAGCCCCGGGTTCATGCAGGCGATCTGCGCGGCACGACCACCTCCACGGAAGGGAAAAGCAGAACCTGAATTCTTGGAGAAAGTCAAACCGCATCTCTACCGAGATATTTTCTTCACCATTTTAAATAAGATCGTCGTGTGGCTCCTCAGTTTGCGGCAACAACGTTTCATTGCAAACACACATTTATTGGGTCTTTATATCCTCCGTCTCGGCAGACGCTCGGACAGACTCTTCCTATCCCCGGTCTGATGGGACTTTCCCGCTGGAAAACCCAGAGCTGATACTATCAAGCACTGTTGACTGGGGCATTTCTCATATACATACAGTATGTTTTTAATCTCTGTACAATTGTTAAGATTTATAGTGTGATTGCAGACATAAATTTTCCTTGTTCAACAAATCCAGGAAGTAACCATATGTTATTACATGAGGCTGAATTTTTATATAGCTGTATTTTTTTTTTATTTCCAAGACAGTACAAAACTTCTGTTTTCTATCCAAACAAAGCCTGTTATGAACCTTTTTTTGCATACAGTCTGTATTTCAACAGCTTGTTTAAAATTAAAACCTAAAGTAGGAATCATAAGAGGCCTGATTTATTATTAATCATGGGGGGAGACAAATGTTTTCAATCACGTTATGCCTACAAAGTAACACAGTTCCCACTAGTATCTTCAATGGTTCAGGCTGCTTCCTGGGCATTTTAATCTTCTATACCCAGGAGACAAAACTATGGCAATACTAGTAAGTAATGAATAGGGATTAGTATTCAAACAACCACTTAATTAATCAGAAGAAAAGGCTAACTTAGTATTAAAATTGTTCAGGATGCTCCTGCTCTGTGCACAGTGCTGGCCTCCTGTTTCTGTGTATAGCTGTTGGGCTATGAATACGAGGTCACCGTTTCGGAGAGCAAACATCAAAACTCCCATTGGTTTTTTTTCAATGTTTTCAATGTAATAAAAACCCAGAGGCCATCAAAAGTCTGTAAAAGAACTGTTTGTGGCTTCTCAGGTTTTGGTGTACGGTGGAAGAGATAACATACAGCTACTGATAAAGATCCTGATCCTACACGTATCTAACGCAATTTCACAGTAAAATATTTTGCCATTGGTGAAATCACTCTCCGAGACCAGATTGTTTTGGTCACTCAAGATCTCTAATGGAGTAGCTAAGTTTTAGGCTGATTCACATTAAGCAGTGATTTCACTGGACACGGACTGAATGAGGAGCTTGTGGCTACACCAAAAGAGTTATCCTGCGCACGGGCTACAGCTTTCAGTGCAGGGAAAGATACATCATACACAGCTTTTAAAAGAACATACACTGGAAACAGACCCTTATCTGACAGCCTTTGATGTACAGCAATGGGCTGGATAACTGCAATTATTCACAGAGTTACCTATAGCATATGATAGCAATATAATTATTTCCTGCCCAGCTATAACTTTATATAATTCCCCGAACTGCAATCCGCAGGATTCAATGGCGGTGATTCAGCACCTGTCCTGTTAGCAAACCATCTCGAGAAGCTGGTGCTCACTCGGCGTTCGTGGGCCTGAGTGACGGCGAGGACTTCCACTCTGACGGGAAAGCGTACCCCCATCCGTCCATGAGTGCACCAAACGAAGGGTGCGGCATACGTGCCTGGGCACTTCTGCACAGCGGGCTCTTCTCTGCTCGTACTTCCAGGCACAAGTCACCATCATGCTTTGAATTTTTACCAGCCTTTATGACTATGCAGCCTCTTTTCCACCTTCTATGAAGTGAAGAAATTTCAAACATAAGTACACACGTCCTGGTACTTCAATAAATAGGTGCATATAAGGAGACAAAAGTTACAGTACGATGAAGTTAAGATACAGAGAAAACACTGTCCGGGGTGAAACACAATGTAGAGACATGTAATACTCATCCATCCTCAGACCGAATGTGGTAAATTGCATCAAGGTTAAACTCAGAAGAGAAACAAATGCATTAAAAAGTGAAATTCCACTCAGTTTTAACTATGGAGTCACAACTCTCACCTCTATAACGTAAAAGAGTAAGTATTTTATTACGGGCAATGCAACCTCTGAAACTGTTTTCACGTACTCATTCCTGCTGCTCACAGTGACACCAGTCACGAAAATCACCATCGCTGAGGTTTGTAAAAAGCAACCTCAGTACCGCCCCGGTGAGCTACTGCCCGCCCGCGTCTGCCGTCCCCGGCTGCCCATGCTGAGACTTCGCGTTTCCTACGACGTTCCCAGTTTCCTGCCTCATCAGTCATACGCTATGAAAAAGCTAAACATTATTCTGTTACCATTTTGAAACTTTGGATACGCTGGTCACACACTCCCTCTTTGCTGAACTAGAAAAAGGACTTAGAGCCAGAGCACGCGCGTGAGAACGGACCTCTATCGCTGCTCCTTCCAGCAGCGCGCCCAGGAAATGTGCCCAGCAGCATCCTCTACGCAGAGCTGGGCAGCATCCTGACACCGCTCCGCCAGTGCGCACCGACGGCTCTCGCAAAGCCCTCTCCCTCCTAAAAGAAGCCTTCAGCCCTCCATCAGCATCCTGATCCTGGCAGCATTAACCATTTCAGACCTGCAGGAACTGCACATAAAAATAGTGTGACATAACAGTAATTCCAGGAAAATAAAAGTCTGCATCGCAAAAAATCCCAAGACATACCAAAAAGAAAAATTATATTCTTGGCCATGCAGAGACTGTAGCTAACTCTTTTGATCGTGTTTCTGCATTGCACCTTGCCATTTCTAAAAGGTTTGCTGCTACGTCTGGCATCGAACGAGGCAGAGCGGCTGCATCGGGGAGCACGCAGTGTGTGCCTCGCACGCAGCGTGTGCCTCGCACGCAGTGTGTGCCTCGCCAGGGCTCGCCGTCTCGGCCGTTTTCTGACCTCCTCTCACCAAACCAGAGCACCGGAGACTGAAAGGACAATATCTGATCTGCCTCCTGTCTGGGAAATCACACAGGATGGGCCTGGGACCCAGATTTCTTTGCTGTTGTTTGTGCTGTCCCGTGGCAATAAAGGCATGCTGGTGCAATCGTTTTTTCTTTAAAGTCAGTGATAAAACTGCCCTTGATCTCATCAGAGCTGGTTTGCATGCAAGGCCTGAAACATGAAGGTAAGCAAGCCTATAGCTGCTTCATTCAGAAAGTCTCATATAGTCTATGTATATGAAGACATATATATTCATGTTTGCATTTTTGTAATTTATTAACAAACGCAGGGTCTTCTATCAATCTCCCATCTCTCGTGCATGAAGAGGCACTTGCAAGGCAAATGTTTACACGGGCTTGACTCAAGTATCAGTAGATTTTCCAGGTACTGCCCTTTCTTCCGAGGCCCTGAAATGCTGCAGATGGCGGCATCCCGCCGCCAGCACCGGCTCACCCTCCCGGCCCGATGGCCTCCCCGCCGGCGTACCGCGCAGCTGGCCGTGCCCCTTGGCGTGCTCGGCACAAGTACATCCAGGTGCGGGCACTCAGAGGTAGTCAAGACACAAAATTAAGGTGAAATCGTACAAACAACAGAGTGTACCACAAACTAGGCACATGCACACGTTCACCCGGCTTCATATGTGGTACCAGCCGTCCTTGTTGGCCACCTTACTTCCAGTTATACTCGGTATAGTAGTAATAGAAGGAACGGATTTGGTAAAATGACCTCTGCTTTAGGCATGCACTTTCCATCAAAATGTGAAGCTAATACCAATGAATACTAGACAACGGTTTTACCTCCAGCACAAGGTGCCTGATGATACTTCTCAGTCAGTCATGCTTTTTATAATAAAAGACATTAATACAATTGACACTAACACCGTGAGCTCAGTTTTCAAGTGTGGACGCACGAGTGTCGCTTCTCACTGAAAATACCATCAGGCAGCCTGGGCACGCCAGCAGCCAGGGAGAATCGGCGTGCCTGCCCTCTTGCACTGCCCGCACGGGCTGCAGCTTCCTCTGTCCTCCAGCGCTGCTTTAAAACTGTCATTATGTAGAATTTAAAAGCTTTGGCACGCTCACTTTTTCCAAAGAAAGAGAAAGCGCTATGATTTGGCCAGCATCTCCTTGAAAACATCGCTAAGGGCCTTGCTGAAACCCACAGGAGCAGTCAGCAGGACAGGGACCCAGCACACCGCGGACGGCATGCCGCAGTGCCGGCTGCTCTCCTCCGGCAGCACCGGCCCCGCCGCGGTGCCCAGCCCTCCTCCTCCTCCTCCTCCTCCTGCCCTTCTGCGGCTCTTCCCCTCACCTAGTACTCGCTGCTGGTGACAGCGTTAGCCCAGCCAGCTCGCTAAGGGGAAAACTAATACTACGTAATCACAAACTTTTGATGAAACGACACTGCTGCATGGAAAGCTTCGCCAGTGTATCAGGAAAGAGATGAAAGAAACCAGAATATTAAAATGTCCAGATTAAAAACTGGTGGAAAGTCTGAACGACTGGGAATCGGTTTAAAACTGGCGAGGTAGACTAAGCAATCCCCTTGGAACTGAGAGCTGCGGCTCTCTAGTATCAGTGGGACGCAATTCAGATTTATAATTTCTGTAAACGCATTCTCCCACAGAAAAAAAAAAAGAAAAAGAAGAAAAGGAATCAGCAGTTAGCGACAAAGATGTCTCATTACAGCCACTCTCTTTAAGCATTCACCAGGTGTAAATATCATAGTTTTCCAAACTGTCAGATTTATACACATTTTACCTCTTCTGCCATCTGTGCATCTGCCATTTCCAACATACACAGCATTTAGCTATCCAATTTATTGTTCTCATCTGGTGGGGCTTTCAACTACGTGTTTAAGTTTGGGTCAGAAGTTCCCATTTCTGTACGGATGTGATTCACGCAGAGATAACAGATTTAGAGAAGTCAATACGAAACCCCGCGCATATGCCCCATAAATTGCGAGCTGAGTCTCCCCAGGGTGTGTTTCGGTTACTCAATAGTAACTGGGACACGGATCAGCCTGTTCTCCAGCGATGGTTAACACCGATTTGCAGGGAAGGCGATGAATACTGCCATGGCGTGTAACCGACTCCAGGAAAAAAATGAGCAGCTCCTGCCGCTGCTGGGAACAGAAAGCAGATGGAAATTGTGCCTGCTCTGCCATGCCGGCACGGAGGATCCCTTCCACCGGACTGGTGCTGCCAGCTGCAGAAGATAAATAGCTCTACACCTTCTTGAAAGGACAGAGTTTGTTGGAAAACCTCTTTGGGTTTAAATTGGTCTCTTTTTCATGAATATGTGTCCTGTTTACTGCTCAACCTGCAGTATTAACACAGTGAATTATTTTAATTTCTCCAGAGTTGTTTACTTGTCCATTAAGTGAGACATTATGGCTATTATTGGATTACTGCTGCATCAAAAATTCGCTTCTACCGAGTTGCATTAAACCTTCTCTACCATGAACCACATGTTCCCAATATTGGGAGTTTCTTCTACAATACTTAAAAAATAGGATTAAGTGCATCCTGCAGGTGCATTTATGTCCAAATAAACACTAAATGCAGACCTATAAGGAAACCCCGAGACCCCAAAGCAAGCCGTTCACTGATACGCACAGGAAGCACAGTAAGGACTGGTTTTGTTTTCATCAAATATTCAGCAGTTTATGAAAATTTAAAATGGAAAAATGACTGAGGGAATACTTCTCCTAAGCGCGATATTAAAAGGCAAGCCTTGAATCCTGCCCTGTGCACGGCACTCGTGTGCAGACCTTACTGGACTGCCGGGACGAGCAGCTCCCCGTCCGTCAGGGGTGGAAGACCAGCAGCCCAGAACACAGCGTGGTGGTGCCTGCAGACACACAAAGTTGCTTTTCCCCACTTCTTGCCAGCCACCAACTCTCACTGAAAAGAAGTTAAAGCTGTATTTACCACTTTCCTGCTACTGTTTCACAATATAAAAGTACAGTTTCAGTTGCTTCAAACATATTATCTGCAATATATCTACAAAGATTTATCTTCTGTTACCGGTGGGAGACAACATATGCAGAAGGGAATTGTTTTACTGATAAAAGGTCTATTATACAGTAAAACCTGGCTATTCTTAACTTGGAGGTATGTAAAATTAGCATGCAACTGAGATTCAGCTTTACTTTTTGTATCTTATTCTGGGCTCTTCCGATCCCAAGCCCATGAGCGTTACCAGCCAGCGTCCTGCTAAGTATGTTTCAAGGGCTTGCTCTGAATAAGGAAAGCCTGAGCAGCATTAGGTCAGTCTAAGTCAGAAACCCGCTAGCTGCGTAATTAAATTCTCATCTCTGGTTATTTCTCATTACAACGTTCTAGGGACACAGCATCTCCTACCAATCAGTCATCCCACCTCCCCTAGCGTGCAGGAATTAGGGTTAACCGCAGACTGCTATTTACCGCTGCAGCAAACGCCACTGTCTTCCGACCTTTGCTACCGGCATTCATGTCCGTGGCTGGTGCGTGGCAGCGTGCCCTCCTCGTCCCCCCCAGCCCATACGGGTGGGCGTTCAGCTCTGCTGCAGCAGCCAAGGGAAGGACACAGGCTCTTGCCGGGGAGCAGCCGTCCTCCCAGCAGATGCCACCGCAGACACAGCAGGAAATGGCAGCGATTTGCTTTGGTGAAACAATTTTGAACATTTATCACAGAATTGCTCTTAAGTGTCAGCCACCAAGTTGACAAACTAACCGCTGAATATGTGTGGAAACGGTGGAAGTTCAAAATACAGCGTATTTTTTTATCACTTCGATTGTCCTTGTCTCAGAAAATCTGGCTATGTGGCCACAATTATTTGTGTGAGGACAGGGAACAAATGTCAGTACAGCCATTGAGCACAGAACTACCAAACTCAGCAAAATGGTCCGTTCCCTTCCCAGTTTGTCACATTCCCAAGTGCTCCGTGGGGTGGGATCACTGCCTGCAGTGCAAAGCACTGACCATGCTTCAGGCCAGGATGGTTCCTACCATTATTTACTTCTACAATATGAACATTATAAAGTTCATGTTTTCCTTCCTTGCTACAAGCTGTTAGTTTAAAACATTAAAATAACCAAGGAAAAAATTTCTAATGTTCATGTTCTAATGTTCATAATGTTCTAATGTTCTAATAATGTTCATAATGTTCTAATGTTCATATTTGCTGGTGGACCAAAGAGATACTTTAGGCTGCTGGGAATCGGTCCTTATCTCAGTGTTTGACGTGCAGTCATGCTCCACACACCAAAGAACACCGGTGTATGGAGTAACGTCCCACTGGGCTCCGTACATCACGGGGCTCCGTGTGTACAGTCATGGCATGTGTGTTCTTCGGCATTTTTCACATCATTACAAATAAACACAGCCCCCAGACCTCAAGTACTGGCGGGTTTTGTGACGGGTCTCATGTCAGCAGGCTGGCTGCATCAGCTCGCTCAGCACCACTGAGCAGCAAACAAATGACACGGCACCAGCGCTGGGCCGGTGCTGGAGAGACTGCTGTGACCGGGTATTGCATACCTGCGCAGAGGGGCCAAAGTAAACACTCCTGCCCTTTCTAGGCAAGTCTGCTTGGTCCACCTTTAAATAACTTCACATGTAAGTCCACACTGTGCCGGTGCAGCGCACAGCCATGAGGAATGCGTATTAATCAGCTACACCCAGAGAAATGGTTTGCAAGTACTCCGCAGTGCCAAGGGTTTTGGTAAGGGGCACACACCTGCTACCTGGGTTTAGAGCAGCACCCTTCAGTCGGCACGAACTGAAAAACTGCTTTTCATTCATTGCACGTTTTATCTCCCTTTTGAGTGTGTGTGATATGGAAAAAAATCGAGTTTAGTGAACTCTGATGATAAAATATTCAGAAGTTATTGTCTGAATAACAGACTGACACTGAAATGCAGTACAGTGTGCGTATAAGGAAAAGGTGGCAAGGAGCGGAGTTTCTGGACACAGAGCCTACCAGGTTAAATGTTTTCCTACTATAATTTTGTGTTGACTTGGTCCAGCATCTGCCCACCTTCAACAAGCCCTTGTCTGCATATCCCAGGGTATTCACGGGGCTCGATGCCCAACAAATCACTGCAACTCAGTTACTACCAGCTCAGCCCAAGCATTTGGAATATTCCTATCCTCCTGCGTTAAAGATTTCTTTAAAGACAGTGAACGAATGATACACCTCCTTTCTGAAAGGCAATTCATTCTCATGGAGGTAGAGGGTAAAACCTGGCTTTCTGCCTGCGCATCCTTGTACCCCGGTTTAGCCCAAGGTTCTGGGTGTTGGTTTCCAGGCAGGATGCGGGGCTGTACCAGCACACAGCACCCCACCCCTCCAGACATACAGACTGAGCTGACAGCTGCCTTGTTGAAGGGTATGTGAAAGTATTACCATTAAATACATGCATTTTTAGAATACATTTACTATTGATATCCGCCTTTCAAATAGCACAAGAATAATAAAAAACCCAACAACGTTAAACACCAAGTTCATGACAAGAAATAGTGGCATGGGACGGGAGCAGACTGGAAGGTGAAGTTACTTTTACATACCAAAAGATCTGAAGCTTCACAAACCCCAGCCTTGCTCCGGTCACACATGTACAGCCCTTTTTTAATGGGTAGATGTGTGTACACACACACACACAGAGGACTGGAAGCTACCAGGAAGGAGATGGTAGTGCTGAACCAGAGCAGTGATGAGCAATAGTTTAAGACACTCCTAATGATATTTACATTAAGGCTTGCTTTCAGCAGCACCGCGGAACAGGATTTAACTACCGACAATGAATGCTCCCCGAAGTGTGCTGGCACACGGGAGTTCGGCTGAGAAGCCAGTGTACATACAAGATAAATAATTTTAAATGCTATGTCAATCTCTGAAGCAGTAAATAGATGACACCGGTTCTCCGGGGGGTTGCTGAATCTTTCTTTACAGATACAAAATAGAAACTACATCTCTAAGATTATGCTCTATCGGAGAACAGGCAATTAAAACTAGGCCACAGTGTTTGATTTTCAATATCTCATTTAAATCTTGTAACAAAGTTCAATTAATGGTCTTGGAAAAGTTTTCTAAAATTTAATGCTGCTTCACTGCAATACTTTTTATTACTTTTTCTACCGCACAGCCTTTCTTCTTCCCTTTGAAATCAGGCAATATTATGGAAATATTATCTTTGTAAATGTGGCTAAAGTTGATTATATTATTGATTTCAGATAGCCTTCAAGTTTGAGACAAATTTCCACATCAGTCTGGAGGTACAGAACAAAGATTTCCAATGTACTAAATTATTCAGAACAGTCATTCCTAAAGAGGGGGGTGAGAAATGTCTCAGGGAGCAGCGGGGTCATGGTGCCTCAGGGCTGCCCGGCCAGAGGGAGAAGAGGCATGCTGCGGAGGAGCGGAGAGAGACACAGCCTGAGCAGCACCGAGAAACTGCAGAGTAAGTCAATTTTAGTTCTTCTGCAGCCCTAATCCAATCCTGTCCCTGCCCCAGTCATTCACAGCAAACACCCCAAAATGCCCTCCAGAATAAATACCGTTGGCCTTCAGACCTGATTTTGTTTATCTGTTCCTAAAATACGGTAACCTACCCACACAAAGAAATGATACTTTACTTCCTAGCAATCACAGCCACCTCTAAATTCAAGAACTTTCCTAGAAACAAGGATTTTCTTTTTCCAAATAAATCTGACTGTCACCATTACTGTAAGACCTTTGAACTGCAAATCTCAGCTCAGGACAGTTTATGACCAACATTTAATAGTTGTTAAGAGAACATTTCATTTGCTACTGGGGAGATACATAAACATCGGTCACTTCGGTACGTTCAAAAAACATTTCCAATTTCTTAGGCTGTGGCTACAGCTCTCTTGGCTGGTGTCAGGTCATGTCCCAGCCCGGGCAGGGGCACAGCACCCTCCTCTCCCGGGAGCGGGATCCCGCGGCCCCCCTGGGCAGCCCGTGCCCGTGTTCAGCCACCATCACAGGAGAAGGCTTTTTTCTTACATTTAAATGGAATTTCCTGTGTTGCAACCAGGAAAATCAGAGTGATCTGTGTTTGCAATTCAGAGAGTTTCTCTGACAGTGCCTGTGACAGGGTTTTCTCAAGTCTAACCGAGCATGCGGGGCATCGCTTGTCTTGACAACGCACCTCCAAAGTAGTCTTTATTTGTGCTCAAATGCCACGTATAGATTCTATACAAAGGACCTTGTACCATTAGTATCTCTCATTGTATGTAATTTATACAGCTCTATTACTGCGTCTTAACGAGTCCGCAGGTACAGAGTCGTCCCAAACATACCCATAAATGACGAACGCTGATCCATGTAGCAGAGGAGTCGGAGGAGGAAGCGTTTCCCAGCACCGGCCCGGCTGCGCGGCTGGGACGTGGCTGAATCCTGCACCAGCCGGGGAGCTCCCTGGTAGTGGCTCGGTCTCAGATTTAGCTCTTTCACTGCCACTGGAAGAAAAAGAAAGAAACCCTTTAATAAACCTGTAATGTCCACCTAAAATGATACTAAACTTGCACATCAGTGAGCAAAACAACTGAAAAAAGTGGGTTTTTTGGATTTCACCATTTAACGCTGTTACAGTTGACTGCACAGGCTAACTGCCTGCACCGAGGCAGGATCCAGAAACTTCAGCTGGTGCAACCAAGCAGTATGACTACCTATGCAAATCTAAGCTGTAATCCTTTTATATTGACGGAAATTAAACCTTTATTCTTGCTGTGGATATGGGAGATTGAAATTTACTTTGGGAAAAAATCCAGGGTTTATTTTTGGCTCTACTTTCAGAATTCCTCAGCACAGGGCATTTTTATGCTGCAGCTCCATTATGTGAAAATCAGGAATAACATTTTTCTCTCCAGGACTCTACATTTACTCTCTGAATGTTTCCCTGAGAATGTGACATGATTTAGACTGCAGTGCTTTTAAAAAAACACCCAATTTTCAGGACCAAATTCTGTGAATGTGGCTGCAGGGAGTCAGCACTGTGGTGGTGGGAGCGAGCCAACAAATGACGGAAACTCGTTAAAGCTCACTGCAAATTATCTCATTAAGTGCTTTCAGATTGGAAACCGTTTCTCAGCAATGAGACACAACGCGGTGGCGAAGAATGGATCTCTTCAAAATGGGGCTTTATAATTATCAGGGTAACACAATTCCCAGCGTAACCCTTTGCACCACAGATCATGAGAGATGCATCAAACCTAAGAAGATCTTAGACCACTTCAGGCGCATCCCCGGAATGGAACCCCGGGACCCGCGGCACCGCCGATGGCAGGCTCGGGCTCGCTGCCTGCGTGCCAGCAAACCCTGCAGAGCCGCGGGCGGCAGCCCCGGTGCTGCAGGAGCCCGGTGCTGCCCAGGCTGTGTGCCACTTGCTGTGTGCAAGTGCCTCCGGCTGCCGGTAACATAGCTCTGGGTAGAGAAGGCAGGTAAGCGTGGGGCAGCTGCCGAGATACTGACCTTATTGTCGTGGGGTTGATTTATACCGCTGTATGGAATTTATAGCAGCACATCCACTGGGACAAGCTATCCATTTTCTTTCACTTTGAATACTGTAAAGCCATTTCGTAGCGAACCAGCTCCAGAGGCAGTGTGGTGATCTTGTTGAAGTCAGATAAGTATTATCTATTCATAAGAGCTACCAGAGAAGAGACCTAGCTGTCTGCTGGGAACCCTAGTCTGGGAAGAGCACTCGGCCAAATTAAGCGGGGCCTGGACTCCTCCTGGGCAGGGCAGGCTGGGACAGGCACAGCGCTGCACGGGCGCTGCTGCTCTGCTGCTCGGTGCTGCACAGGCACTGCTGCTCTGCTGCACGGGCGCTGCTGCTCTGCTGCATGGGTGCTGCTGCTCTGCTGCAGGGTGCTGCACGGGCGCTGCTGCTCTGCTGCACGGGTGCTGCTGCTCTGCTGGACGGTGCTGCATGGGCACTGCTGCTCTGCTGCACGGGCGCTGCTGCTCTGCTGCTCGGTGCTGCACGGGTGCTGCTGCTCTGCTGCACGGCGCTGCACGGGCGCTGCACCCAGCACCGCTTGCTGGAGGCAGCCGGGGGATCCTTTGGCCGGGCAAGGGCATCCGCTGCCTCTCCCTAGGCATTCCCAGGGAGACGCATTCTCGTAAAGGTATTACTGAGCCTAAGGAAAACATAAACCAGAGTAAGCGTTAACAAATTCCAGCACAAATTCCTAAATAGAGGATTAGTGTTGCAATCTGAAAGGGCATTAGACACGGGATCTGTCCACCACACCTACTCAATCTGCAGTTCGAGCCCTTGGAGAACTTCACTAAATGCTCTCATCAGCTTGTGCATTTTAAGTTTAAGTAGTTACCTGGTTTGGCAGAAGCACCTAAAGCTAAGTATGCTTTGGTTTGGGGTTTTTTTTCCCTCTTTTTCTTCTTTTCTTCGGTTACTAAGCAAAAAGGCAAGTCTTGTGCGCTACAAAGAGCTTTTGCCATGTTTAAAGCAAGTACAGGGACTCCAAGCTCAAATTGCTCTAATAATTTATTCTGGTCTTGAAATCCCTAGGGTTATTTCACAGAAAATGTATTTTAAGATGTTTGGCTCAAAAATGACAAGATAACAGATGATACATATTCATTTTCTCCCCCAAAATGATGATGAGATGTAACAAAATAAAGCAGTAGTCTCAGTAGATCTTCCCTCCCCCAAATGGAGAAGACTTGTGGTTTTCTCTCACTGATACCACCAGAATTGTGCTGCCATTCATCTTGGGGGTGTATTTATGAAAGGGATTGTTTGCAGCTGGAGCTACAAGGCATGAAACAAACTGATAATGAAACTTTCTTCTGAAGCTTATTCTTTTTCGGTGGCATTTTTCTTTTTTCCTTTATGAGCTTCATGACAGCCAAGCAGTAATTTCCTTTCTGTATTTTAGCACAAACAACAGATTAGTGTCACATTGTTTGCTGTGAGGTTTTGCTTGCTGTTTGCATGAGTACTTGTTGGCGTTTGGTGTATTCCAAATAAATAATGCGGTCATTCACAGAGATAAAAAACAGAAACACCTTCTTGGAGTACAAGAATGAACTGCTAGCACATATCTTGAATATGGTATAAAACCACAGAGGCAGAGGTGAATAATGTAGTTGGAAACTTGAATCACAAAACACATAGGCCAGGACTTTGTCTTCTATAAAAGACATAACACAGCCCTTGGCACTGCAAAAATGATAATCTACTGAAGTCTCATACTCAAGAAAAATGTAATTTACATTAACAACATAAATCACAAATAGTAAATTATTTATTTTTAGAGTAAATAGAATACAGGATATAACCTCATAGAAAAAAAGTCTTCAATTTTTTTGCCCTTCTTCACACTGTAATTATTAATTATTTTTTCATATCCTTAGTAATATTATCACTGCTAGGAACCACAAGGAAACATGTGGCATGGCGGTTCCTCCCCTGTTTCTCTTACATATCTCTTCAAGGTAAAGCTTTCTGTTCTTCCTCTCCTGCTCCGTCATTTAAAAATCAACCTTTACAAGTATCTCCTCCGTTTCTCCAATGCCTCCAAAGCGAATGCATCTTACACAATTTTTGGGTTCCGTAGCTTGCTTGGCATGCTTTGTTAGGCTTTGCATCCTCATCGTGAACCAATATTACTCTTATAAAACAACTTCTTTAACATCTGTTGCTGGAGGTTTTCCTGGGCCACAGCCAATGCCCTAATGCTGTTCCCAGCTCATCGCCAGCACGGCCGGCCCGGCCCTGCCCACAATGGCAGAATCTGCAAACGCCGTCTAAAGTGAGCTCAAATGTAATTAAACTAACCGCCAAATAGAATGAGCGTTGGCTTAAAACCCCACATTTTAAACAAAATCCTGAAAACATCACATTTTAGAAGTCAGAAGGATGACGCATCATTTCATGGGGTTTTATGAGAACACTGCCAATACGATAGCTCTGCGAAGGCAATGGAATAAGCCCGTGACCATTAGAGTGGTTAAATGCTACTTATTGCTCGTTAAAAGGCTCTGGCTTTGGTAGCCCAGAAGACAGCAGGCAGAGGGGAAACCAGAGAGTACAAGCAGAGCAAAAGACGATTAATGTCAGCACAGGGGAAAGGGATAGCAGCCCACGGGTGGAAAAGCCAGGAGGCAAGGTGGAAAGGACTCCTTTCATCAACAGCACGAACTAAAGTTGCAGTTTCCATACTTAGAGCTCCTTTAAGTAAAAATTACAGCAGGAGAGTACTAACCTATAAGCACAGTCATAGATGTGACACCATTAAGAGTGCATAGATCTTAGAAAAACTCTTCCTGCCAGTCGTATGCTTTGTTTTGGCAAGAAAACTCAGCTTTTAGATGCTCAGAGCCCTTCCTCTGTGCATTAGTGCTCAGCGGTTGTTAGCACTCGAAAGCAATACTTCCAATGCTATATCAAGCCATTCAAGTGACAGGAAATTTGAGCAGTTGATTTGGGAAATGGGTATTTCATTAGAGGCACAACTCATGATAAATGAAAGTTTTCCTACTGCCGTCACTGGGAATACCAATGAGCTCTAAATCAAACTGCTTGAGAAGGGGAGTAAGGCAATGCCCCTGCACCGCTGCGGAACGTTAACGTGGAAAAGGCTGGAGGCTGCAAACAGACAGTTCTGTTAAATGCCACTTGTGTAGGTGTTCCCTTATGGAGGCCTTCAGGCTGACTGTAGCTGCACTCCAGGTCACTGTGTGGACGAGCCAGAACTCAAAAGCTGTCATAGCAGAACTTTAGTTTGCTCTGGTGGGCAGCTTCCATTGCTGCGAGCAAAGCAGCAAGAGGCAAGGACACGGAGAATACTGCCAAGCACAAACTCAGAGCAGGAGTTACTGGGTGGGACTGGAACGGTCTTACAGACAGAGCAAAACCAACAAGATTTTGGAGAAGTTTATGTCTGTCTGCTATGGCTGCCCAAAAAACTATTCAGTGATCAGAGGTCCTTTCCGAAATTCTTCTGATCCTAAAGGACCGATGACATACGCTTTCCCTGACCACTGCAAATTTCACGTCTACAAAGAGACATCTCTGACTTCCAATTTTAATGGTTTTATCCACCGCAATGCATGCAAGCACGACCAAGTGAGCCTTGCAAAGACACATGGTGGATGGGGCCAACAACCCCATCCCACAGCACAGATCTTTCGAATTCAAATCTTTGAATATGCAGTACCCTCTGAAGACAATTCTAGAGGAAACAACGATTCAAGTGCCTTTGTAGATGCTTCATGATTAAAACAAAAAACGCAAGTTGTGACTCAAGTTTGTAAGTTACTGCCTAATGCCCGAGTACTGACTAAGCTATAGCTGCTGACTTGCATTAGCACAAGTCTTAAGCGACCCACTTTGCGCAGCTCCCGAGTTACACTTGCTTTTGTGAACATCTTCAGAGAGATACGCTCCTTGCCAAAATGTCAGTGATAAACGCGCTGCTGCAGCCCCCAGCAACAACGAACCCATCAGCAGAGCGATACGGACAGGGCGCACCTCGGGGGACCGCTCGGCCGCCTGCGCTAAGCCTCGCGCAGCTCACGTTTTGTAAGATGTCCAACCCACAGACCTGGAAGAAACAGCACCTTTTTGGCACGCACGCTCTCTCGAGCTTGTCTGCAGTACTGCATGCCCCAGTCTGCAGTACTTCTGGGTTTAGTCCAACGTTTGTAGTGTGCTCAAAGTGAACCGCTTTGCTACAGTGAGCAATTAAGATTAAGAAAATTGACTGATCTTCAGATTGAACTCTTAATATCTTCTGAGATACAGATTACTGAGTTGTGATCAATAGCCATAATATAATTGAAAATGTGTTTCTGCAGTGGAACATGCTGTGTTCCTAATACCCAAGATACTTTGGTGGGTTTGATTGATACGGAATAAAAGTAAAGCAAATGAACCACCATCTGTATGTAGTTGTTTGATGTATGTGGTTTTATTAAGTTCCAAAACAACTCCTCAAAAATAGGGGTTTGGGGTTTTTTTTGCACACCAATACAAGATATGTACGTGGTGGTTTGAAAAAATAAAGCAAAAACTTGTTTTTAAAGACCACCATGAAAAATTCTTTACAACTTCCACAAATCACACATTTTAAAAATAAAGTACTAAAAGATTCCTTTTGAAGTAGAGAAAAAGAAATTAAAAATGAACATTTATGAATTTTCTCTGCATTAAAATAAATAGCTGAAGTGGACTTTTCTGAAAACTGGCATAAAAATCAAGAGTGGGGATCAAAAAGCTCCGTTGAAGACCTTTGAAGGCAAGAGGAACATTTCTAGTCATTCCAGGGGGCTGCGGAACTGGACGCTGCGGTAGACACAGCGCGTCTCGCCCTCACAGCCTAACATCTAAACAACAGCGGGTTTGGGGAATTTGCGGGGTTGTTTCCGCAGCGAGTATTAGATGAGAATTTGGACGTCTTGGACATCTGCCTCCTGGTGTATTTGGCTATTTTGCAGAGGAAGGGAATGAAAACTGCGATGATTTAGTAATTCAGAGCCTTACCCAAACTCTAACGGGATCGGTCGGAGTCCTTCCAGCAGCCGCAGTGGTTCTGCAAAGGATACAGCGGTTTGTGGAAGAGGTGGTTGCCCAGGGCTGTGCGTTAGTCACCAGCTCGCCCTGGCCGTTCCCTCTGGAGCTGGGGGGCCGAGACCCAGCCTGCCACAGTTCTCCTCAGGACCCCGACCAGCAAAGGGGAGCTCCAGACCTGATGGCCAGATCGAGCAGAAACAAAGGCCTGAGCTGACTGTCTCGGGCTCTGTGCGGGCAGGTGCCGGCTGCTGGCACCCTGCCCCCTGCTCCTCTCGGGGACACCCCTGCAAATGCAGTTTCTCAAGGTGTCGCGGTTTTCAGTCTCACCTTTTGTGTCCGTAACCACCTTTTGCTCAGGCCCAGGAACATCCCTGCTTGGCACAACAAAGCAGCTGAGAAACGGACGCGGAGCACAAGCACCCGGAGCACAAGCACCCGGCTGGCCACGTCTGCTCCTCTGGGGAGCACGTGAAAAACTACACAGCGTCTCTGTGCTCCCCACTCTCAAGTAGCAAAAAAAAAAAAAGTCTATATAATCCTTTGATTCCCCCCAAATGCCTGTCATTAGGGTTTATAAAATGAATGCTATTTCAGCTTTCACACTGAAAATTTCCTTTCACAGGTCACTATTATTCTCCTCCCTGTGCCAGGCTCCGGTGCGGGGGTAGAGAGCGAGTCCTGCACCCCGCGGGGGCTGTACTGCCACGTACAGACGGGCACTGCTGCAGAGGAGCCTATAAACCACCCAGAAACCACACGGGGCTGAGAGGCAGAACTATCAAATATTTTCAGCCCTTAAAGCTACAAAACAGAATAAAAAAAAAAAAAAAAATGCGAGTGTATTTCTGTTTCTCCGGGAAGGCGGCTGCACCGTCCGGGCAGCGGATGCAGCGTTTGCAATACAGGCGTTGCCATGGCAACTCGGCAAGAACCTCTTAAAAATTCGCCAGCAAACAGTCACAAAAATCTAAACGTGTATGAGAGAAGTCCCTAAGCATGTCTAAATTAAGTAGCGGCCAAACGAGTTCCTCTTTTCTTCTCTATCCTCCTGGGAAATGCTGCCTTACCAGCCTTTTCTTTGCTGCTGCTGGTTATTTTTAATTTATACACCGCGTCTTTCTCTTTCTATTGATTTCCTACATGACAAGGGAAGTACAAGCTACACCTGTCAACCCTCCTTACCTGTTCCTCGCAGCTGGATATACCTGGAAGTAGACTTAGGCACTGTTTTTTTGTTTTAAGGTCTCCTAATTACGTGGAGAGCCAGCATCTTATTTTCAAGTACAGCAGATGCTTATGCCTATATTATTTTTAAAATATGCTGGCTTCCCTAATGGGAGTCAACCTGGGAGACCTTTATTCAAATGCTGCTGCTATGTACAGACTAAGTGACCCCTTGTGCTACGGTATTAAATCTCCCTAGCACTTACAAAAAGCCAAGATTCGGTTGCATATGCATCCAAGTTAAATTCTGAAACGTGTAGCACATGTAAACTTCCAGGATAATGAAAAGTTTATCTTGCCTGTAGGACTGTTCATCAGAAGAAAAGGTAGCTTGTGTGATTATACTGTGATGAGATATGGATTTTTTTTATTATGATTTCCAATGTTATTTCAGTACAGCACAAACCAACAACACCCCTGAAAAGCAAAGGCAATTTACTGGCTACAGGCCCAGCGTCCTAATAACTGTAAATTAAGTCCCTTATCCCTGCGCTCAGAGCCTATATATGAGAATTATGATAAGATATGGAATCTAAAGTAGGTTTATGATAAGAGACACGGTGGGTCACATCCAGCAGCACGCATTACTGTATTAATGTTGACCACCGTACCTGCTGCTGAGCACCCTCACCTCTCTGACTCGTCAGCCCATTTTAAACACATCGCATCCACCCACATGGTACAGACGTCGGCTCAGCCCCGAGTCTGACCTACCCCACGCACGGGGTTCCCGGCCGGCTCCGCAGGCAGCGACGCCGGTCGCAGGGTTTTGGGGAGCGGCAGAGGGTCCCCAGCCCCGCAGGACGGGCAGACGGTGCCCGGCTCCAGCAGCCGACCAGCAGGTCTGGGTACAGGCGGCTGTAGCTTCCGACACCCTCGCCAGCTGTAACCCGCTTCATCATGAATCCAGCGCTGCCGGGACAAACCACAACCATGGCTACTAATAAATAACACCCGTGTGTCTGCAGCTCCTTCCCTCTCGCCAGACCCTCGGCGGGGCTGAGGCGCCCCGGAGCCGGGGAGCTCCTGCGGCCGCGGAGCTCTGCCGGAGCCAGCTCCGGGCAGCATCCCGCCTCCTCCCCTTCCCTGCCCGCACTTCACTTCTGCCGCTCTCTTCAGCCCGACAAACCGGGTGCCTTCCCAAAGCCGGATTTTTCTGTGAAATACAGATAGAAATCCTTGTGCTGATGACAGTATTTTTCATAGAAGGGTCACCCTGGGTTCTGTCTCCTAGCGTGATTCCTGAGTCTGTCTCTTTGATCAAAACAGATCCTCTGCACAGAGCTTATCTTTTCTGATACAAAAACATTTTATAGCTACAAATTACAGACAAAAAAATGACCGCAAAGCAGAAAATTATTATTGGGGGATAAAAAAATAATCTGATTAATTGCTTTCTGATCACTGTATACAAAGATCAGGATATGAGAATTATATTTTATTGAGCTTATTCCTTCTATATTCCCACATAAAAGTTGAGTTTATCTTTTAATTGATCTACAGTGCATTTACATATAAATCTAGAAATTTGAGTTTGGGAAGATCACTTTAAATGAGCAACAGAGGAGATACGCTCTGCAGCAAGTTAGGAAAAGGGCAAGTCTTAAGAATAGTTTTAAGGTACACTTAAAGGGAAAAGCACGGGCTGCAGTGCCCGTAGCGACCGAACCGTTTTGTGCAGGTTGTCAGCAGCCCTCTCCTCCTCTCCTCCTGCCCGTGCTGCCTGCGGCAGAGGGGCAGGCGCTGCCTGCTCACGGCTCTGCACGGGGGCATGCTGCTATTTATCCTCTAATTAATCGGGCTTTTGTTTTCATTTCTGTTACTGCTTTACGATTCTAGGCCGAATCAAATTATTAGTTAAGAAATATTTACTGGTGAAAGACAAAGCAGCTTTGTGCTGCCTCCTCAGTGTGCCCGTTCTGTACGGATTGCTGCTGAAATGAAATAAAATAAAGCAAAACGGGGATATGAAACAGCTGCTGAGGCTTATAAAGATATTTCATGGCAAGATACAATACACTTTTATGGCCTAAAGTACAATAAAATTATGATTCATTACTGGTTAGTTAAGTCTGGGGAGGACATGGAGGTAATTTTAAAATGGTACAAGTTACATATCGAACGTAGTTGGATTAGGGGAAGACAGCTGAGATGAAGCAACCTTGAACCGATACGAGCTCCACAATCAGAGACAAAACCCACCAGTGACAGCACAGCCGAGGCCGTTGAAGCAGGTCCTCGTGTCCCCCCGACGCTCCCCTCCTCGGGGTGGCAAGCGGGAGGGGAGGAGGGGAGCCCAGGGCCTGGGGCCACCGGGACAGAACCCAGGCTACGGTGGCACAAATCCAGATCACACTGTGCGTTACAGGAGCAGGTGGTGCTAGTGATTTTGCCCAAGAAATGACTAAAAGCTGTGAAAACCTTGGGGTTTGTCCCACCACCTTGGGTTGGGAGGGGCCATGGGACAGCAGGGCATCCCTCCCTCCCAGCACCCCTGCATCCCTCCCGGGCACTGGCAGCACCCTCCATGTCCCCCCCCAGGGCTGCAGCAGAGTTGCTGGGGGCAGCAACTCCAGCAGCGAGTCTGAAAAACACATTTAAAGACAGGGGAGGGGGTGGAGAAGGGCTCTTTTTTTTCATTTCAAGAGCTGCTTTGAAGCAATCAAATGCACTTTCAAACTCCGAGGGCTCTGTGTTCCCGAGGATTAGCCCTGACCCCGGTGCTCGCTCCTTCGTTTAGTGTTAACTATCAAAAGGCTCCACAGCTGAACCGTGCACGGCAAAGCTTTTGGGGCCGCTATTTTATTTAGCCGAGGTCATTTGTTTCATTATTTTCATTTCAAAGATGCTCAACGAACCAACACCCACGCATGCTTTCATTTAACACATTTAAATATTTATAATAATATTAAAATACTTGAACTGCTTTGACAAGAGCTTGTTTGAAAACCACAGCTTCATCTGCAATTCCCCCCAGGTTTTTCTCACCCCGCATCCCTGTCTCCATCCCTGGGCCCGGGGCCGGTACCCACCTCATGGGTGTCCATTGCTGTGCGTTGCATCGCATGGGACCAGGTAGGTGTCCACAGGTTCAGCTACAACATCTCATGTGCTCCCAAGAAGCTGTTTCAGGAGTGGGAGGCTCCCCAGGGACGGGCAGCCCTGCCTGTCCCTGTCTGTCCCCTGCAGCGTTGGGCGTCACAGCCATGGCCAACGCGAGTGTTTTCCTCATGGAAGCCCACCGGCTCCATCAGCTGTGGCCTGGTGCCCCCAGGGACAGGCGACAGACCCCCCCAAGCCAGCTCAGGGCCGCCCATCCCCTGCTTTACACTTTGGGAAGACATTAAAGGCTTGTTCAGTCAAAACCACTTCCCACCTATGCACTGAATGAAGTTATCTAAATTACTGGGTAACGTTGCAAAAATGTTTTATTCATAACTGTTTAATGCCTGGCACTTGCTTTTCTTTTGGTACTTATTTAATACACATTTAATTTAACTTATTTGAAAGCGCTAACATATTTTCTAATTACCTGAAGTACTTAAATGGTTTCCATACTGTTAATAATTTCTTTTTTTTTTTTTTTGTAGCTATTGAGGGCTGAGATGCTGACAAAGTAACCTGTTAACAGGGGCTGGGCACCCCTCCGACCTCCGTGGTGAGCGAGGACCTCTGCCGCTAGACCACCCTGGAGAGCTCACCTGCGGGTCCCAGGGGTGCACAGGGCCCCCCGTCCCTCTGCCCTGCACACGCAGGCAGCAGCACACGCAGGCAGCAGCACACGCAGGCAGCAGCAGGCAGGGAAGCGGGGGCAGCTCTGCCCCCGCAGGGCAGCAAAGCCATGCAAGCCACCAGTGCCACCAGCCACGGGAAGGAAGGGGCAGGAGCGGGCACCCCACGCCAGCATCTTCACTAGCTCCTGTATTTATTACTCATTACTTTGCATTTTATGGAAGGATGGCTAAATTTATTCACTACTGCTGCTTTTTTTTAATAACTCCACAACTCCTGTGGCACTTTCATTACTTCTGCCATTTGCTGGCACCATCTTTGCTGGGGTTTAAGAATTCAATGTGATATTAAAAGCTAAAGACTTTCCTCAGAGCCGACGACAGAAGAACGGGATACGGCACGCGTTGGTACGTTGGGGCACCGTATGAACCCAATGTGTTGCATCAACTGTGAACGCGATGGCGGCTGACCCCAAGAAACAGTCACGCACGAAGCATCGGTAACCTACGCTGTTACACAGCGGGCACAGAGAGGCAGGGGAAGCAAATCAGCTGCAGAACTGAACTTGCTGCGCTGAAAGCACTCGGCCCCGTGAGCGCTGACCTGGGGGATTAGGGCTGCTGCTTTGCCTCATCCTGCCCCGTTCCAGATAAAGCACGCGCGGCGATGCAATGCAGAGCGGTGACACACATGGGTGACTACAGAACTGAGATGGGGAAGACCTAATATAAACCACCAAGAGGCACATTTGTTGCCTTATTCTTAACTGGGGAGGGGAAAAAAAAAAAGAAGGAAAAGGCTAGGGAGCTCAGAGAAAGTTTAATGAAAACGTTGATGAGGGCAGTGCAAGGGCTGGAGAAGGCTCAGCGAGAGCGAGAGCAGCAAGAAATTGATTCACAAACTTCTACTGCTTGGGAAGAGCCAGAGAAGCTGCTCTGCGGCACGGTGAAAAAGAAGGATGGGACAGAAGAAAAACTTGCTGGAAAACTTAAGGAGGCACTCACTGGTCGGGATCCCTCGTGTGCACTAAGCCTTGCTGCTCTAGCAGGACTGCACTAGCATCTCCCAGGGAGCTGAATCGTTCACCCCCTTAGCAAATTCTTTGCTCCCCGTTAGGATCCTCCGCACATCCGAGCAGAGTTACACACTGGTGTAGACGTCCTTTCTCTTGCTTCTGTGTACAGGGCCAGCAGTATATTACTCCAATTTTATTTTGGTGTAACTTTATTAAGGAGAATTACATGAGATAAAAATGGAGTCATCCAATAATAAATCTGGGCTGCCTCTGCTTTTCCTCATACATCTCTTAAGTGTACGTCCAGATCCACTCATGCATTTATTTTCTGTCCTTGCTTCAAAGTACTTTTATTGCTGTACTATGGGAAAGAGATATTTTCAGAAGATAAATTTAAAAAAAAAAATTAATTTATTCCTGGAGCAAAGATACCCACTAAGAAAATAATCACCTGTTATCAAACCAGATAGAATTTAATGGAAAAATATATTCAGGGTGTTGGGAAATCTGACTCATATTCTCAGATATCATCCCCTCCTTGCAAATCACTGTCAAAATAGTTGTAGCACTATTGGTATGGCAATCTTCACCAGATACAGTGTTTTTAGGTGTTCTCCCTTAGCGAGTGAGGAAACGTTCAGTCTCTCGGAGACAAGCTCTGTAGTCGGTGGGTGAGGATGCGGGAGGGCGGGAGGCTGCTGTTGGGAGGAGGCGATCTCCTCCCACGGTGCCTGCAGCCCATCCCCGCGGCAGAGCCGGGCCCTGGGAACCTGCCCTCAGCCTTGGGCTGAGGCTCCCCAGCCATGGGACCATACAGCATCGCTCTTTGATCGCTCCCCTGACAAATTAAACTGAGACTATGCTCTAGCTCCCTCTCACCGATGGGGTTTTCTCCTCCAGGAGGCTGGCCGGGGGGCTGGGGACAGTTGCCACCAGCCACCGAAAGGACAAGGCTCGTTTCAGGTGATGGGGTATCAATATAGAACACGGACAAGGAAGAAAAAGCAGCTTTGAGTCCTGGTAAGAAGAGAGATATGTTTATGCAAAATTACCGTTTCCTGAAACATAAGGAATTAGTATGTCAAGGTGTTAATAGAAGTTGCCTAAATAAAAAGAAGAATGAACTCACCTCTCTTGCTTTCTCTCTGCCATCACCACCCAGCTGGGTACACATAGCCTGGCTGTTTTTTCTTAAAGGCAGGGACAATCCAAGAGACTATTTTCTTCGCATCGATTTGCCACATTTCAAAGCAATGATTATATTACGCAAGCCACCCTAAACCACCAAATCTTTCCATTCAGGCTGGAGCCAAAGCATGGAGACGGATCAATCTATTCACCCTAAAAAAAAAAAAAAAAGTGATACATGAAAAATTTTCAAGGGCAGATCATCTAATTTTCTAATTAATCAGCTTGCTGGCCATTTGTGTAACATGAGCTACAGAATTTGACCCTGTTATCTCTGTTTAACCCGCTAACTTGGAGCTGGGCAAAGCAGATGTTCCAGAAGAGCATATGACCTTGATTAGAAAACACAGAAATTCACACTTTCTGCTTGGTATTTTATTCCAACGATTAGTCTCCTGCCCTGTTATGCCTGCAAACTCCTCTGGTTCAGCCTCCCACTTTCAGTTCTCATGGTGCCTGCATACGTTACATGAAAGAGCTCTTACCGCAGTACCTGTTCTTCCCATGAAACACCTTCCAAGGCAGAAGCATGTTTCCAGTGCTCCTGCCTCGACTGCTCTGCAATTAAACAGAGGAAGGATCTTCACTGCTTTCGGACAAACCCCTCTACCACCTTTGGTGCACACTCAGCCTTCCTCACAGGCTCAGGCTTGCCCGTGCAGGCTCTGCACGCTCCTCTCGGACAAATTTTGCCAGTGCTGTCTGTAAACTTCTGCGCATGCCTACGCCTTCCCCGCCATATGCTGAGCGGAGCTGAAGGCCCGTACGCCCTCCCGGCAGGGCTGGGGCAGGTGCTCGTGGGTTTGTGCTATGCACGGGGAGACTCTTGCACATAAACGTCATGGGAAGGAAAGCAAGCCGTGAGACACTCACGGGCCTCAGTCACAAACAGTTCACAACAGACATGGCATGAAATTAGATGTGAATGCTGATTACAGACGAAGGGATGTTGCTTATTTAAGAACGGAACAGAATTGGTGTTTGGCTTCACGAGAGATGGACAACACTTGTCATTTCTTCCACTGTCATTAAGTTCTTTGCCATCATTTACTGGTTTGAAATACTGAGATTTCACTTCCATGTACACGTTGTCAGAGGAAAAACTCCCTTGCTGTTCTGTTTGAACCCAGCCAACTCCACTGTAACGATCCTAACGAATCATACCAATAACCATGATAACTTTGATTAGGTGAGTGAATTCTATGTCGTCTTGCAAAGGTTAAAATAAGAGTAAGTTAGGTTGGCAACCACTTGGCTGAAACATATGTTTGCACGCTAAAAGATAAAACCAGCCTGTTTCAGCTTCTGCTTCCCAGATAATAGTGTTCCCCCGTTCCCATTTTAGTGTGCTGCTGTGGTTCTGTTTGTTTTCCCATAAAAGTTATTGCCTGAGAAAACAAAGATGACAATATTGAAATAGAAAGAAAAGTCTCACAAGAAAAATGGGAGGTTTCATCACTGCCAAAGAGACCCAGCTGAGTTGCTCAGCCTGCTTATATGGTAATGAAAGGGGGAAATTTGTTATTTTCCAATAAAATCTGGAAAGCATACTTCGGCAAATGAAATGAAAATTGAAGCTACTTACCTACGGAAGCTACTTACCCGAGTAGTTGGTTTTTGGTAAGGGCGGAGACGATGGGAAAGCAAGTTCAGGGTGAGGTGGGCACAGAATTACCCGCATCCCCAGGTCACCCCGAATGTGCCTTGCCATCTTCTCGTCCCTTACCTTGGTGACCTGTGGACAAGGTGTTTGGTACTCAAATGAACCACAGAATCATTTAGGTTGGAAAAGACCCTTAAGATCATCGAGTGCAACTGTAAACGAAAGCAAGCACTGGGCTCAGCTGGCAGCTGCTGACCGAGCAGAGGTGTCCTAGTCAAAAGACACTTGCCATGTGCTGCAAATCCCCGCCTGAAAGGCACGTGCCGTCGCTCCCATCAGCGTGCTGCGAGGCTGCAGCCGCTGCAAGAAATGCTCATTTCATAGAGTCAGGGGAGCGGCTGTCGGGCGTTCCCAGGCCTGATCCTGCCATTCCTGTGCAGGGAGAAGAGCCGCTCCTCCCTCTGGGCTGCTTTGCAAGGATGAGTCGCCTAGGAATTGAACTGGATCAGTATGCCTCAGGCGTTTCCCAAAACTCACTTTTCTGAAAGCATAAGAAACAACCAAAGGGGAAAAAAAAAACAAAAAACCCAAACAAACCACAAAAACCCCACACTAAAACACAAACCCCAGAGCAGTTCCCTTTTGACTGTAAATCGCAGGCTGCACTCTCCGGTCGGTTCTACCCGGGGTCCCAGGGCCGTGCCTGCGTGCATGCCTGTCCCCAGCACGCAGGGGGAAGGCTCTGCTGCGCTCGCCGACTGCACTCGAGGAAACGTGTTTAGTTCCTCTGCTGCTTCTAACCTCCTCTTCACATCCCCAGCTATGTTTTAGAAGCAAATATCTGCCCCTCTTATTAACCCATGCATTACAGTGCAGTTCAGTAGAATTCCAGGTTTTGCAGAAAAACTATAATCAGTTATTTACTTGCTGAAATTTTCTATTACCATTATTATTATACAAACTAAAGAAGAATCATTATTTTAATAAGGCTCATTTTTGAGGCTGTTTCTGGGTTAATTTGTAACTGGGATTTTGGTGGCATACTGAATGATCACAGAATCACAGAATCACAGAATCATATAGGTTGGAAAAGACCTTTAAGATCATCGAGTCCAACCATAAACCTAACACTGCCAAAAACCACCACTACACCATGTCTCTAAGTACCTCATCCAAACGTCCTTTAAATACCTCCAGGGATGGCGACTCAACCACTTCCCTGGGCAGCCTGTTCCAATGCTTGATAACCCTCTCGGTGAAGAAAAATTTCCTAATATCCAGTCTAAACCTCCCCTGGCGCAACTTGAGGCCATTTCCTCTCGTCCTATCACTTGTTACCTGGGAGAAGAGACCGACCCCCACCTCTCTACACCCTCCTTTCAGGCAGTTGTAGAGAGCGATGAGGTCTCCCCTCAGCCTCCTTTTCTCCAGGCTAAACAACCCCAGCTCCCTCAGCCGCTCCCCATCAGACTTCTGCTCCAGACCCTTCACCAGCTTCGTTGCCCTTCTCTGTACACGCTCCAGTACCTCAATATCCCTCTTGTAGTGGGGGGCCCAAAACTGAACACAGTATTTGAGGTGCGGCCTAGTATGATGCCCATACCTGATGTAGTAGATCAAGCACATTCAGCCAAACAGCCATCCTCTGTGGTGTGCCTTGTGGCAGGGAGTAACGCTGACACAGTAACATAATTGCATGACCTCACAGGTAAGTGGTAATGTGAAAATGAACTCTCTCGTCTCCACCTTTCACTTCCAGTTGAATGCGAGGAAACCCAAAGAATAACACGCATCCCAGCAGAAGTTACCAGGTAAGCCAACAGGTATGGATCCACAATAATTAAAAAGTATGGGTGGGGGCGGGGGGGGGGGGGAAGAGCAAGTTAACCTGGTCTAAACATTTGACTCTCTGTTTTGGAACTCCTTGCTTCTCATTAAGATTAAATACAGGATGGTGCACCCTGTGGTGGGTACAAACATGACAAGGAACCTGAGGGACAAGCTGTCTCCTTTTTGTGGGTTCATGCATCATCATTTGGATGAAAGATTTTATACTGAGAAGTTAATTCCGTTATTAACACAGCCAGGCACAAACACAGCCAGTGTGCATCTCAAGGAATAAGGGAGATGCAAATGTCACAACCCATACAACTGATACACCACATACAATCGCCCCATAGTTGGGTCACCAGTCAATGGGTCAAGCCTGACCCATACTTGGTCTTTTGCCTGAAACATGAAGAGATCTTAAAATAACAATGACCTTTACTTATGAATTGACAGAAGTGGAAGGGGGAAAAAAAAAAAAAAAAAAAGGCAATTCAGGCACGCGTTCTCTGGCAGAAGGGGGATTCATAAATGCAGTCCAATTACATACAGTCAATTCTCAAACCTGAAGAAATTCTTCACACGTAACTGCAGGGCAGCAATCAATACTGCAACGCTGGACAAATGGCCCACTTTAAAACGAAGACCTCCTTGATCTTGAGAGTTTGATTGAAAGCCAAAAGGATTGAGTATTGCAAAGGTGCAATGTTACTGCGTGCATTCCCCAAAATAAAAGAATGGGTGTTTTAATACTATTTCCCTTGCAAAATGTCCAGACCTGGCCTAGATCGTGATGGGAACTCACACACAGGTTAGTTCTGGGACAGCAGGGAAGCCACTCCATGTCCTTTAACGCCTCTTTATTTGTAGACGTCTCCGGTGAGAGCGAAGGTGGTACCACCAATGGGCGATGGAAACGGAGAGAGGAAAGGGACGTGATCCTGGGGCGCCAGGAAGGATGCGGATGATCCTCCAAGGAAAAGAGAGCTGAACGGCTAAATATCTCCATTCATTAGACTCTATAATTAATGACCTTGTGCCGTGAGGCGCGTGCTGTTTCTCACGCCTTCTTCCAGAAGTCAGAGACGGCTCGCGCAGCCGCCACGCGTGCCAGGGAACCGCCCCGGGCTGCAGCGCGGGAAGGCAGCGAGCGCACGCAGAGCTCGTGCAGCCGCGCGAATGGTGCTCGTCTCCTGCCCGGCACCACCACCGGCAGGATTAGCTCCGTTAAAAGCAGTGAGGCTGTAACAGTGAAAATCAGGTCTATAAAACCAGTAAGGATAGTGAAGTTCTTCAGTTTTAAATTGGAAGAAAAGTTTCTCAAATATGCCAGAGCAACAATTAAAGGACTGTTTTATGTTCACACCTTCTGCCTGGAATCTGAACGTCCAGCTGCTGCCTCTGCATCTTCAGAAACACACGGGATTTCATACACAGGATTTCCCCGATGGGTTTCAGAAGTGGCACTGGATGTTCACAGTGGGGAGAGCAGAAGTGCACAACAGAAATTCTCAGCTCCTTATATGGACTCCCCTTACGCAAATAAAGCGTACAGAAACAGCTTTGATAAGGAGCGAGCAGCCCCTGAGTACTGAAGGGGTTGTTTCAATTAGGTGATTGCAAGTTGTGGTTTTGCCAAAGAGAGAAACCTCCGGTAAGAACTGAGCCACTGGCAGATTTTTCAGTCTGTAGGATGAATAAATAATAAATAAGTAATTATGCAAGTAATCCATTTAATGTTTCCTTCTGCTAGCACGCTCAGAAGGAGACACTGCATTTTGAGCAGTGCCCTGAAAATTAGTCTCCTTTTTCTCCAAGACTCCTGAAAATTTGTTATAAAACTTAAAATAACTGAAACTTCTCTTTAATCCACTAGAAAAAAAAAATACTCTCTCTGATGACTGATTTTTCAGTTCTATCATTTGGCATCTCTAACACATTTGGTGAGACCCCTATGAATGGGAATGAAAGGCGCAGGGGACAGAGAGGGCAGACAGACAGAGGGACATCTCTGCTGGCAGTGCCTGTCACCCCTGTGAGCTCCGTGTCCCTGCGCCCACACCTCCTCCCCCGGGAAAGGCCATCTACGAGGAAGAAGGAACCTGGGCCAGACGCTGCCGTCCTTTATTACTGTTCGGTTTTCCTCCCTCCCGCACCGATCGGGCGAGACCCCGCCACCCCCCTGAGCCACCCCCCTCTGCTCGCCCCTGCTCCCGTGCTGCAGCCACGAGGGCAACCTGCTCATTAATTAACGGAGAGCACGGAGGAGGTCGCACCCTGGCCCACCGCGTCCCTCGTGCCTGCGCTCAGCCGCGGCCCCTCGGGATGCCCGGGGCAGCGTTCTTCCGTCGGTCGCCCCGACGGGCATCACGCAAACCACTTCAGCTGCTGTGCAAGGTGAGGTCACTTTTTTCACGTGCTTTTCTTCCGCTTACAGAGTGATCTAAAACGTTAAATTAAAAGGTGAGGCTTCCTCTGCGATATGGATAAAAGTACCATATTTTCTGTTAATATTCCTCCCTTTATATCTCTATGAATCTTAGGTATATTAGATGCCGTTAACGTTCAATGCCAACTGCAAATGAACTATCAGATTTTTATCAGATTATGACCGTCTTTATGGACCAGTATATCTCCTGTACAAATGAAACATTTGAAACTTTTTTTGCAACCACCCCCTTGATATTGCCAATACTTTGAGGCACCTGCTTGCCACAGGATTTGAGTTCGATTTTTTTTGGTTTTGAAATCACACCTCCATCCTCCCCCCTTTGCCCATTCTCCCCCCCCCTTGACTCTACAACTGTTTAAGACTTCAGTCCAAATGGAAGGACCCCTATTAGCAAGCACGATAGATGACTGAAGCGCTATGCAAGCTAAAAGGCACACATACACAGTAAGCTGTAATATTGATAAATCAGACTGATGCCTACTAAAACTTTTTCCAGCACAAGAAGTGCCTTGCCCTGTCAGATCGATGTCACAGCTGCACGCGTGCCTTAAACGTACCCACGCACAGAAAGTTAGGAAGGCTTTTGTTGTTTTACTTTTTGTGGGGCAAGGGAAATACTTACACTTTTACCAAGGATGATAAAAGTATATTATCCCCTGGGGGACGGGAATACATTCCTAGAAGAAGCGCAGAGAGCCGCCGTTCAAAGAGCAGCACCCGCGTCTGGCAACAACTACCCCGTTCTGCTGCAAATGGGATCCGGGAGAGAGACCGCGCCTGCCAACGTGAAAGGTTTTCTGTTGTTAAAGCAAACAAACCCCACCAACACATCCACCCAACTGCAGGGATTGTATCAGGCCAAGACATCGCGTGGAGGCTGACAGTTGCTGTGCAGTTGTTTTCCATATGAAGACCATGGAACGAAGGGAGGCGGGTGCAATGGCACTGCGGGCCACTGCCACGGGCCACTGCCACGGGCCACTGCCACGGGCCACTGCCACAGGCCACTGCCCGCCCTGCTGCTCCTCCAGGTCCTCCTGGCAGCTTTCCCCACCGGCTAGACACTGCATCCCCAAAAAACTAAGTGTGCAAGAAGTTTGGTTTGCTTGCATGTTTGTTCTTCCATACAGAAATATTACCAGTATAAATCCGTGGAGAAACCGGCTGTTTCATTCTCAGCATAGCAAGATCTTTTAGTAAGCATGATACAACCTTTGGTTACTACACACTCTGCATACTGTTGTAAACACCTCAATTTAGCCCGCATTAAGCATAGAAAGATTAGCTCCTGAGGATAGACCTAAAAGAGAAGGTAGAATTAATTAAAATTTATTAAAACAAAACCAGCTAAAAGGCCTTCAAAGCAACTCAATAACTTTAAATCGCAGAAGAATGGTATTGCTTTGGGAATAAAAACCTAAGCGAAAAATAAGGTATAGACGGTACATTGACTATTACCTCTTTCTACATTTGCCAAGGTTAAGTGTAAGTGGAGCGAGGAGACGCACCGGGTCCCAGCCGCAGAGCCCCGAGCAAGGAGCGGCCGCCCGGACCACCGGAGCGGATGGAGCATCCCCAGGTCCGCACCAGCCGCGGCTCCCGCCCGGCTCCCCCTGCGCCCCGGGCGCGTCCGTGCAGAGGGGTCACTGCCACCCCCCTCTGCCACGCCGGGAACCACGTGCGCCCCACGCACCAGGCTGTGAGGGGGGTACGGAGAAGCGTTCGGCAGTCATTTTATATCTGTGCAAACACTGGGAGGAAAAGTAGGAGATATTCACATGGATGGAAACACTACAATACCAAAACGTGTATTTAAAAGTAAAATAATCAGCCCTAATGAAGTCATACAGCGTTTCAGAGATTTTTGTTATCTAGAAGTTAGGGGTAATTAACCTTCAACTGAATGTAACAAATGCAAGTATAAAGTGATATGTACAGCAAAATAATGTTAAAAAAAAGGACAACTTTGCAATTATATTGCACTTTCCATCCCATCGCTTTTGGGTTTCCTTAGAGCCAGATTAGGAATTTAATGAAATCTCATTTAACTTTCATTTAGGCCTTTTGTTAAATACTTGATTAACATTTAAAGCATATACCAGCAAAACAGAAATAAGGTGTTAAAACGGGAGAAGAGTGCAAAAGTAAAATAAAACTACTTTGTGTAACCTGCCACACTTCAATGCAATGCTAGTTAGTGGGCAGGTGGCTGGGCCAAAATTAGCATAAAAAGACTAATTTCTTCTGTTTGTGTAATTTGTATGCATCTGTAATCAGCGGAGTGACAGAGAACAGAACAGGCCCCCTGCTGCGATGCGATCTTCGTTCTTTGTCAGGGATTCATTGCTTCCCTGTAACATAACAGGGAAGCTTCCCCGGGGGAAGCCTGTCTGCGAAGGGAATCACCGGGGTCCCTGCGGGCGTGTGACACGCGTGAGACACGCGTGTGTGACGGGGCAGGCGGGGTCCCGCAGCACTGCTGCTCACGGGGTTCCAGCCGTTCCTGGCTTTAAGACAGGAGCAGAGTGCGACAAACAAGCTGCTGCGATGCCTGCGTGCCTCTGCTGGGGAACGAGTTGTGCAAAGGAAAAAGGGTGTTACAGAAGTTGTAGCTGGCTTTGGGCAGATGCAAATGAAACGGCAATGCCACGCAGGGTGCTTTGGTGCTGGGGCACAGGAGAAGTAACGCCGTAAAAAAGGGACAGGTTTACATAAAGACAAAGATGCAGCAGAGGAAAGACAAACACATCGGTAAGAAAGATAAAACAATTATGAGCTGAATATATTGAATATTAATATTACTATCAAAGCCAATTATAGATTTCAGTGGAGGACACATCAGTTTTGTTTGTAACTCATGACGAGAAGCCTATCTAAATATTTACTTCTATTGAATTTGAGTCATTGCTACATTACTTACGTTTTCTGCTGGTTTACGTCCATCAATTTAATTTCATTGCATTGTAAATGAATTACAACTGCCTTAATGAAGCAAAATGCACTTAATAGTAGCTGTGCTAAATGCAAGCAGATTTGCCCACTGGATCCCGAGAAGCCTGACCACATTCGGTATGTATTTTAGGTTGCTCTCGCAGCAAGTGGCTACCTGAGTTGCTCACCAAGGGAAGAGCTGTAGTGCAGGAGACTCGCCATAGCAAGGAGGAGAGCAGACGGATGGCAAACGCAGCGATACCTGGTATTTTCATTAACCTCCACCTTGTAGAGGTGCGGGGTATAAGAACATCAACATTCCAGATGAAAACAAATGTTTCTATTTCTCCAGGTTTTAGAGAAAAGCTTAGAGAGCTCACCTGGGTCCAGTCTAAATGTTCAGAAAGCAAAAGGTGGCGATTAAAAAGTCTCCCCCAAGTTCTCGGTACAGCAAGAGGAAGAACTGTGTCCTTCACTGGTTTTGAGACACGGATCCACAGAGGTATCTGGCCTGTGACCCCGTATTCAGCGCAGCCTCCTTAGACCAAGCCCTGTAAGAACGATGCTTTGCCCATCACCCATTCTTTCTACCTCAGGATCTCATGCAATTAATATTGGCTAAGCTTTGTAACACCAGACTGAGAGGAAAAATTAACAATGTTTTCCCCTGAAAAGCAGTAGTGTAGGAAGTGATGTTTGCTTACCCCACGCTGGAGCTCAGCTGCCGAGGGGACACGAGCAGCCACTTCAGGTGACAAAGCCACTCTCAAGACTCCATAGCACTTAAGGAAAAAAGGCAGAGCAACCCTTTCCAGGGAACACTAAAGCAGACAGGGCTTCCACCGGCCAGCTGGACTTTGTCCAGAACGCCCCAATTAACATCTGTAACATGGTGTGAAAAGTGCTGTGTGGTTTTTAATTACAAGATGGAGGTGAGACCTTGTTTTCACACGCCCCCCCCAGAGGAGGGCATCTCCAGCAGCAGCAGAGAGTCCTGCTTAGCGTTAGGTACAAGGGAACACAATGAATTTCATTGAATTATAGTATTATCCGTAACTGGTTCAATGCTACCTCTAGCAGTCTGAATGTGGCTCTCTCTGATACCAAGCAACGTGGCAGTCAGTCTAAAGCACGCTAATTAAAATGAATAGAGAAGGACATTTTATAATTCACAACACAAAGGAAATACTTTCATCTTGACCCACCCTGTGCCATGTGTCTGTTCATATCCCTGAGTCCCAAGGGACATCCTCTTACAATTACGGGAAGGCAGCAGAAGGCAAGCACCTGGAGAAATGAAACCGCAAAGGTGCCGATGTTTTCCTGACATTACTACTGCGATACTCAGTCAGCTTCCCCTCTTGCTTCCCCTATGTATTTTTTATAAGCATCAATATTTACAAAGTCATGAAATGCTAGAGAAGCGTTAGATTTTGATTGCATGCTCTTACAACTCAGCAGCCTTGTTTAGCGACTCGTCCGCAGAATGCCCACCACACCGCTGGAGCTAAGGGAGCAGCAATACGATTGCTTCAGGTCTATCAGTTCCATGAGAGATGGTTACCAGGGTTATTAGAACTACTACCACCAAGCAGACTGAGGACCACACGCACCCAAGCTGTGTCAAGCGTTACCGGAATCCACGAGCAGTTGCAGCAGGCAGCGCTGCAGGAGGACGCGGTATTATTCCCGAGCAGAATAATGGAGAGCGATGGTATAGGAAAGCACTAACCCCAGGAAACAACCCATCAGATTACCAAAACAACTATTTACTGACATTGTATGTCATAAACCGTGAACACCACTGATGGAAAAATTGCTTACTCTTTGAAGAAAGTTTGACTTCCTCATAAAAAGGCAATAACAGTTGCTTTTGTTCATACTGCACCAGGGGGAGGGAGAGAGAAAGAGAGAAAATACAGAAGGGTTGGGACTTATAACACAGAAACAGCTGCTGAACCACGAAGAAGTTCTGGATATTTACTGTGCCTCCATCTCTCCCACTCATGATGTTTTCCTGCCTATTACTTTGCTTTGCTAGGCTTCTTATGAGGTTACAAATAATCCTGCCGTATTTTTCTGTTCTACTCCATTTACTATTTTTACTCTGAGTATTTCTTGTATAAATGTGGGAGAAAAAAAACAGAGTTTATTTTCTAGCAACTTTGTAGAAGAAGGGAAAGTAAGAAATTTGTGGTGCACAGAAAGCAGGTAATTATCTCTTTCTCCATCTGTGAATTTTGATTCAGAGCCATTTCTGCAAACTTCTCTTCAGTTATTTATATTTACCTGCATATATCATATGCATATATATGCATATTTACCTGCATGTATCAGTCCTACCTGATCCTACACATCCACGTGGGAAGCCCAGACCTCTGCAGTTTCGCCAGTGCCTCCCTGGCAGCCTGTCTGGCACTGCTGTCCCTCACCGCGGGCTCTGCAGACCACGGCCAATGTCCCATCCCCAAGCCTTTCCAACCAGAACCCAGCTAGCAAAGAAAGAACAGGTGTTTTATCCAAAATAGCAGCAACACAACCATTTACAGATACTTTCATCTATATTCAATCGAAGCAAATACCTAAACATTTTAGAAAGGCAGTTATAGTATCCAGTTATCTAATATAATGACAGCAAATTAAGATTCATAGAATGCTTTGGATTGGGAGGGACCTTTACAGGTCATCTGGTCCAACCCCCCTGCAAGAGCAGGGACATCTGTAACTAGATCAGGTTGCTCAGAGCCCCGTCCTACCTGACCTCGAATGTTCCCAGGGATGGGGCCTCCACTACCTCTCTGGGCAGCCTGTTCCAGTGCTTCACCACCCTCACTGTAAAAAAATTCTTTCTTAAATCCAGTCTAAATCTGCCCTCCCTTAGTTTAAAACCATTGCTCCTTGTGCTGTCACAACAGGCCTTGCTAACAAGTCTGTCCCCGTCTTTCCTATAGGCCCCCTTTAAGTACTGGCAGGCTGCTATAAGGTCTCCCCGCAGCCTTCTCTCCTCCAGGCTGAACAACCCCAACTCTCTCAGCCTGTCCTCGTAGCAGAGGTGCTCCAGCCCTCGGATCATGTTTGTGGCCCTCCTCTGGACCCGCTCCAACAGCTCCATGTCCTTCTGGTGCTGAGGACCCCAGAGCTGGACACAGCACTGCAGGTGAGGTCTCACCAGAGCAGAGCAGAGGGGCAGAACCACCTCCCTCGACCTGCTGGCCACGCTGCTTTGGATGCAGCCCAGGACACAGTTGGCCTTCTGGGCTGCGAGCACACATTGTCGGCTCGTGTCCAGCTTTTCGTCCATCGGTACCCCCAAGTCCTTCTCCGCAGGGCTGCTCTCGATCACATCATCCCCCAGCCTGTATGGAAACCAAGGATTGCCCCGACCCAGGTGTAGGACCCTGCACTTGGCCTTGTTGAACCTCCTGAGGTTCACGCAGGCCCACTTCTCCAGCCTGTCCAGGTCCCTCTGGATGACAGCCTGTCCTTCTGGCGTGTCAACTGCACCACTCAGCTTGGTGTCATCTGCAAACTTGCTGAGGGTGCACTTGGTCTCACTGTCAATGTCATTGATGAAAATATTGAACAGCACTGGTCCCAATATGGGCCCCTGAGGGACACCACTTGTCACCGATCTCCATCTGGACATCGAGCCATTGACCGCTACCCTCTGGATGTGACCATCCAACCAGTTCCTTATCCACTGAACAGTCCACCCATCGAATCCATATCTCCCCAATTTAGAGAGAAGGATGTTGTGGGGGACTGTGTCAAAGGCTTTGCAGAACTCCAGGTAGATGACATCCATTGCTTTTCCCCTTGTCCACTGATGTGGTAACTCCATCGTAGAAAGCCACTAGGTTGGTCAGGCAGGACTTTCCCTTCATAAAGCCATGTTGGCTGTCTCGAATCAAGTCTTTCTTCGAAAGAAGTGGCTTTAAATTCTATCCTCATAATGGCTTTAACCATCTTAGTGTATTTTTTTACTCAAACAGCAGGTTATGATATTAGATATGAGCATCAATATTTATAATGTGCATTGAAAGGGAGATGAAGCCTTACTTCTTACTTTTTTTAAAATATATTGATTTGAAGTTAAAGCACTATTTGAATGCTAAAATAATCATGTTTCAAAAGAAATAAAGGTAACAGAACACTTTTGATGCTTTCAAGCCAAGCTGGACGAATGAAAAAAGTTGCCTCTCCTACACACATCTCAGAACATGGACCTGTCAGTGAATGTGAATGAAACCCTGACGATTTGAAGCTAAAAGCAGAACTTCACCAACTTCACTGTGTGGGACTGCAGCTGCTGAGAACTTTCCTCACAGCGGTGATATGTGAAAGCATGGCTGAACCACATCCTTGTGGTAGAGGTTCCAGCCTTTCCATAATCACTAAACCTATCTACCCTCAAGTAGAGCTCTAGGAGTTGGGGAATTGCACCGCTTACAGCTCATGGAGAAGAAGGGTGAGGAACGGGCTCTGCCAGCTCCTGGGCTCAACCAGCCTCCCCTCTTCCCACCGAGCCCTGCAGCGGTTCGTCATCCACCACTCCCCCCCCTTCTTCCTTCAAATCCTCTCCCCAGCCCTAGCCTACTTACATAAACCTAAATATACTTTACAGTATACAAGTTTATAATCTGTAAGTTTACAAAAAGCCTTCAAGTCCCCAGATACCAGCCCTCCATCTGCCAAAGCAGCACACTCACGGTGAATTTCTGCCTGCTGGATTTTCACACCCTAACTACATCCCAGCCCCAAACCCTACAGAGACTCCCCGAAGAGCCCTGGGGTACCAGCACACAAGAGAAGCGATGAGCTTCCCTAACCCCAGCAGCAACTCCAGGAGCAGGCAAGGGCAGGCTTTTCCCAGCAATGCCATAGACCTGCACAGGGAAATCTGGGGAGCGGGCACGAGCAATCAGAGCGCAAGCCCAGCAGCCCTCCGAAAATGAACGAGCGTTACTTACTTAGTAAATCTCTGCCGCCATTCCCATTAATCTTAGCTCTACCGAGTAATTATGCTGATTGAGGCGTTATGCAATCAGAAGCTGATCCCAATTCTACGTATGACTTACCCTGGGTAAATTAGTGGTATGATGGTTGCAGTTATATTTGTGTAAGACAGTGAAATGTAGGGAGCTTAAATCCAAACACTGTGTACATTAACCGTTTCAGGTCTTGTGTCTGAGGATTAGTCCACCTTCCCACATTGATATGTGCAGCATTCAGATTTGTCTCTCACAATAAAGGCAGCGTTTCCCACTGCAGACACAATTAACCTGCTAAAAGTAACACTGGTAAGTCAGCCTAACGGTGCCTGAACACATCAGCTAAAGACAGAAGGACCCAACTCGAATCTGGCTCACCAAGATCAGCCGCGGATCGGAGGGCAGGGACAGGGCACTGACGGCAGCCGCCTGCCTGAGCAGATGGGGTCGGGTTTTGTTGCGGGTGGGCTGGAGGAGGGGACACTGTTTTGCAGCATTTTTTGCAGAAACAGCCACTCTCCCTTTCGGTTGTCTTCCCTCTCTCTCTGCCATTTGTGGTCTGTGAAGCTATGCTGAGCACTGGTTCTCTGCACTGGTCCTGTGGTGTCGATGCAAGCTCTGTGACTTACAGAAGTTCAAACGATGACCCCAAAGCAAAGATCCAGCATCTTCCTCCCCATCCACCATGTACAGTGGGAAATGTACCACGGAAATCTCCCAGTTACAGGCTCCTGCAAGGAAGCCCATTTGTTGCTTTAGACATGAGTAAGGGAAAGGTGCCATTAATTATATATGGAATTGGGAAACTTAAAGTTTAAGTTTTAAATCATCCCAGCCCCTTGTCCAAAGGCGGGGGGGGGGGGGGGGGGGGGGGGAGGGAGAGATCCTTATCTGGAAATTTGTTAATTGCCTGCACAGAGAGTGAACACGAAAACCAAAGCCAAACGCAGTGATCACTTGCACTACTGACTTGAAACACGACTAATAAAGAGAAAGGCCGAGGCAGAGGGCTCCTGAACACGCCCCGGGCTGGATGGTGTGCGGGTGCCAGGCACCGCGGCTTCCCTGGGGTGGGGCAGCTGTACAGGTCTGTAACGGGGAAGGTTTTCATGCATCGGTCTGCTGCAACTTAAAGCTCTCTTTCAAATTCTAAACCACCACCAGGAGAAGGGTATACATAAAGATTAAACCTGTTTAAATAGCTTTTAACTGTCAATATTCTGATTTTAAAAGGTACAGCTGAGAAGTACAGATTACTTTAAATTCAGATTTTTTTTCCACAGGAATTTTTATGGAAGAAGAAGAAGGGAAATATTGGGAATTATTTTCTAGTCCAGCTGGTTGTGGTCTTACCTCTAGAGATAAATAAGAGCAGATATAAACATCTGTAATTATAATGGCCTCATCTCTTCCCAAGCCCCGCTTAGAAAAGGAAAGTGGAACAATCCACGTCTAATTACATGACATATTTTCCTGAATAATTAGCCCTATTTTTAATGGCCAAAGAGCCAAAGAAAGGGCCAGAGCCGCTGCCCTCCCGTGTGCGGTTTCACACCAAAATGCGGAGCAGGAACACCACAGCCACCGATGCCAGGTTCTGGGGTTTGCTCTGCAGTCATCCATCTGTATTTTAGCTGAATTATTGTCCTTTGGATGAGCACATCAGAGCTGGAATGATGAAAGACTGCAGCCACCAAAATCCCATTTGCTGTGCTAAGCACGGATGTACCAGGGGACATGGAAGTGCACTCCCCTCTCACTGGCGTGATGGCTAGCATCGTGTATAAACCTGCATCACCTGCTGTGGCTGCTAAATCCCAGGTTTCCCATACAGATCAGGTCTGTACCTACCCATCTCTGCTATCCAACCTACATGATTACTTAATCAGAAATCAAGACTAACTAAAATGTTACTCGTTTCATTCTCTACTTTCTTTCTTTTCTTGTCTGCACCACCCAAATAATCTCAAAGTATTACTGTTAAAACACAAGATACTTTTTCAAAATTTAAATAAATGGCAAACCATGGCAAAAAAAAACAGGCGAGAAAAAGGACTGACGACTGCAGTGTTCATCTGGAGACGTTAGGGGATGTCTTGGGTACGCTGGACCTGGACTGTTTTACCTCTTGAAGAGGGACAAAGAGACACCTAAATACCTGCCAAGGTCTGGTGATAAGCGTTGAACTGAATTCATCAGACACCCCAAGAGAAGGCGAGTGAGCAGAAAGGAGGGAGAGCCCCGTGCCCTTCACGCTGCCGAGGAGGCACCACGGACCATTAACCAGGAGGAGGCCGTCAGGCGCCCATCGCCAACCGGCACCTTGTCAAACCTCCCTGCCTGAGCTTCCCCCTCCTGCTCTTTAACTCAGCCTTGCTAGTGGGCTGGTATTTTTGTCACCGGCCATCTTCTGTTTCTTCCTGCAATATTTATTCTCACTTAAGCTTGTCAAGCATTATGCTTGGGCAGAAATGGTTTGGTAATTGGGCTTATAAAGGGAAAATACTAAATGCACTCTTACTCTCATCTCTCTTAGCAACTTAATAACAGGAGATGACTGATGATCAGATCCACCTAGAGATTGCAAGTATAGTTTCTGTCATTATAATCAGCCACAGAGCATTATTTAATAACGGCCTAGTTTCTCCACTGCACTTCAGACAGGCTCCGCAGAGAAGGGCTGCTGATTGCCGCTCCCTGATGTTTACGGCAGACCATCGTGTCTCTGGATCCCCGTGCTGGCTGTGGCAGCCTGAAGCAGTGCCAGCTTCCAGGAGCAGGGCGGGAAACGCACAGCACTAACCGGAGTGCCTCTCCCCCTCGGGGAAGGTTTATTCACCGCGGCTGAATGGGACAGAGGCGTGGGAACAGCGGAGAGGCACAAGCACACCCATCACAGGCACTACACACCTTGTAATCATACAAGTAATAGCACCCACGGTGGTGTGCACCCAAGCTAAGTGTTTGTCCTTTTTTGTGCAACATGAAACACGCACTAAACCAGCAGAGGCTCCTGTTTATTTCAGTGGGAGCAGGGATTCACCGGGAACTAGTTCAAACCTGCTGCTTGCTTTCTGTTAATATTTAATGAAGGCTGGGAATGATGAAGGTCACTCGAAAGCTGCGGCAATGGATAACTGTAATGCCCAAAGACAGCTCCAAAGCGTTTGGAGCCCTCCTCCCTGACAGGTATCGACATTCCTCAGATTGTATTGATGTTTCAGCTCGGGCTTTCCTTTTTCGGACTAATGTAGAGGCTGTATCTGAAAGTTAACAACACACAGTCACTCTGCTAGGCAGCTGAGCCCATAAATCTAGGTGCAACGCAGCACAGTGAAGGCAGCGTGACCCCTGAAGTGCACACAGGTGTAAAGTCTACGGGTAAGAAGTCTTGCTGTCATGTTTCTGCCATGTTCATGCCCAGCAAAACAAAGGTGGGGTGAAACATGGCCACCAGTCATATTTCTTTAATAGAAAGTAAAGAGGTAAGAAGTTATAAAAAAACCATTCAATTTTAAGAGGTGCTAGGTGGTTACACAGAAACGTTGGAGTTAAAGTGGCAGCACTGCCCAGCAATGGATTTTACATGCACATTCAGATTTCACTGTGCACTATAGAGATGGTACAACAGTGAAAATGTTCATGTGCTAAAAAACTGCAGCCCAACAACCGTAAATCATTGCTGGGATGAAGCAGCATTGGTAGGGTACTGCACAGGGGAAAAAATGCCAGGGTTAGAGCTCAAGGCAGTACAGCTCAAATCTGCTTGATGCTCAAGTCTTTGGTAGTAAGGGGTTAAAATAAAACCCAGAATATTCCTTCAATATTAGTGGAAATGGAAGTGTAATTTTCATACCAGACAGAAGCTATCATGTAATGCTATAAATACTAGCACTCACCTTTTCCCTATTTTTATCTGATTTGGTATTTATTGTATCCAAAATAAGAAATACCAGAATACCTGGCAATAACTCTGAATAGTGCATTTTCAACACAATGTTTTAATGCACTATTAAAAGAAAAGTAGATGTAGTCATAAATGGAAAGCTAAGTGAAACGGAGAATGCTTGATCCTTATCACTTCCTGAGAGCTGGGATGCTCTGACTGTTCTCACTTTGAATTCGTGCTTCCGTCTTTCTTGATTCCTGATTTACCAAAATTCAGGATGATCACACATCGCCATGTTAAAGCTTTCGAGCTGGATTCCCAGTGTTGGCTTAGTTTCGCTTAATGCAGAGCCACAAATAAAATGCAAAGCCAAAACATCTGTAGGTTTCCGATTTTGGCTGGTCAGGAGAAGAGCAGCTCGACGCTGCCCTGCGCCCACGGCCGGGGCAGGCACGCGCTCAGCCGGCACTGGCTGCAGCACGCCGCGGCTGCTGCCTCTTCGCTTGGTGCGACAACGGAGCTTACCCAGCCCCTGCACGAGCAGCAGCCAGAGCACACCTCCACACAGCGTCCATCAGTCAGACCTGCTTCTGTCCTCCTTTGGTGTCTCTCTGGGCAGCCTTCAACAGGGCAAAAACTTTCTCGTCCCTCTGAGAGCCCTATCAGGTGCAATCATGCTCTATCTCTAGCCCTCTCTTTGCCATCTCTGCACAAATCTTAATACTAAGGTAAGAGTTTTGAAAGTTTCTTGCTTCAGTATTGATTGCCTCTCAGTGCCATTTTTCTGCTTATTTACAGGTAGATTTGTATCTCAGCCAGATAGCTACTTCTCCGGCAGAGAGCCTCACAAAGCTTCCATGAAGCTGCACTCTCCCATTAATTGATTAGCATCAGCACAAGATACTGATTTCCACCAGAAGTGCCTTGTGCTTGCATCTCTCATTAATGAACATGAAGGGATATAAAATAACTATGGGAAATATTACAGATATATTATTTTTTCTATGCTGTTTGTACAAAAGCTTCATTTTTTACAACTACCACCAACATCAGATCAGGTCAGCCATGGCTTTATGCACCTGGTCTTTCATCCTGAAGCAAACCTCAGCCAAGACTTGGAGTAAAGCACTGGCTTTAGGAAGGCTTTTGACACTCTCATGACACTCTCCCAAGCAAAAAATTTCCATGTGAAATGACCATGGGTGACTGTGGTGGGTTGACCCTGGCTGGAGGCCAGGTGCCCACCAAAGCCGCTCTGTCACTGCCCTCCTCAGCTGGACAGGGGAGAGAAAACATAACGAAAGGCTCGGGGGTCGAGATAAGGACAGGGAGAGATCACTCACCAGTTACTGTCATGGGCAAAACAGACTGGACTTGGGGAAACCAGCTTAATTTATTACCAATCAGATCAGAGTAGGGTAATGAGAAATAAACCCAAATCTTCAAGCACCTTCCCCCACCCCTCCCTTCTTCCCAAGCTTAACTTCACTCCCATTTCTCCACCTCCTCCCCCCAGCAGCGCAGGGGACGGGGAATGGGGGTTGCGGTCAGTTCATCACTCCTTGTCTCTGCCGCTCCTTCCTCCTCAGGGGAGGGCTCCTCGCACTCCTCCCCTGCTCCAGCGTGGGGTCCCTCCCATGGAGACAGTCCTCCACGAACTGCTCCAGCGTGGGTCCTTCCCACGGCTGCAGTTCTTCACGAACTGCTCCAGCGTGGGTCCCTTCCACGGGGTGCAGTCCTTCAGGAACAGACTGCTCCAGCGAGGGTCCCCCACGGGGTCACAAGCCCTGCCAGCAAACCTGCTCCAGCCTGGGCTCCTCTCTCCACGGGGCCACAGGTCCTGCCAGGAGCCTGCTCCAGCGTGGGCTTCCCATGGGGTCACAGCCCCCTTCAGGCATCCACCTGCTCTGGTGTGGGGCCCTCCATGGGCTGCAGTGGATATCTGCTCCACCATGGACCTCCACAGGCTGCAGTGGATATCTGCTCCACCGTGAACCTCCACAGGCTGCAGTGGATATCTGCTCCACCGTGAACCTCCACGGGCTGCAGTGGATATCTGCTCCACCGTGAACCTCCACGGGCTGCAGGGACAGCCTGCCTCTCCATGGCCTTCACCACGGGCCGCAGGGGAATGTCTGCTCCAGCGCCTGGAGCACCTCCTCCCCTCCTTCTTCACTGGCCTTGGTGTCTGCAGAGCTGCTCCTCTCACATATTCTCCCTCCCCTCTCTGGTTGCAGTTGCGCAGGTTTTTCCCCCCTTCTTAAAGGTGTTATCCCAGGGGCGCGACCACCGTCGCTGATGGGCTCGGCCTTGGCCAGCGGTGGGTCCATCTTGGAGCCGGCTGGCACTGGCTCCATCGGACATGGGGGAAGCTTCTAGCAGCTTCTCACAGAAGCCCCCGCTACCCCCGCTGCCAAAACTTTGCCCCGCAAATCCAATACAGTGACGTACTAAACAAAGCTGAAATACTGGCTGCAAAACACCTGAGCATGAATTATTGCACAGTAAGTTATGTCCTAAAGCCTATTATTGCAATTATAGCTTCATTTGTATGTTGAGTGGGTTTCTACTGCAATTTCAGGGAAATTGCTTGAGGAGAGAAAGTAAGATTAGTTCTTCTGCAGACTGAAAAACAACAGCAGTTTTGTTTCTACCTGTAAATACGATTTTCTTGATTGTAGATGGCATTAGAGTCTATCACAAGATTCCTAGGCACTTTAAAAACAGTGAAAACTAGCTATAATTAACCTTGACTTTCACAGACACAGCTATATCCCACTGGCTGCTACAATAACATATCTGAAGTTCAGCACATTTTGAGTAAAACTTTTCAGATGTGCCTCCAGAACGGAGGGTCAAATCCCTATTTCCTTCCCCACTGTAATTAAAGGCTGGAAAACATTTTAAAGGTGAACTTCAATTCCTTCGGGTTCCTGCTTCATTTGATCAGTTTTGGTCACTCCTAAATGCTGCTCAGTACTTCACCAGTACTTAAAATGCATCATCCTGTAATTATCCCACATAATCCTCAGCCTTGGGCTAAATCTGCAGCAAGACTGAGTTATTTTTTGAAGAGTGGCAGTGGGAGGAGAGCAGAGGAGAACAAGGACCCTCCTCAACACATTCAATAGCTCAAGTACAGTTGGCAACGGGAAGGAGGAACTGGCCACCATCTGAGACACCCCACCACCGACGGAAATACAACTGAGCCCCATCAGGTAGGGGCATGAATATAACAAAATTATTGTTCTAAATGTGGAAAAAATACATTATTCTAAAGATATAACACTTCACAGTACTTCCTGAAATGTTGCCTCTTTTCAAATATTGTAATGGGGTTTTTTTACAACTTCAGGTGAAATTCTACCATTCTTGTACAGACAATGCAATGAAACTTCTTATTTTGCACCAAGTAAAAATGAACCTTTTTGCCTGCATCACCTGTCCTTTCGGACGGGCAGGGAAAAGCAGCAGCGCCCTTGGCCCAATCCATATAACATCTCACACGAGTCCTTTGAATTTGCAAGAACCTCTCATACGTGTCATTTTGCACGACACTTCTCTCGTTGCCACAGACATTTAGACAGCGCCTGCAAGAGCTGATGTTCTTGCTCTGTTTTGAATAATTTAAGCTACGAATATCTTGTTCTGCTATCTATCTAGAGTGGAAACACAAGAGCTATAGGCCTCCTCTTCCACATCCATCACCTGCTAGGGAAATGGAGGGCAAGCACCGCTGGACAAGCAGCACAGCCCAAGCTCAGCAGTGTCGTCTCTGCCCGCTGTTGACTAAAACAGATGAGCTCATCGAGTTGTTCCCTTAACCCCCTGGAATCTCCTCATACCTGTTTCAAGAGTTCAAACCATTAATCTGCTGGATACTTTAAGAGGAAACAAGAGCCAACCATCGTGATTCTTAGGTTAAAGGGAAAAAAGTAAACCCAAAGATGCCTACCTATGCATGGAAAGGTAGGAATTTAAAAATTCTCCCTTTTTAAACAGCTACATATCTTAAAATGGAATAAATTTTAAGTGTACCATAAAAATATATTCGTCATCCTATTTGCCACTTAACTGGTGTTCTTTTTCCGCCTGCATAAAGACAAGCCTTAGGCCCTTTTTTATTAATATCCATGAGCATCATTTAATAGCTGATCCTGTACGGGAGATGCACATTTCATATTTAGCAGTAAGTGTTATTTGGAAGTGGCTTGGAAGAAATGTAATGAACATATTGGTTGCTTAGACTGCTCCGAATGCTTAGATCAATACAACATCATTTACTTATTGCAACTTATTAGCTAAGTCATTTTTTTGTCATCTCGGTACTTCTGTGTAGCAACTAGAGAAGCAGCAGAAAAACAGGGCTCAAAATGAATTATGTTCATCTGAATTTAATTAATGTAAATCCCTGCAAAAGAGACCAAATGGTACTAAATATATATACACACATATATTATATAAAAAGAGTATATATACAGTTTTCCTGTAGGAGAAAGTCCTAATGACCAGGCTAGATGCTCGGGCTGAGCTGTCTGACATGGACTTCCCCTTCCCTTTCTGGAGGGCTCACTCGGGAGGAGAGGTGCCAACACCTCCCCGTAAACGTCCCCCAGCCTCTCCTCTAATGCAAAGCTTGTTTGCACACAGGTCCCTGCAAACAGGCAATAAAATAAGATATCTTTATCAAATCTATCTTTATCAAATAAATCTTTAAAAAGAATAAACATCAGAAAGACAACATTGCATTCACCAGAAGCTACCAGAAATTTTTAGAGGAGATTGAATGTTATAGCCTAATGCTGCAGAAGATGAACTTTGGATAGCCTTTATAGATACCACCTTTGCCTTCCTCTTTGCCCAGAGACTGTCTCTATTTCCAGTACATGTGAACTGTGCAATGCATTGTTATGCTTTATTCATACACTTCAGGATTAAAAAAAATGAACACATTGCCTGAACTGCCAGAGTACATTATGGTAACATTACATTTGAAGACTCTTATTTTCTCCATATATCCAATTATTCTTCCTCCTAGGTTCTAGAATCAAAAATATAGGCGAGGGAAAACACCTACTCAAAGTTCAAGAAATTGAGGGTTTTTTGTGTCTGTCGTAAGTGCTGTCAAAACTCACCAGCCCCCAGTGAACACAGATTATGCTGAATATGGAGCCAGGCGCAAGCTCAGCTGCCCTTATATATGATCTTAGCTCCACGTCTAGTTTTTTTCTTTACTGCTGAACATGGAAGGAATTTTAACATGTGTAGGCTGCAGTACCCCTAATGACTAATGATTTTCTGTGCTGTGGTACATTGAAAAAAATCAGTTATACTCAGTCCTTTTTGGCCAATGCATACTAAGCTCTAATGCTAGCAACAGAAAATGCCCGCCCTGTCTTTGCTTTCCTCTGCCCCCTTCTCCCAGTTTCTCGAGGCTCCTTTCATCATCTCCTTTCCGAGGTTTATATTTGTCTCATTTCAGGAGCAGGGAAGATCCAGGATAACATACCAATAAATGGAGTGCGCCAGCAGGACACAAACTAGTGCATAAGAGCACCAGCTTTAGCAGACCTGACTACTGCCTAATAAGCACTCATTATCCGATAAATTCGCAGAGAGGTTTCCTAATGCTTCAGTTGTAAAATAGCTCTATTCCTCAGAGAGCTGAAAATATTCTGTTAGCAACCAATTTTATCCCAGAGATGACATGTGGCCTGCTGAACATAATTTAATTAACACAGAAAAGCAATATAAAGTTTTTTGTCATATAAATGTTTTGTTTTTAATTACAACACCTCATAAATATCTTCCAGCATTAAATTATCTCAGGAAAAAATTTTTCATTGTTTTGTTTAGCTTGTTTGAGACACTAAACTTTAATAACAGCATTATACAGGCAGCAAAATCCACGCTGACGTGCGCACTCACCCATAAATTACATGAAGAAACCCAGCCTGGTAATGAGAAGCTGACTCACACCCAGGTGACAAATTAGTCTCTTACGGTGTTCTTGTCACTTACAGAACCGTGAGTTACAGTGAACTGCTTGGCAACGAAAAGTGCAGAAGGGAAAGCCCTGGATATGAGTAATTCCTCATAAAAAGAGTTACTTGAGCAAGGAACACCAGTTGCACAATCCCAGTGCAGCAGAAGGCTTGTGCAATGCTTGTCACCTGCCAGCAAAATCCTTTCAGCTGTTCGCTGCCCTTCACTCATGAAACAATGACAAAAGCATTTACAATTAAGACAGAGATTTGGATTTGAAGGAGGAGCAAGGGTAGGCAGACAAGGATGACCCTTTAGGGCTCGGCAAAAGATACTTGCTGGGACCAGAGTAGGTCTGTCTTCCCTGCTGAAAGTCACTCTTAAGCTTTCTATAAGATCAGTGTCCTATACACCATAAAGCAGCCTTTCTGGTGTCACATAGTCCCAACAAACCCCTCAAAACCCCATCAGGGAACAGCGGCCACCATTCGGCCCTGCTTCACCTAAAGGCAGGCACGTGGAAGGCGCAGAGGCTGAAGACCTCCATCACGCAGCCAACAACAAGAGTCCTTCCTCCACACAACATCCATCAAGTGGCAAACTCTGCTGAGCCTGCAAGACAACAGCATCCATGAAAACCTAACTTCTGCTTGATAGTCCAAAGTGATCAAATTAATCCCCTTGGTGCTACTTCTCAAAAGCGAGCCACAGCTAGATGTTTTGTGGCACTCCATCTGTCTCGTATGCAGACAAGAGCGTGGAGGTTAAAACGTGCCCTGGTACCCTCTTACCTCTGGAGATGGAAATGTTTGCATAGAGAAAGCCTCAGTTTTCCTACCAGCAGCAATAAATATGATTTTGCATTCCATTTCCTGAGGGAATAACACATCAGCTCACACTGCCCGAGCCATTTTAAAATGTTTGTTCTTGGAAGTAAAATCTGAAAGCCCCCAAATATTAGGCTCAAGTAAGATTTCACTCCCCACCTATTATAATCCTATGCCTCATTATTTGCAGAGTCATGGACACAACATATGAATGTTTTCCCCACGGCTGTTTAGTGATTTTTTTTTTTCTTCCTTTTTTGAAATGAATAAATAAAGCAGAGTCTCAAGACTGCCTCTGCAACAGAGGTTTCTCAAAGCATGAATACAGCTCCCCACCTGTTTTCTCTGACCTTAGTCAGTGCTGCAAATAAATCAGCACCCCCCACTGAAAAAAAAAACCTGTACAATTCTTCTCTCTTGTTCATCTCTGCCTGATGTTCATTGCAGTAATGCCCACCTTTAAGTGGATTTTTTTTTCTCACCCAGCTTTGTTCTTTAGCAGATCTCTGCTGCTCCAAACAGAAGGAAACTCTGGTTCTAGCCATCTCAGCTATTTACCAGATACACGTATCCTCGGCCACTAAACAATCATTTAAGTTAAATATTCTCCTCTGGCCCTAATGCCAGAGAAGGTGCAGAATGCATGCTGACAGCTATTTACAACACAGCAACTTCCAGTGTATCTACATAGTAACGTCATAGCACAAAGCGGAGCTCACGCTGCAGTTTCTCACAGCATCGTATTCCCCATCCAGCATTGTGCGAGACAGTATGATGTGCAAGTCCCACTTCTCTTCTCCTGACTGAGGCTGGAAGGCTAGAGGCTAAAATAAACCAGAAAAATAGCTTTTCTATAAGCTCACAGGAGCTGGAGACAGTCTAAATGCTACTCAACAGTATTAAGAAAATAAATCTTCAGGAATCAAAGTCCCCAAACAAACACATTTATTCACATCTCTAGACCCACTTCTTTCCCCCCCTCTGAGTTAAAAGAAACCCAAACCTTTTATGAAAAGCTTTTTAAAATCCAATCTGGGATTTGCTATTCTGCATTTTATGCAATATATATGGACTTCAGAAATTTTACAGAACAAAATGATTACCCTAAATTATTGATCAAAGGAAGCAAATACATACAGTGGCCTTAAGATTACGTTGGCTGCTATGAGGAAAGAGAGAAAAGAGTCCTCCTTGGAGATTGTACTGACAATGTTCACATATCACAATGAAGGCTCATTTCTAATTACATGATCTTATTATGCCTTAAATATGAAAGCAAATTTTTTTCATTTTTATGCAAAGTTTGAAATACTGCCTTAGAAGTGAACAAAAGGACGTGAATTTAGTAACAGAAAAAGAAGATGTAAATATGCTCATCCAAACAAGCAACTGTAGAACATCATGCACATATAATGCCTTTCATCCAAGGACTTCAAAGCACTTTAGACCCTCTCATCAATTAAACTTCTTTACATCTCTCACAGGGCAGGTGAAGCATGAAAGAAAAACGGTGGAATAAAAAAGGAGAGATGCCAACCAGCTGGCCGCATACCATTTTAGGAAAGGATGCTTTCAAAACCAATCCTGGCCAGCAGTTTTCCCGTGGATCACCTTCAAACATACAGTCTTCAACAAGACAGAAATCTTCCCCCTTGACTGAGACGCAGATTCAGCTACACCCTTGTGTAAGAGGCACCCAAAAAGAGCCAACTCTTTTCACTAGCCCTGGGAAAATGCAGGTTACTGCTCAGCCAACAGCAAGCTTTGACCGATAAAACATGCCGAATACACCACAGCCGAGCAGAGACCCATCACTCCCAAAGCCCCCGCTCACCTGCCGCAGAGCAGGAGCACGGCCCAGCTCTCCCCTCCATCGCACGAGGGCCGGGCGTCACCTACCTCTCTGGAAACTTCGGCAGCACCGACGGGAATTTTCCATCGTAACATTGACACCCTTCAAAAGGCCAACTGAGGCTGCCTCTCAAAATTAAAAGGCAGAAGATCCATATCGTGGCATGATCAGCAACAGCTGTTCACTATTCATCAAAATGAGTTTAGCTGTGAATGAGTAGCATGTGTAATACGGCCTTAATTAGAGATGTGCATTCTCTGTAACATCCTTGTAATTAGTGCATGAGAGCTGCTAATTTCTCTGGTAGAAATGAATTCACCACAGCAAGTTTGGCAGCATCTTATTTTAGAGGCAGGTATCTGCAAAAGGCAGGAGTTTTGATAATTTTCATGGCATTTTATTTTTGCTACTTATTGAAATATGATATTACCTACAAATCATGCAACGCAGGTGTAATGTGCAGTGCATCCACAATCCCCAATCCCAAAGTGAAAGCACAACGCTTCATTTATATTGACTAGCTTTTTCTTTATCGTAATAACCCCACCAGAGCTATGTATGCTGGTGTCAGCAGGAGGTGTCAGAATACACCATATACAGGAGACTTGGAAGAAAACAGCAGTTCTGATGAAAAAAAATGCCCTATATTCCACCTCTCCCATAGATACAGATAATAGCCTTCATCCAACCAGAAAACTAAAATAGTAATGTGTGATTTATATTGGTCATAGAGTAGAAACAGTAGTCAGTACTAATGGCAACCAGCTAGTGAACTACTCTGGCTGACGTTCATACCGGAGTTTTAGAGGACGAGGAGATGAACAAGTCAATTATGGAACGCCCTGCTTCTCATCTTCCCCAAGTAATTGAAGATTCAGTATCATTTTTACTGAGTTATTTTTAATTGGTCTCATTTGCTGAAGTAAATTAGGTGTAGCATTGTCCTCAGTATGATATATGCATCTGTGCAAATCGGAAAGAAAATGTGAAAAAAATTTAAAGCACTGCCATGGCAAAACAGGCAAAATCAGATAAATGCAATTAATTTCTAAGCCTAGCCTTGAAAAATTATGATACTAATCTATTTATTTGACTGTTAGTGATGGTTTCCATCAAGGTCAGGAGAAATTGCTCAATTAATAAATGTCTGCTTGCACCTGACAACAATAAAACTCTCCCTAGAGCGCAAGGAGCTAAAAGCCTGTGCCCTCAGACACAGACAGTGAGGTGCGGGGTTTTTTTGCAAGATTGAACAATAAATGCAGTATTTGCAGGGCCAGATTTTGCAGTGTTTGAAAGCTGCCAGCTGTCCTGGGGACCTCGACTTCAGATGCACACCACTGTTTAGAAATGAGGACCCCAGTGTCAGATATGCAAATGCTCTTCACCATTCAGCTGCTAGTTAATGCTGGCCTCTCCCTGCTGCTCCTGGCTTCAGCAGGAAGGGTGCTGATAAGGATGGAGATTCAGGAGAGACTGAAGGGTAAATATTAGTCTAGACTGATTCAGTAATTTGTTTTTGCTGCCTTCTGCTGTCAGAGCAGTCTGCAGGCTCCTTCTAGCAATAGGTCCACCAGCAAGAAGACCTCACAATAATTTTTATTAGCTCTTTCTCTCTCACCATCTTGCCTGTTTTCACAGAACACATATTTCATGAGTCTGTTGAGAAAACAGCACAGGCCCCAGCAGGTATGCCGTGATACAGCGTGAAGGAATGAAAACACCTGAAAAGGAGAAATGGCCAGTGAAGATAAGGACACGTCCTCATTGCACCTTTGGCCTTGGTTTTACCTGGTTGCTGTCCTAACTGCCAGAATAGCTTACAACCTGGACGTGGCACTGCTTTAAGCCGAGGCTAGCACACACAGGTGCAGATCTAGCCTTAAATTTGCCTTTTGCTTCAGGGGCGAGCGCAGCCCGGCTCCGGCAACGCTGCAGCCGCTGCCCAGCAGCGCGCTCGGCTGCCTCCCTCCGCCCCCTGCTCCCAGGCACTAACACCTCTGCCGCCTCGCGCTCCTCGCTCCACCTTTCCCCACTCGATAAGCTGCTGCAGCACTTGCAAGGAGAGTCTGTAAAGGACGTCGTAATTCCTGGCTGCCGCTCGGGCTGCCTGTAGCAAAGCGGGGGGATGCGGTCGCAGAAGCCTAGCCTGGGGAGGGGGGTAACATGCACCAAACTGCAACTTATATTTAACAGACAGGTGTTAAATGAGACGCCGTGAGCTTCCTTCCCTAATAACACTTGCATCATACATTTTGCCACCAAATGCTGTTTGATTTTACCTGCAGAACCAACTGTCTTGACAGTAAGTGAGCCTGCGGGTAGAGGGTTTTCTGCACCGACTCTTTTTTCTTGTCATTGTCCCAGGCAGCAGCTCACCCAGCACAGACACTTGCTCGGAAAGGGCACGAGCGGAATGCAATCCTCGACCGGTCCAGCCCCGGGCAGCCCCCGGGAGGCAGACGATGCGGCACCTGAACCCCGCGCCAGCACGCGAGCTGCTGCGGGCAGTGCGTTGCATGGCTCTGGCACTGGTTGAGCTTTGCGGGGGGAAACAACTGGTGACACAAGCCATGGCGCTATGCCATGTAACTTACTCTGCAGTCAGCAGAGATGAGGCACAAACCCAGTCTAGCACGAGCTGATTGTCAGTAAGTGATACCCACTTGATAACGGCAAGTAGAGCAATCACAGAATCATATAGGTTGGAAAAGACCTTTAAGATCATCGAGTCCAACCATAAACCTAACACTACCAAGACCACCACTACACCATGTCCCTAAGCACCTCATCCAAACGTCCTTTAAATACCTCCAGGGATGGCGACTCAACCACTTCCCTGGGCAGCCTGTTCCAATGCTTGATAACCCTCTTGGTGAAGAAAAATTTCCTAATATCCAGTCTAAACCTCCCCTGGCGCAACTTGAGGCCATTTCCTCTCGTCCTATCACTTGTTACCTGGGAGAAGAGACCGACCCCCACCTCTCTACACCCTCCTTTCAGGTAGTTGAAGAGAGCGATGAGGTCTCCCCTCAGCCTCCTTTTCTCCAGGCTAAACAGTCCCAGCTCCCTCAGCCGCTCCTCATAAGACTTCTGCTCCAGACCCTTCACCAGCTTCGTTGCCCTTCTCTGCACACGCTCCAGCACCTCAATGTCTCTCTTGTAGTGGGGGGCCCAAAACTGAACACAGCATTCGAGGTGCGGCCTCACCAGTGCCGAGTACAGGGGCACGATCACTGCCCTAGTCCTGCTGGCCACACTATTTTTGATACAAGCCAGGATGCCATTGGCTTTCTTGGCCGCCTGGGCACACTGCTGGCTCATATTCAGGCTGCTGTCAACCAACACCCCCAGGTCCTTCTCTGCCAGGCAGCTTTCCAGCCACTCTTCCCCAAGCCTGTAGCGTTGCATGGGGTTGCTGTGGCCCAAGTGCAGGACCTTGCACTTGGCCTTGTTAAACCTCATACAATTGACCTTGGCCCATCAACCCAGCCTGTCCAGGTCCCTCTGCAGAGCCTTCCTACCCTCAAGCAGATCAACACTCCCACACAACTTGGTGTCATCTGCAAACTTACTGAGGCTGCACTCGATCCCTTCGTCCAGATCATTGATAAAGATGTTAAACAGAACTGGCCCCAACACAGAGCCCTGGGGAACACCACAAGGTTGCTGCCTGCAATGGCCTGTAACAACCAGTCTAGAGGAAAGGAAAGCAGTCACAGTGCAAATAAATATTTGTTCCATGTTTTATAAGAGGAGGGGAAAGCTCTTTGTTTTCTTGCCTCTAACTTGCCTCCAGCTGTTGCTTTCTGTCTCCTTCCAATGTTCAGTTGCTTTTGGGTTTCTTGATGGGTGACTCTTCAATGCCACTTTGAAGCAGGAGTGTGGAAGACACGATGAGAGGTAACTGGAGGTAAGATAGCCGTTTCTACTGTCTCTTACCAAAACACTGTGCGGAAGAGTGAATCAACCAGCCAAGCCATTAACAGAGTTTAGAAGAGTCGTGGCAGCAGCACAGCGAAGACTCTAATTGCACATGACCACACTTCACTTGCTGAAGTCGTATGTAATTAGCTGGTTTTAACTCCATTGACTGAGGGTGCTAAAGAGTAGAGAAAAAGGAAATGTATTTCCTTTGACTTTAAACAAGAGAAGAGCTGTGCAAATCCTGCAAATATTTGATTCACAGGAGCTGGAAGCAAAGCAAACACTCTGCTGAGCCAGATGCCATGACAGGTGAGAACCCAGCGCCTTCTGAAGACAAGGCGTGAACCTGGATGAAGCTGCAACTATCATCTCATCTTGAGAAGGTCTTCTGAACTTGGCTTGAGCTACAGTGAGCAGGAGGAATGGATGCAAGTTTAAAGGAAAATATTTGGCACCATTTTTAGTCAGAGTCTGAAGACTGGCCACGCTCAGATACCACAGAAGAGATATTCTTCTTCAGCTGAAATTTGGTCTGCCCAGTAAAGGAAAATCAATACCCCTCCCTCCTCCTACCAGCCTCAGTCTACTGCCTGCATTACATTTCCATGGCAATTCAGCTGTTGGCAGGAGGTGGCCATGCAGCAGGGATGCTCCTGGATGCTGCACAGCTGACCCGGGAGGTGGGACCTGGCCCGAAACATGTCCCATGTGGAAATAAACCCTTTTCAGTACTCAGCAGGGAAAGAACCACAATTTTCCCCACCCATAAGTGACAAGAAGCCCTCCTGAAGCTCGGGCCACATAAGCTGCTGTTTACCTGCCAAGACTGCCCTTGCCCTGTGCCAGGCAAACACTCGCTTTAATTAGCGATTTTGCCACCACTGAAGTGATGTACCTCAAATAAAATTAACAGTTCTCACTTAGGCTTCACACTGTGGTGGGGGGGCTTTTGGCGGGGTGGCCCATGGGGAACACGAAAGGGCTCTGTCTGCTGGTGCCTAAACCCAAGGCAAACACATGAAAAAGACAAAAAGAAAAACAGCTTGCAAAATTTAAATTTCCCCTCAAATTGCTTTTGCAGTTGTGCCTCGACCCAGTGGCAGGAGAAGGTGCAGCTCAGCCCAGGCCAGTGCGGGCGTTGTGAGCAGCTCCTCAATAAAGCCTACAGAAATCCATGGAAAGTCGTAAATGCTCCTTCTCATCCCCAACTCCACTACTTTTGCCACTTACTTTGTTTCTTTCACAGTTTTGGCTCAGGCTAAACAGCATTTTCATGCCTGTGTGACACATGGATGGGTTTTCTTGCTCATGTGAGTTGTTGCATAGCGAGTAAAGGCTGGGAAAAAGTAGGTCATTAAAGTATAGTTACCGTATCTGCTTTTATCCCTAGGATTGCTTTCCCTCCGGGACTGGCCCAATTTACAGTCCTTTCTATTGAGAGGTTCACCTGCCCTGCGGAAATGCGGAGCCTTCATTTCAGGAGCTCAGTGGTGTCTGCAGAACAAGATAATCTGTAGAGAGAAGGTGATTTTCAAAACAGCCTTGCCATACATTAATATAATTCAAGAAAATAAATCCAAATCAAAGAGGGACTTTGGCGTCAGTCCAAAGCAAAACAAGGGCCAAGTGGGGCAACCTTTTCTTATGCAGAATTTCGCTTTTCTCCTGAAAGAACCCATTGGCTGCCACCTGCAGAGCAGAGCACGCTCGGGGTGGAAGGGTGTCGAGTGCCTCTCAAAGCACTCCGGAGGGATCTCAGCAAATGGGCCTTTTTTCTGCCTTGGAGAAATGCGCCTGTTTGGAAGGAATTACCGGGAAGGGAAATCATAGCAAGCAGATCATTTTGATAATAACGCTCTTCCAGACCACAAAAAATGAGCACTTTCAGAGGTCTGGTCAAAATGCACACCGCCCTTCCACGTTGCTCTCGCTGGGAACTGCACCTCCCCGTACTGCTGTTCCCTTATCAAAACCCTCTCTCGTTAATTTATTGCACTCTGACGGCACTAATTCAATTCCTTAGAGAACAGCAATGAATATATCGGGTAAGCAAGTTTCAATTCCTATTTTTCCTTTGGGAAGAGAAAAGGCAACTTCATGGAGATCACGAAGCTGTTTACAAGTAAGCGCTTTCCCAGCTGAAAGTTAATGAAGTAAGGGTCGGTGTTAGAGCAGCCCCCGGCCCGCGGCAGCAGCCAGAGCACATCCGCAGCACACGTCCCACCACGGGGAAGGACCTGATCTCCGAATCGTGAAATGTTAATGAGCCCACAAAGCGCCTGATTTATATGGCAACAGCCAAGGCTCCCACTTCAGGGACCATCATGAAACGTGTCAGGTACAGTGGGTTTTAATTATCCCCACAACACGCTTTCGCTAAATCTGAATTATTTACAGCTGGGTGTGCCTATTTCTACATGGCTGACAAGCAAGCACGGCCCTTGGGGCTCTCCCCTATCCAATGTCTCTCGGGGCTTCCGCTCTGTTTTCCCTTGATTAATTAAGGTCTGAATTCAAGTTTTTTGTCAATGTCTTGACTAAGGTTTATGGAGGTCCTTAGGGTTAATTTGTAATCCCCTAAAGAATAAGTAAATATTTAAACTTCCCCCACTGGTGTAATTGAATGTTTTAATTCACGCTGGTAGACTGAGTCAGGCAAATTCGTCCATTGCTGTGCTTATTTGTTAAATAAATTAAAATAGAAAATCATTCTTGTCACTTTGCCAGAGTGTATGTTTATACTAAAACGCTGCTCCTTACGTTCATGAACCCCAGGTCACAACTGCTTAGCAAAGGACCAGGTGAGTGTAGACTATTTTTTTTTTTTTTTAGCTAAATACCCGGCCGAAAGCCCTCAGCAAGGCAGCGAAGGTGCTGCCCAGGCACTGCCCAAGAGCCCCGGCCACGCTCGGGGAGCCGCTGGACAGAGCGGCAGGCGGGAGGGGCGTCCCGCTCGTGCGTGCCAGGCGCCGGCCGGGGGCACGCAGCTCCCGCCGCACGCACCGCCAGACCTTCCGAGCGCTTGCGAATCCTTCGGACGACAGCAGCTCTGCCAGTAACGGCGTGTTTGCTTCACAAGGAAGCACAGTCTAGTCGGGGGCCGGGGGACGCAGAGGGACGTGGGAGGCAGAAGCGGTGCCCCGAAGAAGGGGCGCAGACCCCGCTGGCTGGCGGTGCTCGGGGGCGGGCAGGGGGCCGAGCTCCCGGGCGCTGCCCTGGGCAGGCTGGGTGCCACGGGCCTGACCCACGGCACCTCCCGCTCCCGCCAGCCCGCGGCTGCCAGCCGGCGCGTCCCCCCTGCCGGCACCCGCCGGTGACCCGGCCCCGGCCTTCCCGCCAGGGAGGCTCCTGCGAGGCAGGCACCCCCAGGCTCCCCGGAGAGCGTATCAGTGTTTAGCCCAGCGCCTCTGGGCTCGACAACGACACGCACAAGGCAATCGCTCCCCGTTAACCGGTGTCACTGCGGGATTAACGAGCAGCACACCCCCGGCATCCGTTTCAGGGCCTGCATTCACGACCTGCGCTCTCGGCAACGATCCCATTTATCAGCTATCGCCTGCCCACTGCAGCCGCTGGCGCCTCGCAGCCCCTCAGCCCCCTGCCCCGCCAACACCGGAGCTGCAGGCTTGGCACAGACCGGCCCGAGCGGAATGCCTCCCTGCACGTGCTGCTGCTGCGCGGCGATGACAGCACGGAACAAAATTAATTGCATCAACTGGGATGTGTATTAGCATTTAACTGACAGAGACAAAAGCAGCCGGTGTGAATCTGGGGTCTTGTACATCCAGGAGAACTTATTGGTGTTGTTTAAATATTCATTTTTGCATTCTAGGCATCGAAAATCATTGTAAATCGCACCTCCTTCACGTGGCAGTGATTGCGCTTAAATAAATACTGCTCACGGTTTCTTGTGTTTCTGTCTCTTGAACCAGAGGTTTAGATTTCTGGTACTGCAGGCAAAAGACAGAGATGTATTGAAAATTAAGGTACCTAAATAATTAACCCCACTCCTGAGTTTTAGAGGCAATTTAATAAAGTGCTTTTGGGGACCTGGCTGACAGTGAATAATATCCATTGTCACTGCATCTACATAGGCTGCAGAAACAATTTTATGTTGCCATTACACCGCGATGCTTAACTGTTTGTGTTCTCGGGAGAGGGGATGTTGTCCTGAAACCCAGTCATAAGAAATCCTTGTGCATGTGGGACACGAGAGGAATAAACCTGAAAGATGAGCGTGGGTTTTCTCCTCCGGAGGTGGAGCCACACATTCAGCCGAAGCATGTTATTAAACCCATATAACTTGTTGCTCTAAAAATACACTGTGGTTGTCATTTCTGGAATGATGCATTTTTGCCCCATCTTTCCTGGCTCCGTTTCTCGATGGCCCCACGAAGGGCTGCTGAGGAAGGCTGGCACCCCCGGGGCAGAGGCAGGGCGTGCGGGCAGGAGGTCCCCGTGCGCCGCCCCGGTTGTGCCGGCCAGATGAGCCCAGGCGTTTGGTGATGGCTTGTTAGAGCCAGTTTAGAAATCTGGCTCTGGATAACGGCTCTGCCAGCACCGGGGGAGGCATTTTGCAGAAGTCTTCATTGTCCTGCGGATTTTCATGTGCGTTTGATTAATTATGTATGGACTTTTGATTGCAAATATGGTGCAGAAAGGAGAAGGAGTATACAAGCTGGGTGAATCAATTTGGCCTAAATAAGATCCATCCACAATTCCTGGATTATTTTTTTTGCCTGCAAATTACAGCGATGGAGAGAGAGAAATTTCCTTTTTGTGTTTATTTGGAGAATTATTTTTCATACTGATAGCCTCTGCAGCATGGGCTAGGTTAGAAACAGAGTTAATACGGGCAGCTGAGAGAGCTGAAAGCTGGGAAAACTGAGGGTGCCACTGCAGGGCTGGAGCCCGGGAATTCACACCCGCTCGCTGCAGCGACCATTTCCCCTGCGCCATCCAACACACACCTTGAGTCTGTCCAGCGAGAGCAACGGGGCATTGAGCACAGCCTTGGTTCTCCCTGCAGCAATACCGAAACGCCCCATGTCCTCCCCAGCCGGCGCAGCTCTGCCCGTCCCGACAGGGGCAGAAAGGTCTCTGCAGAGGTTCCCAAGGGAGCCCTGCAGAATTCTCCCATCCCTTGACGTTACAGGGAGATATTACTGTTAATGACGTGAAGTTGATAATGGTGAGAACTGGCAGAAAATCTTTCCGTGGAAGAGTAATAAATGCTGTGGGTGTGTAAGGTGACAGCTGCGACTGCAAAAGAATCAATAAATGTTGTAGTGGCATTTGTACCGGTACGATGGTGAGGAGCAGTTCCCTCACCAACCCCTTCCTAATGCCATCACTGCAAAACTGAGCTCTTTCGGCTTCAGTAATAACAAACAGGGCCAGTTCTGATCTGGGAAATACCTCAACTTCTTCTCCCCAGGGTACGTGCTCCAAGCCCGACTCCTTGCTGTTTCTCCTCAACCCAGGCCTGCCCACGCTGCTGTGGGATGGGTGAAGCTGCCTGGTGTTCCTCTAGGTATTTCAAATGTAGAGACAGCAAATATTAAAGCAGGTATTGCCCTCTGCTCCCTCCTTCACCCACCACTCATGATGGTCCCTGCCAAGTGCCCCATACAAATGACATGACACTCTGAGCTTATCTATAGTAACCTACTGGTAGCCCATGAGAGGTCCCACATCTGCCACAACTGAGCGGCTGAACTGGGGTTTTTGCTTCTGTTTATTAAAGAAGACCAGCACAACACCCTGTAAGACTGAAGATACTTAGCAAGACTTGAAGAAATTACAGATTTATACATATTTGGGCCATGGCTAATGACCTCCATGACTCGCCTTGCACAATGGGTTTATTCACTCAAGTGCGAACTGGCCGTCTGGGAATCCACACGGCCCTGCGCGTTCCTGTAGGTGCGAGGGAGCCAGGTCAGGGGTGCCGATGGTGGAGAGAAAGTGACTCAAGCTCCTTCGGGCACCGCAGGCTGGCTCGGTGTCTCTGGGCTTCTCCTGATGGTTGTTTACGGCTTGGTAAAGACGTAGCTCCCACAGTTTATTTTGGCAGGATGGTAAGAGAATTTCAGGTAACCTGTGATTATTTAGGACAGGATTTCTAGGGGAAGCGGGTACTAAATCCTAAAAGCACCCAGGCAGCCTAAACACCTTAACGTTATCGCTCTGCAGTGAGAAGGCACAAGGGTCAGGGTAGGAGCCAAGGCTCTGGCTCAGCGACTGTTGTACAGACGCGTATCTGAGTGGGAAGGCTTGGGTGAAAGCCTCCAGCCCACGCTCTTACACGTGTTGTGAGCTTCGGCTATGATGGAGAGCGGAGAAGACCCCGCAGGCAGTCCCTCCCTCGCAGGGGGCACCATGGACGGATGCTGCCCTGCCCTGCCCTGCCTGCCCTGCCGTGCCCTGCCCTGCCCTGCCCTGCCTGCCCTGCCTGCCCTGCCCTGCCTGCCCTGCCTGTCCTGCCCTGCCTGCCTTCCCTACCCTGCCTGCCCTGCCTGCCCTGCCAGCCAGTGCCATCACCTGCAGGGGTACCACAGCAGGACATCACGAGTGAAGTGTACCAGCCCTTTCGCAGCACGACTACTTGTCTGCCTGGCAGAAACACAAAGCAGACCTGACATTTTCAAATATTTAACGCAGGTGTTGATAGCAAAAGCGGCTGCCTGGGCACACTGTGGTCGGTTTGCGAGTTACACTGTTGTTCAGGCTGACACTGCTCGCACGGCTTTTCATCTGGAGGTGTGAGCGGTGGTGTTCCTGCAGCTCACGCAGTCACCGCTAAGCTCTTTTGTTAGAAGTTGTAAAAAATACTTAAAATTTAAATACTTTAAATCCTTTAAAATACTTACTTCACCCAAAGAAGTATTTTAAATTAAACACTCTTCTACAATCTATTCATGCTATGCTCAAAAGCAGGCATTTGCAAACACCCAAAGGACCACACGCTCAGCCTATATGGGGAAGGCAAAGTGACAATACTGAGGTGAGGTTTGGAGACTGGGATGCGTTTCCAGCTCAGAGAGTTGGAAAAAGCAGAGGAGTGTTCAGACACGCGATATGGCTTCATGTCCTGAAAACGCTTTTTCCGAGTCAACTAGTTAGTCTAAAAAACACGTTGCCTCTCTCTATAGACTTCAGTTGCGGTGTTGTTGGATAAGCAGAACCAGAGCAAAGCCATCACTACCTTCAGAAATTTTCCTATTTTTTTCCAAGCAAGTTTCTAGCTCTGAAAGCAATCAACAACATTTGTGGAGAACACTGCCTTCGTGACTGGCTGCAGCCGGGATGGAGGGTGGCTGGTGGGGAAGCACAGCAGTGAGGCCGTGCACCGCTGCCAGCCTCAATCTGCAAGAAGCAGTGAGAGTTTCGGGGGTCTCCCCTGCCCCTAAGGAGCAGCTTGACAATCCGTAACACAAGAGATCAGGACTCTGCTGCTAAGTCCTTGGTGAGATTCTGCAAATGTGTGTATCTAGCAATATGTCAGTCCCACCTAATAACCTTCATGTCCCAACTCGTACAAGATCTCAAGCACTACACATGGGAAGTCCTGCACAGGGCCATCCAGGGACCTGTTCCCTGGGTGCAAAGAGCTCTACCTTCCTTGCTTTCAGGAAAGCTGCAGAGAAGATCTACCTGTTACTGTTGTAGCTCCAGCAGATCCCTCACACAGAGATTTTTTTGATGCATAACCATTCTTTCTGCTTTTCCTCAACACCCTGTAAAGCAAGGACCTGAAGGCAAAGGGTACTCCCTTTTGTCCTGTGGTGCAATCAACGTTCAGCTCAGCAGCTTGGTGGAATCTAGGCCATACCTGGAAGAAAAAACCCTTACAAATCTCACTGTTGCAGAATTACTCTCTGCCTGCCCCAGGCATCCCTCCATTTCCCCAGGAGCTTGGAGATCCTGAACTGGCGGATGCCAGTAAACAGCTGGATAGACCATGTGCTCAATGGATCCAGAAGCTGCTTAATATATAGTTCATGAGGACCTGAAGGAATATAATCTATCCTACAACAAGTGTCATGGAAAATACCTGGTTTTGTACCGAAGCAGTACTTCGTGCCACAGTACTCATCCATGAGTAATAGAAAGTTGAAGCATCAGTTGGAAATTTCCAAAATCTCAGGCATTTCAGCCTCATCCCATAGTCAGTCCTCCAGCTCCTGATGCAGACTGGTTTGTCTGGACATACTGCAGAGCCCATACAGCGGCTGTCTGTCTACACTGCTCTCCAGCCACCTCTGTGCCGCTCATCTGCAGTCTTTCTCCACTCCTTAAGCTAAAGCTCAGCTCTAAGCAGAGTCTGATACCTCTCCCTTTTCTCCTGCTAATTACTCCATTTCACTTTGTCCCTATCTCCCAGCTCTCCCGTACATCACCCTTCCATACGCACACTCGAATCTAAACAGCTTCCAGCTGCAGCACGCCTGCCTCCCTTCGGTCACCCTCCCCTGTGAAAGCCCAGAGAAAGCACGAAGAACCGCAGTGCTTTCTCCTGATGGTTAGCTTATGTCTGAGGGACTAACCCTGACCCAGCACCGACAGCACATCACGGGTGGGACTCAGGAAGATGGGTCCTGATAAATCTTAAGACAAGACGGGGTGCTGTGTCCCTGCCGGGGACCGCGGTGGCTGGGAAGGGCCGGAGCCCTGCACATGTGCACCTTCGCTTGTGCAGCCACAAGTGATTTATTTAAATGCCCAACCAGGAAATTACTTGGTCGCAGAATTACAGCACCAAATGAGAGCAGGGCAGACAGGCTTGATCTGGCACAGAGCTGGCTGGTACAACGTTAATCAGCATATTGAAACTCTCGGGGAGAGCTTATTCCCAAATCAGTGCTTTATATGCTGTGGCTGCAGGAGTTTTCATCCCTTCCCAGGAATCCTGATGCCCAACTGGGGCCTCAGACAGCTGAGAACTTCTTTATGTCTAAATCAGGACAATTATTTAATTTAGACATTCAGTAGACACTGGGAGTAGAGGGAAGAGGTGTAGAGGAGGGGAAAGAGGAATAAATCACTGAACGCGAGTTAACCATATAATCCCTTTATAAACAGCTCATTTAGGAGAGACAAATGCTACTGTTTCATTTTACTTAAAGAAAATCTGTTCTTTTTCCTTCGTGCGCCATTCCTCCAGGAGTGCGCAGGACGCAGCTAGACATCTGCTGGCTGTGGCCACTGGCCAAGGCTGCACTAATTGCGCGAGTATTTTGGCTTGCAAATACAGCAAGTTTGGCATTCCTGTTTAGTGCATGCCGCATGGCATTCCTTTAAGTTATCGCTGTTAAGCACTTGAATCCCAGCCAGGTGCATGTGAATAGTTACTTACTGGGTAAGAAATGCTGCTTTGTTTAACTGGCTGGTGAAAGAAAGCCAGCTGATGTCCAGAAGGCTAATCCTGCTCCAGGTAAGGGCTCCGAAATACCTCAGGCCCTTGCAGGCCCTTCCTGCAAGCACCGAAACAAAAGGAGCGGCAGATATGGGAAGGAAAACAAGGTGGAGAGCAAACATCGACGCCGTGTTTTGATGACGGAAGCGGATGTCTCCTAGGGCTGTAACATGCCATTTGCAAAGTTTCCAACGCCTGCAAGCTAGTCCCTGGAGGGCCCTGGAGGGCAAACATGACTTGCCCCTTAGGCTCACACCTGCATCAGTCTGCTTCAAGATCCTTACGATCCAGCTGCCTGCGTTCTCTGCCTGCCTCCGAGCCTCCTCCAGAGCTGGGGCACGCTGGAGAGGTTCGGGGAAAACACCAGCGTACCTTAATGTGAACGATACCTGGGGACCGCACTAACGCTAGTCTTCTGTTTCGGAGTCCCTAATTCCAGAGAAAGCCTGGAGCAAAACCAACCGCATGGCACCATCCACAGAGGGAATTACATCAGGGCTGTGCTGACGACTGCTCCCGCGGGAAGTGGAAGTTTCTGGAGCGCAGAGCCCACGGGGTTTCCTGATGTCGCCTGCAAACCCCCGGCCGCCAGCAGCCGGGGAACGGACCAACGGGCGCGTCGCCAGCTCCGCTGCCGCTGGGCGCGGGTTATCATCAGTGTCAACATGACCCGGAGTTTCATGGTTCAGCCCTTCTCCTTATTTTAATGGCTGCTTTGCATTACGGCGTCCCCCGAGCGTGACCGCGGGCTCCAGCGGAGGAGAGCCCTTGCCCGAGGAGCCGAGCGGCGGGAGCCACAGGCAGGAGGAGCACGGAGACCCGCGGCAGGGCTTGAAGCTGGGCACCGCTTTTCTGCTTGGAGAAGCAGCTCTGTACAGCCAGCCTTTCTGGACTAGTTTTGAGTGATTCTCCCAGAGCTTTTCAGTACAAGAATTGTGCTATGTTATACGTAACATGAAAGAAATACGTGTAGTAGGAATGAAATTAGGGCTCAGTACTTAAAACACAGTCTCAAGCCATGCAGTAGCTCCTCTCTGTGACCTTACTTAAGACAGCATTTTCAAGATTGCTGCTGGACATGTCTGCTGTTGGGCCCCTTCCCCTCCCTCCCTCCCACATAGCAAATTTTCCAGAAAACATGGACAGCTGTAGGTATATATTAAAAAAAGGTCCGAGACACTTTAAGCAGGCCCAAAAGAGGAAGCACTTCAAATTGTCCCTATCGCCGTGCAAAACTGCTCAGGAGCTGCATGTCTACGCTGACGTGCCCGTGCAGTGCCCCGGCCCGCAGCGAGAGCCCTGCAGGGAGGGCTGGTTCCTGGGGTGGAGGTCCCGGGGATGGGGAAAGGCTGTCCCGAGGGAGACGGAGCTGAACAGATCTGAACACCTAGAAAGCATGAAATTCCTGAGCTGCCTTCCTCCGGTTTCATTACCCACCTGCTTTGACTTGTTTTGAGCAGGGATGGAATTCAACTTCATGTACTTAACAGGGAGCAGAGCGAGGTGACTTGCTTTCTCATTTTACCAGCGATGACTAAAACTTTCTCTACCATATCGTGCATTTCCATTACAGCATTAAGAATCTTTCTGACCCAAATATACCTCCTGAGAACAAAAATAACTGTAAGGAATACAGTTCTTAGTCTGCCCAGATTCCACTCTCAGAAAGATATAATCCATTACAAATGTTATCCCTCGCCTTGTCTATTAATCCTAAAGGGACCAGTGATTAAATACCTTTTCTAACCCTCCAGTCCCTGGTGTGCCTGTGATTCAGAGAGTTGTAATCACTCTGTGTTGTACATCTGGTGACAATAACGGGCAATGCTCTGTTATTACAAGCTTTCACTGCTGCTTACTGGGCTGCAAAGGCAAGATTGTGTTCAGCACATTTCTTGGCTCTCTACCTGAATTAACGATATAAACAATATTTCATGACTTGGAGAAGGGTTACAAGGAAAGCACAATCCTAGACATACTTGCAAAGGCAAAAGAAGGATATGAATTGCAGAACCGAGAGAGGATATAGAGACACAAGTGATTCGAGATGCAGCGCTGGTGCAAGAAAACTGCTGTAATTGAGATATGAACAAAACGAGCACGTTTCTGAGAGTTCTCTGCCTGTGTTTGGACTGGATTCACAGTGGGAAGTCTGCTCCCCGCAGGCACGCCTGCACCGGGGACCAAGCCCACTGCCCGCCTGCCGGCTGGCCCAGCGCCATCCCGACCGCGCTCCCACCGCTCACGCAGAAGCAGTGTCGGACGTCCGTCCCACCTTCCTCCGGCACGCGGGTGTGCGCTGGCTTCGGTGCAAGGGCAAAGCCGAGCCCCAGACAAACTACAGACAGGAAAGCTACGCTCTTCTTCCAACCTGAAAGATTCAGTGGATAGCCAGTTACAGGGGCGGGGGTTAAGTCTATCAAATTAATTTTAATTACAATTCAAAGAAAGAAAAGCCACTTTAACATTTCTAATCAACAGGCATCTAATGAGGCATGTTAGTTCCTGTAGTCTGAACACAGTAGGAAATTTTCTAAGATAATTTACTTCATTAATATTCAGCTAGAAGTGGATCATACAATACTTTCCATGGTGGCATTGAGATAAAATACGTCAAAAGGAAAATTTTATATTTGACATGGACATTAAGCTTCATTCCATCTTACGAAAGAACACTTCTGACTGAAATACAACATTACAACTCAGGTCTACCAGAATGATTAGAGGGTCTGTCTTGATAAGAACAGTACCCGTGCATTACTACCCGTGATACAAAGCAAGTTGGATTGCTTTATTTTTAGCACCACAGTGCTGCCTGGGTCACAGCACAGCAGAGCATCACCAGTGATGTCCCGGTCCCTGTGGCACCCGCCGAGTGTTGCCTTCACCCAGCCCTGGGACCCCTGCGGTCCCCAGGCAGGAGTAGTATGTAGGAATATACTCGGTCTTGTAAGTATGTAAGAATACATCCGTGATGGAAGAGCCGATCAGGAAAACAAGAGGAATCACCTTAGTGGGATTTCTGAATATTGGTGCTTTATATTATTCCTGACACAGGAAATGTCAACAACCCTTAAAAAGTTGTCAGCCTTCTTAAAGAATAACAGCTTTAGTGTAACAGTTCAGGTTTTGTATCTTCAAGCTGAGACTGGTTTGAATTGCTTGATTACAACGGAAATTGAAAAAAAAAACCCAACCACAATTAGAAGGTTGAATGAAAGAGCCCCAAAGGGACCAAAGTTTGTCTGGTTTCCTGAATAATAAACGGATGTGCAAGAGAGCAGGGAACGTGGATGAGACCCACTGATCTAAGCCCACTGAAACGCCAGGAGTTTTATGCTGCTTGAACCTAATCAACTGTAGGGTTCAAATAACAAAAATACGAAGCCTCTTTTTGTGCCATAAACTGGGAGAAGCGCAGAGGCGGTGAGGTCTACAGCACCGACGCTCTGGGGCATGTCCTCTCCTAGAGGACACTTTTAGCAATTTTCTCCGCCTGTTCCTACAGCGGTTTGCTCTCTACCCACGCGTCCATCTCGTTACGAGGACCTGGCAGAGCGGGGCCGGGCTGGGCTGCCCGCGGGCACCGGGGCTTTGGTGCAGCCGCCAGCGCCGCGTGCCAGCCGCCAGCTCTGCCGCCCCGGCAGGGGCCTCTGCCGCACACAGCCTGGCCACCAGCCCCGGCAGGACAGTGGCCAGCCGCGGGCAGAAAATGCGCCCTTTCCTCTTCCAGGCAGAGACCTTGCCTCTTCTCCCACCGGTGCCTGCCCAGCCCTGCGTTTCTCAGCTAATTCTGTGTCTCCTCCTCTGTGCACGGGCAATTCCAGTCCCTGAAATACGAACATTTGTCCTATTAATAAGCAACGACCCGCCAGCTCAGTGAGTCACTCTCGAGCACGCTGAGCGGCACAGCCCCGCGTACCCCCCGAAGACCTGCTTTGGATGTCTGGTGGTAGGAGTTTAATTTGCTGCCCTTTCCCAAACAAAGGACTACAGATGCAAGGATTTGAATGCCAGAGAGTTACATGTCGGTCTGCATGCTGGGTAAACAGGCAGGTTTTTCATCATCGGGACACTTAGGCACGCATATTTAGAAAACATGTGTAGGTTACTTAAAAGTCCAACCTGATACAAATAAATAAGAGCCTGTGCTAGTTTTTCTTTCAGGACCTCTGTAAGCATCATTCTTCTTCTTCTTTCTCTATTGAATTTTAAAGGTTATCCTCATAAAAGCTGTTACTCCAAATAGCATCGCACCATCAGGAATGAAAGGGAAAAGATGAAATCATGAATATTTGAAGAACTATTTTCTGAAGATGTCTGTGTGGTAGGGGAGAGAAGGCTGCAAAAGGTAGCAACAGCCACTTGGGCTCTTTTCCATCCTATCAATGAGTCAGGCAGATGCATGCCATGGCTCTGGCTGCAGCGGGAAAATCAACAGGACCTTCTCCTTGTAAAGTAATATACCGCCTTCGAAAGAAGCTTCACATAAATATTAGACAATCATTAACCAGATGATTAACGTTCCACACTGCTCTTCTGAAATCACAGTAGGTCAAGTGGAAACCATAGCATTTTTTAAAATAAAATGCAACTAAGCAAAATAAATTTTACGCACCAAAGCGAGTGAGGGATGACAGTGAAAATACAAGAAAACTGCAGAAAAATACCTGTTTGCCATGACGTTATCAACCAGCCCACCCCCTTCCCCGCAAAAAGGAAAGAACAGAAAGAGTGATGTGAACACAAACCCCTTGACTCTGAGTTGGCGAAACCCAGAGGTGGGTGTCAGTCCCGTGCCGTGCCAGCCCAGCCGCCCGGACAGTGTCCCCAAGCCCCGGGCTCCCTGCTTTCCTCGCCCCAGCGGTGCCCTCTCTGCGACGGATCGCTGCCAGCCCTGCGTGAGGCCACGCCGAGACCTCCCCTCTGCTCTTCTCCTGATTTGGGGCTGCGAGCAAAGTTTATTTATCTGCAGTGTGAAAAAGTTGAGGGTTTTTTGGTCACCATGGCTGATACATAAAGCATATATACATAAGCTTTAATGTTGATTTCTCCTATTTCCAGCCCTAATCTTAATTTTCCAGGACTGCTTGGTGGAAGTGCTATAAGATTCAATTTTCAGCTCATAAGATGCTTGTTAGTGCTTGTCGCTATGTCACTCGAGGGGATCAACGTTTGATTTTTAACAGTGCTTTTTCTTTTCCCAATCAGGAAACTGTATTTGCTCATAAACATACCTCCTGAAACAGACTCAGAATGAAGATCAAATCTTAATGCTTTCTGCCCCGTGCTGAAGACTGCAGTCTTGATCCTGGAAGGGAGTTTGCCCAAAAGGGAGATCATTGCAGAATTGAGTGTTAAAATACTGATCCAAAAATCCGAGGTGTTTGCTGTTTGCAGTGTCAATAAACCGTGCTATTTGCTTCCTGCTCCCTGATGAGGAAAGACATTGGTGAGCAGCAGGGCAAGGCAAAGAGAAGGGGTTCATTCAGAGGAACAGGACTGAGCGTTGCAAAATTTGCTGCTTCATAAAATAACAGCAATAATGCGATTGCTATTCTTGGCGATACGCAGAGCCGGGCAGAGTAACAGAATTTTCAGAGGGGATTGGGTCATTCCTGCCACCCATCCCGGATATTAATATTCTTACTACTCTTAGATCCCTTTCTGTAAAAGGATCAGATATTGGCTAAAATGTAATTGCTTTTTTTTAATGTTGATGTCTGTATAAATGTTCTTGTGGTACCACCACACAGAACAGGAACAAGCAGCTCTATACGTTTATTTCTGCTGGACAGGTTCTGCTCCCGTTCCTATCCCAATAAACCTCACTGCAGCTCATGCGTCAGACCGTGACCTATTTCATTAGACTTCACTAGAAACTGCCCAGCACTGCTTTTCCATCCTTTTTCAACTGTGACGTTAAAAAAGACTATACCCCTGAAAATGAAATATTTGGGTGGATATTATTCCAACTTTGAGCAATTAAGTCTCTAATAATAACTACCTACTCGCCCCTAAACATTTCATTACTTTCACTCTTGAAAATATGATGGGAAATAGGATTCAAGTTTCATATCGTTAATGGATTAAATTAAATTACATTCTCATGGTTCAAAGACACTTACTTAGGTTAATTTAAGAATATATATTTTACCAAAAACTTACTTAACTGCCATGTAATTTCTTGCTATTTCCTTTTCCTTTATTGCTGATTAACAAGATACTTGGGAACAAATAGAAGTGCTCGCTCTGCTATAAGTAGCCCGTCTGTCCCTCTGATTAGCTCACTCCGACTTTGTGGCAGGGAATTTGGAAATCCTAAATACTCTGGTCTGACATCATCATTCCAATCGGAGAAAAGCAGAAGACAGAGCAAAATGGAGGTTTTCTGGAAAAGAAAGGCATTGGCTCTATTTTAATGGATATTTGGGAAATCACCGAGGTCCAACCTAAGCAACAATGAAACAAATGGATTTTGCTTCAGTGAAAGCAAAACTGAAAAGAAAGCCCAGAAGGACTCCAGCCAGGGTAAACTCCTCAGCCAAATAATCAACAGAACGGGGATACTTTGGTGCCAAAGACCTGCCCCAGTTGCTTCACCTGTTCTTGCACGCAGCAGAGCACAGGGGAGTGAAGGTCTCACAGGAGTCACAGGTAAATGGCGAGTAACACCATCAGAGCTGGCTCTGGAGCACAGCGAGAAGAGGGTAGATGATAGCAAACCTTACAGCTACCAGATAAACAACTCAAAGGGAAACACGGCAAATGTCAGCAACACTCTAAAACTGCATCTCCTAAACCATTATCTAAAAGGCGCCGTAAAAGTGTATTTTCACTTTTCCTATGTGAAACTCCCATGGAATTTTCTTTGGAAAGCACGGTTCTCGTTTTCTGCCCCAGAACGTAGCGTAGAGGTGGTGAGGGACTCTGGAAGCTTTCCAGGGTGGAGGAGTTTGTGTAACAGTTTGATATTCTGGAAGATGAAAGGCACTTATTTAACAATTAAGTGATATTATTATTGTCAGTAGTAGTAGTGGTAGTAGTAATAATATTTTCAGTGCTATGAAATGAGCTGTTAAAATAAATTCCCTGCTTTAAGAAGTCGAAACAAATGTTGCTTTTCAAACACAAAATATTGTGCAGACATAAGACTCCATTTATCAAACATTTAACGGGAAAATAGAGTTAAAATCTGTTTTCATTATGTAAAAACCTGAGATATTACCTCAGCTTTTCATATGAACAATCACTCTGCAACCTGAACTAATGTCTACTCTTAACATGCAGCTACCCAGTGCTGGGATGCTTCTGGTGAACCCGAGCAGGGAAGAGATGTCCTAGGCAGAGGTCACTTGGGGACTCTTCTACACTACCCAGGTATCAGGAGGAAGTATCTGAGGTCATTTACGAGTAAGGACCATCGAGAAGCCCTAAGGCTCTTCACAGCACCCTGCTGGGGTTCCTGCCATAAGAGGAAGAGTTGGGGAATACGTGTCCCACTGGGAAGTCAGAACTCTGCTGGATCGGTTACAGGGTCGGGGTTGCACTGCGGCTGGCAGGCGAGCCGGAGCCCCTCGCCTCCGAGTCACCTTCTGCACCACTCCCACGAAGCATCTCTGAATGATATCCTTCCTGCCTACTGCTCCCAGGCAAATGAATATTTAGGCAAGCTTAGGTTATTTGCCGTGAGATTTCACATCAGAGACTTCCATGCTCTTTTCCCTTGCCGGCTGTCAGAGGCTGTGTGATTCATGCTGGGCAAGCTTCGTCACCCACAAGACATTTCAGTGGTGCATTTTGCTAGTCCTGGAGAACATCAGACCACATTTTCCCTAAAATAGCCCAAAGATGTAACAAAGAGTCTAGTTCCCAGGTGCAGCGTGGAGGAGTCGTGTGAGAAGGAGATACAGTGACTTTGAATGGCTGAAGAATGAGCTGGAACGAGACAGTAAGATTGTAGTGCCACCGCTGCCTGGAAAAGCTTTGAAATGACAGCTTCCCTTCCAAAGAGACGAAGGCATCTTTGAGGAGTCCTTCACTGAGGAGCGGAGACAGGGACTAGAACAGTTTATTAACAAAATTTCTTTGTTAAATTCCCCGTGGCCGGAAACGGGGCTTTCCGCAGCCAGCTTCTCTGGGCCTCGTGGTATCTGCTGCAGCAATGCCGTGTTCACCGAGGCAGGCTCCATAAAATCACGGGCCATCTGGCAGGGATCCTGAGCAAGTATTACGTGGTCTTGATTTATTTTTGCAATACTTCACGACAGTCACAGGTTTATAAAGGCTGAGAGACAGAGCCACGATAACGACTGCAGCAGCCCTGAAGAGCAGAGCGCGTTTGTGGCATCTCCCCCCTTTGCTCTCCCACCCCTCCGCGTCCCCAGCAAACTGGGGACACCCCCACGTGCATCTGCGTGACCCCACAGAGATGCTGTGCAACATAAATGCAACATCTGGAAAGGGCTCATCCAGCACAGAAGTCAGGCAGGGGGATGCGGCCATCAAACCAGGGGGACGGGACGGTTCATCCCGAGACGCTTCTGCCCCGAACGGAGTGGATTGCACCAGGAGAGCTATAAGGGACAAAGGTTTCTCGGGGCTTCAGTTCATTGTATTTGTAGAGCTGGTGGGAGACAGGGTTTTAAAAAATCATTGTAGTTTTCAAAAGGATTAATTTTACCAACTGTCATTAGGGTGAAAGTGTTATTTACGAATTTTTAGAGAGTTCTAAAGAATATCATCCTATATTTTTAAAAGTTAGTTATTAAAGTTTATTAATATAAAGGGAGAAAGCTCTTTATGGCCATCAGATTATTTATTCTGCCCCAAGAGATTAAATAACAAATTGAGGTCAAAAAAGTGGAATGTCCTTAGGAAGAGATCAAAAAACCCAGAAATTTTTGGAAAGACGTACGTTGCTTTAATTGAACCTGGCCCTTAGTGAATTCATTGCTTCAGAAGTCATCTGATCTTATTAATGAAGTTAATAATTTTTCAAAGTTCTTTCCATCTAGGTAACAACCGGTGTTGATAAGCACAGATGCAGCTGCCAAGGGATGTTTGTGCACTGGTGGTGGGAAATGCTTTCACTCTCTAGTCAAAGGCAACATAGCGAAGAGTGGCTCCAGCAACCACTTCCCAGCCCACGTGCTTGCTTAAAAGAGCGAAACATTCATTAAAGCAGAAGGCAGCTGGATCCCATTCGTTGCAGGGGGTCTGAAGATCCAACCAACCCAGGGGCATAGGTTAGTAGGAATATCTCCCGAATTTATTCCCTCGGCTTTTCTTACAAGGTACACGTAAAAGTCAGGCCCTTCTCAATGAGAAAGTTCTGATCGAGAGCTGTCCCTGCGCACACACTACACAGCTTTGCGTAGGTCAAAGCAGCCTTACACTGGAATACCTTCAAGTTGTCTTTCTAACTGAAAGTATTTTTCTTTACCTTTCTGAGTGTGTACACAATGAGAGTCCTTCCTCAGAAACACATTTATGTTACATTTAAACTTTGACAGTCAATGAGACTTCTTTTAAATTTGAGATTTAATTTGGCAAATGCTTTCAATATATACTTACCTAGCTGTGAAAGGTGATGATACATTGACAATTTTTAGAAAAATAGTAAACAGTGATCCCAAACCTTAGCTGTGGAAAAACAAACCTTCTAAACCATCAAAATCTATACCCACACTTCATACGTTTCCTGCCACCAGGCACAGAGCGGATGCAACAGAAGAATAAAGAATAAACTATTGCAAGAGAAAGCATTTCTGTGTAACGTCTCGTAAGTATGCAAGATAGCTGTGCCTCTAATGCGATGAAAGTGCAAAGCGATGAAAATGTAAAGCCCTATTTCTCTGAAAAGGGAAGCAAAGATGTTTTCTCAGCAGAGTAAATAACTGTCACATTAAATACACCCTCTATCCTCTCATCATCACCAATTGCTAGGAGCCATTCATTTTGACAAATTGGAGAGAATTCAGAGACAAGCAACAAAGTGATTAAGTGACTGGGGATATCATCTCGTGAAGGAAGATTAAAAGGAGTAAATTTGGTATGGCGTAGGTGAGCGACGATTTTTAGAGGTCACCAAAAGGATATGTATGAGAGAGAATCAGGAAAAGAATAAGATATCACTGTGGCACAAGAATTATTCAGAGGTCAGAAGACAAAACTTAAGATCACGATATTTTAATGCCAAATGAGATTCTTCCTGAGACAGAACGACCACATCCAGTCCCTCATGTCATCTGGGCACGTGCGAAACAAGTATGATAAATTGGTTCTTGAAGGTAAACTTGCCTTGGCAATAGGTAGGAGCCTGAGTGACCGCTCTGCTCTTCTCCATCTCCCATTTCCATGCCAGAAAAGTGCAGATACTCGCAGGGTTCTAGCAGCAGTTGGACTGAACAGTTGAGGGGATTTTCAGTGTAAGGGTCTGCATGGTGCAGTGTTGGACCTGGCAAGATGCAAGAATCGACAGTGGCGACAGGACGGGCACCGGCAGATGGAAAGGGAGAGCAGAAGGAAAAGGTCAATTAACTTTGAAAGTGAGAGGGAGGTTCTCCTGGGCAGGGAACGCACCTCCCGGACTGTCTCTGGGCAAAATATTAAGGGGCTGGGATAGTTTCCTGGGTTCCAGGTTGCACTGGGCAGCACAGGGTGCGAGCAGGGTCGTGACCAGGGACCCAAAGCCAGGACCCGATCACTGGATCTGTCTGCTTTGGCTCCAGTTAAACTTTCACAGACAGGCAGATTTCTTTGGAAGAATTAACATAGAAAGTCATCCCCAGTTCAAAGCGCAGAGGGCCCTGTTATTCAGACTAACGGTGTAGGCACGGCCACACGATCGTCACCTCTCCACATCTCACTGCCACTCACGGTCACGTTCCCCAAACGCTCCTGAAAGCAAACAGCCCTCACAACGTGCCCTTAAGGTCAACAGATTCAGGTGTCGGAAAGAGTCAGGAATATAGTTTAAAATATCCCAACTGCACTTTGCTGTAAGAGAACCAGGAAGGACACAGCGCAATTTTCCCTGATGCAGAAGTGACTGGGTTATAGACCTGATCAGGTCTATAATGGCAAACAAATGCAGGGCTATAGAACTAAATAAAACATTGCCTGTGATCTCTGTGTCAACAAATTAGATAACTATGTTGGCAACTTGGCAGGCTTCTCTTGTTTGCATTGGCAAATTAAGTTCACAGTCTTTGCAGTTGCAGGGAGATTTTTAATTTTTTAATTTTTTTTTTTTTTACAGGCATCATTCTTGAAAGCTGATCATATGGTATTTTGGGGAGCTCATCACTGTAAAGGACTCAGTAGAAAAAGTTCTGTGTCCATGGAAATGGTTCTTACGGGGGAAATCTGGAAGTAACAGGACAATTCTAAATGACGTCTACTTCTGTGGGACGTGTGATGCTGCTGTCAACCTCCATTATCTGCCCTCTGACCCCGAAAGTGAAATGTAACAATCAGGTTATTAGAAAATTCTCTTTCCTTTCTGATCCTTTAAACACTGTGATTTATCTCAAATTTAAGCAGACCTGGATTGTTCTTATGCCTTTCCACTGTGGAGGCCCTCATCTTTTGCCAATGACACCAGTAAAGATGCACCGACTTCAGTGCAGCTCCTATGGGACAAGGATCGGGCCCAAAGACCTACTTCAGAGGAAGTCGAACCATCCTCTTGGTTAGCTGGGAACTGTTGAAGATGCCTCGTGCATGTAACAAATGGGCACTGCTGAATTAAGGAATGAAGAAGGGGAACCCCTGTGCAGAGCAGCGCTCGCGAGGCTTCCCGCACAGCCTCCTTCCCGCCCTCTTCAAATCCTCCCCCATCATGCAGGCTACAAAATTTTAACGCTATTTGGGTGGGATAAGCCCAGTCCATACAGTGCCAATCAACCTTCATTCTTTTTATCTATGTTCTTTGGTCAGGATTAACCATAATCTCACGGAATCGAGGACTCGGTTTGCCCTGCGTGTGCACAGTGCCCAGCACTGCGAGCCGCGCGCATGATTTAACTGCTGGCCGTGCGTTATTAATGGAAATAACTTTTGAACCTTAACATTCATTGTGTGATTGTCCCAGCCCAATGGAGAACACGGGAGCAATCAAAATAACTAAAGACATGAGATTTTTAATTGCTGTTTATGAAATGCAGAAAAATTCCTAAGGAAAGGAAAATATATGCTATCTATGAAATGTAAAGGCGTGACCCAGTTATGTCACTTTTTCTTCTCATAGATGTGCTTAGTTTGCAAGTATGAAACCCAGTATGTGACCGACAGTTGTATTGTTCAAAGTTCACTTGACGTAGCATTTATTTTCTGAATCATCACAGAAAACTACCACTAAACATGTTGATTTACATAATTGGGCTTGATTGCATCTTTGGAAGATAGATGCTGCCTATAAAAATACTCCCAAATTTGTTCAGCCTTTCAGCACTCACTATTGTCTTCAGATTGTATTTATTATTGAAGAAGCCACTCCTTCCTCTCTCCTCAAAAGCAGCTGTTCCTACCTTGGGGATCTACCTTTGTGTCAAAAATGTGGTTAGTTCTCACTGATTCTCAGAGAATAAACAGTGACTACAAAGCCTGGGACGGTTAATGCATCTCCCAGTCAACATCTCCTGCTGCACCCTTGCCCTTCGAAGAAACAGAGATTGTCCCGTTCGATGCTCTCAATCTCACGAGCTAACTGCTGGGATCGTGGTGGGGGTCTCGGGAGGAAAACAGCAGCTGGTGTTCATGTGCAGCTTGCCACGGGAAGGGGCTCCTCCACCCCCGAAGCGTCCTTGCTGGAGTGCTGCTCTCTGCCAGACTGTCCCTGTGCAGAACTACTGCCTTAACCTCCCCGTTTGCTCCTGGGCAGAACAATGATATGTATTTGAGTTCAAGACAAAAACCCTTATGGTTTCTAAAGTCTTTAGCTTTCAGCTCTTCCAAGTGGTGCAGAGAACCAGCCCCTAAAATGAGCATTTCACATCTCCATCAGGCTGCACCACTGGAAGTATGCTTGAAGGTGCATCTCTGCCCTCTGCGGCAAGACTGGAAGGAGAAGAGCCTTTAGGACAAAGGCAGCCGAATCAGTCTTCAATTGTTGATAATCTCAAGGGTATTAGGAAGCTGAGTGTCGTGTATTTTATCATATGATTGATCGTGATGATGCATGGTTTAAAGAGCAATATCCACCTTTGAGGCACAGCGGAGGGTAGGTCTTTGTTGAGCACTAATTCTCAATTACCCCACTGCGACCTTGCAGGCATCTTTGATCATTCACAAGGAAGCCTGAGCTGACCAGTAAATAGAGCCCTGCGATAAGAAACTTGTTATTGGCCATGGATGACTGATGGAGAACTGCCAGTTATTTTTTACCACAGCTTTTACAATGGCTCGCAGAAGCATTTTGGGGCCTCACTGTGATAGCGCCTACATCTCCTGGGCAAGTGATCAGTAAAGCTCACAGGTAGATCAATCTTCTTAATAATTTATAGCTACATCACTTCGATGAGGTCAAGTCGTAAGGTGCACACGAATTATGTGCTCACCCAGAACGAGAGGTTGTCACTCCTGGTGGTGTCACCTTGTCCGTCCTCCCTGAAATGACTTCCCTGACATCCTCCCTCAAGCAGCAATTCTATCAGCAGGTCCTCTTAGAAAACCACCATGAAATGAATTGCTCAGACAGTCAACAGCAGCCTCCTGCAAATACTTATCCTCTGAAAGACTCTCATCATAAAACTTTATGATACCTTTTTCCTTACAATAATCCAGTATAAACATAATTTAATGGTACTAGGAGGAAAACAACCACGGCAACAAAAACAACAGGCAATGATTGTAAAGTCTCTTATCTCATAATTTTTTCTTTCTTTTTGCTTATTCTCTCTCCTTTGTTTTAAATGTGTATGTCCTGGTTTCAACTGGGATAGAGTTCATTTTCTTCCTAGTAGCTGGTATAGTGCTGTGTTTTGGATTTAGTATGAGAATAATGTTGATAACACGCTGATGTTTTGGCTGTTGCTGAGTAGTGCTTACACTGGGCAAGGGCTTTTCAGCTTCCCATGCTCTGCCGGGTGCACAAGGAGCTGGGAGGGGGCACAGCCAAACTGGCCCAAGGGCTATTCCATACCATAGGGCGTCATGCTCAGTATAGAAACTGGGGGAGTTGGCTGGGGGCAGTGATCGCTGCTCGGGGACGGGCTGGGCATGAGTCAGCGGGTGGTGAGCAACTGCATTGTGCATCACTTGTTTTGTACATTCTATTATTATTATTGTTGTTGTTGTTGTTATTATTATTATTATTAATTATTATTATTATTATTATTATCTCTTCCTCTGCTGTCCTATTAAACTGTCTTTATCTCAGCCCACGGGTCTTACTTTTTTTTTCCAATTCTCTCCCCCATCCCACCAGGGGCAGGGGGGAGGATGAGTGAGCAGCTGTGTGGTGCTTGGTTGCTGACTGGGGTTACACCACGACAGTGTATTATTTTGGTCATGTTGTCAATGGATTATTATGTGCTCTCAATTATACTGCTATAAAGTCAGAAGGTCTGTTGTGGTTATATTTTAAGCCTTTGACGTGGGCTTTTTTTGCTTGTGAATTTGATTCAACTTTGCTTTGGGTTCCTTTTATGCCTGCTAAACCAGTCTATCCAATTTTGAAAAAGAAACTGTGTCCAGGGGAAATGTTGAAGACAACCACACAAACAATTCACCTGAGACGTGCCCATTTTTTCTCTACACTGGATTTGACTTTGTTTACACAGCAGAATTTCCTGTATGCACTCCCACAGGTTATTTATCAAGCATATAATGTCCCTAATTGTGGCATCAATACCCTCGATATTTCTTCATACCCAATGGCATCATACTTCACTACAGACTCAAGCCTCCTTTGGGTACCCCTAGGTGAGGAGATGTGCACTGCAAGCGTTTCCTCAGCCTGTATCAAACCAGCAAACCAGCCTCATTTAGAAAGTAATGATTTTTATGAGCCCAAAGAAGTGACCTTGCTAAGAAAGCGTCTGACTCCTCAAGTTGTATTACTGGGGAAGGTGCAACTATACATTCTGTGCCCAAAGAAGATACAGAAGAAATAAAAAGAGCTGAATTTTTATTTTGTGAAGAGAGATTTCCAGATTCTGCTCCCTGGACCAATTCAACACTCTTCCAAAGCAATACAAATCCTTGCTTCTGGGCTTAAGCCTCTACTTTTTAGTCCCATTTGACCACCAGTCTGGTACGTGTCATTAAAAGGCCGAATGAGAGACAGTCCAGTCCTGAGTCAGTGAGTTTGCAATCCAAAAAGCAAAGCCAACGAGAACAGGCTGGATTTCCTACCTTCTCCTTTTTTTTCCCTGAACACTCCAAACACAGGTTTACCTGCATAAATCCAACAAATTATTCAACGCTATTACAACCCTCAAAAATGAAATACATCCGATATACTAAAGGTGGCTGCAGTTTATAAACAGCCCACAAACTGGGATTAGAGATCACACCGCTTTGTAATTTGTCTTACAACCACAGCCTCTTTCTCACACCTTGTCAGGAAACTGCTCAAAGAAATCATTATGTAAGTGCACACCGGGGTAATATTTACCCACTTTTCATATGCCAAGGCAATAGAAGCATCCTGCCATTTGTCAGCGCTGGCTGTGCCACGCTTTCGTGTTTCCCTCTGGATGGACGCAGTGGACGTGCCTGGCCACCGACCGCCGGCGGAGGTCTCACCGTGCTCTTCCTCCGCTGCCTTCAGTCTCACGGTCCCTTACCTCCCCTATAAGCCTGGTACCAGCTTCCTCCTTGCAGCGCAGGTGGAATAACCATGTCAGATCACGACAAAAACAATATTAACTTCTTTAATTAAATTTACCAGCATTACTTACTTGACACAAGCTGGTCTGAGCCGCAACTACGAATATGTAATACTGGCAGCTGCACAAATATGGAACAAAATAAGCAAATAATTCATAATCTAACTAAACAAAGATTTCACAGTACTTATTTGTTTTAATAAATGCAAACACATAGAAATATTTTTAAGCAAAGAGATTCTGCCAACATGTTGTGTGAAAAACTTGGCACAGCTAGCGCACAGGCTGCTCCAGACTTAAAAAAGAGATTTCGGGGATGAAAGAGCCCAGCAGAAACATGAAGATAATCAATGGATGGTTTTGTCCCATTATGAGCTAAAATGTATTTGGAAAGGTAAACTGATATACCTGAGAGAAGGAGACTCTATTTCGAATGATCTTGTATTTTACAGAGGGCCTCCCCCTGCGAGCATGACAGTGAATTCCTGCACAAAATGCAGGTCATGTGCGCAAAAGGTTGAGAGGGATGTTCTCCTTTTTGTGTAATTCATGCTAAATACACAAACACATGTAAATTGCTCCGTTCCTCCCCTTACTTAAAATGAAGTGGACTAATCTACATTCTAAATAAGATTAAGGCAGCACTACAAATCCCACTAATTCTCTTGCCAGAGCCGCACCGAGCGGCTGGTGGGTTCCTGGGGCCAGGCTGCCCTCCCATGGCACCGCTCGGCCACCGGCCCGGCACCACAGACGGCAGCCATGGCAGCCCCGTGCTCACAGCCCAGGGCACGGCTCTCCAGTCCAGGCATTTATTTAGGTATTGGCCTCTTGAAAGGTGAAGGAAGTGGATTTATCGATCAGCGACACTGAGACCGTGGTTGCTGAATGCTGCAGAATGGCAAACCTCACCTTTTCCTTTCCAAACAGTAAAAATATTGGTCCCGGCTGGATGTAAAGAAGATGTTCAGCATCTCTGAGCGTGCCTTTGTGCCACTTGAGCTCACGAAGCAACTGCTGCCCATGGGGAGAAACAACAGGTAAAGCCCTGAGGAGGACACGGAGCCGGACCCGGGTACCCACGGGCAGGGTCTGTCCCCGGGGGGCTGAGGGGCATCCTGAGATGGCCCTCCCCAGAGACACGCTGGGGGCTGCAAGCTCTGCATCGGTGCTGCATTTATTCTGCTGCTGGAGAAGAGAGAGACGTGCCCGTGTCTTCCAAAACCGACCGTAGGTGAGGAACAGCTGCAGTGGGATGCTGGCAGTGCACAACACATCGGCAGACCGACGGATGGGGCACAGAGAGAGCAAGGAGGTGCAGGACCTTGCACCCAGCAAGTCAGTGAGCACCCCTCACTGACTACATGTACACATCAACCCTGGCTATATGACTGTGCAGAAAAAAATAGCAAGATATAGAGAAATATATAGGAATACAGAAAGCATTTGAGATTTTTATGTGAAGAAGCTTTACCCAGGTGCTGGAGCAGTTTCCAGCCCAGTGAGAAGGAGCACGGACCTCACCCTGCATTCAGCTTTGCTCAGAGCACGGCCAGCATGAGCTGCCTGTCGGAGCTCCCGAGCCAGCGATGCGCGAGAGCCTTGCTCAGGGGCAGGCATGCTCCAAAGACACAACATGTGCAGAGCAACAGCTGGACAAGAGAAAAGCTAAACTTTCCCCCGTTCGGGTTAATGAAGTCAACAGGCAGGTGAGAGGGTGGAAGGAGGAGGTAGTTTTACAGCTGAATTATCCCCCTGGATTATTTAGGGGGGGCCGGCATCCCTGAGGTGGGATCTCCTTCCCTCCATGCACCCTGCAGATGTAAGGTCTGGTGTGGACAGGAGCTGCAGATGTCTGCCCACTTTACACAGGATGAAAACATCCTCAAGCACTACCACAAGTGCAGGGTGAGGCAGCTCTCTCCACCCCACCCTCTCACTTGCAGACTTCGCAATTAAGGTGTTCATTTTGGAGTCCGTCCACCTACTCCCAGTTCACTGGCTGGTTCTCCTGACCCTTCCCTCCACTTCTTTGATGCATGGAGATGCTTGGCTATGTCCAGCCCTTCGTTGCCTAAAATGAAAGGAAGAGAAGGACAGGACTGGACAGAGGTATCCTTCACCCCTACTCTTCTCCCAGGCAAGATAACACTGGGAAATGCTGGCGTAAATCTGCTGCAGAGATTCTGGACAGACTGATGCTTTTCCCCAGGCTGAGTGAGAGCAGGAGCAGACCTACAGCTGCAACAAGGCACTTCCTATGTAAAACAGAGGGGACTTCTGCTTCGCAGAGCACTGTGATATTAAGTCTAAAGGATGTACAACAAACAGTTAGATTCCCAGCCAGAATTAGCTGTATAAATTACGATTATCAGATCACACTGCCAACAACAGATCCTGGCTGGAAACCAGGCTACGAGATCTGCCTGCCCCTGCCCCCTTGGGAACTGAGCTGACATAGCACAGCGCAAAATCGCATCAATTAATAGCCGGGTAGGTGTACAATACTGTCTCAAGGATTGTAATGGCTCTGTATAGTCATATCCTACCCAGTTTTAACTGATCCAGTGTCATTTGGATTTAAATGATTATTCTTGCTAAGCTGGCCTTAAAAGGCAGAGAAGTTTAATCTTTAATAGACTGGAAAATCCACAATGAGCCATTTCCATTCGGCTTAGCTACCTGAAATCACATAGAGAATATCAGATCACTTACAGACCAGCTACTGCTCTAGGATTCCCTGTGGTGTTCAGGTACAAGAGGCGTGACAAACAACAAAGCCACAGGCTTCATTTTGAGTTCCCTTGCCTCTTCTGGCTTCGCTTATCTCCACGACTCTGTTTCCAAATAGATTCTTTCCATGGGTTTGCACGGTGGTGGCTATACCACAGTAACACATCTTCTCTGCAGACCCATCCAAGTGAGAAGAGCAGAAGAGTTACTAGAGAATAAAGGAACGACATTTGTTCTTCTGCGGGTGGGTCAGGCAAAGTATGAACTAAATAAGAAAGTTTTCTTCCAAGGAAAATAGCAAAACCCTGTTCTTACAGTATACATCCAAACTGCAGACGCTATTTTAAATCTAAATGTCTATGGAGCAAACATGTCAAATGGCTTCTATGTGGGAGACAGGCTACCTGAAATAAAAAATTCAGCTGTTTCCATGTCTCCTGTTTAAGCTAATCTAAAATAAGAATGCTAATTTGATTTAGTTACTCTTTTCCTAAGAGCCAGCCTGTGTTTCAGCTCATCATGATGAGCATGATCAGTACTGATATGTCCTTTTATGTGGTTTCTCCATTAACCATTGCTTTGACTGAAATTAGTGGGGATATTACACGTTGCACCAGTGGAAGAGCTGCATTGCTCTGTATTGTCCTATAATGTCCTTTGGGATATATATTTGAACATAAATGAAGCTGTCCCTCTGAGGCTTATTCTTACTGAAACGCTGTGGGACATGGTGGCAAGGTGCTAGCATGCAGCACGGTTTCTTTGTGCTAAGCGGCAAGAACACAAATATTGGTGCGTACATAAAGTGCGTGACCCTACCATACCGCAAAACCCAGAGCTGACCTCAAGAGGAGGCAGCAAGGCTGCTGGATCCCGTCATGCATCCCATGGTCTGATGAGACCACCTGGTCCGAGGTGGGCCCCCAAACCGAGCCCTCCGGCGGCAGCGTGCAGCCGTGCCAGGCTCACCACAGCAGGCTGGTCCTCCAGGGATGGCCGCCTTGTGCCGGTGCTCCTCCCCGGGACAGACTCCTCTCCTCACCTCCAGGAACATTTGGGTTTGACTTCAAACAGGGTGAGGCACAGAATCCATCACTCTGCTGTCAGGTTGTTCCCGTGGTTAATTACCTCCTTTGTTAATGATCTTTAACTATGAGCTAAACTTGTCACCATACAATTATATAACCAGATTCTTTTTCTTATACGGAATCTATACGTTACAATAAAAGCCCCTTTCTTCGAGGAGGTCTAGGAAAGAATTAGTGAGAGGCAGGTTGTGCACCAAATATGTGATAATCTGGATAGACGTGACAGGCAACCAGCAGCCAAACAGAAATACCCCATTTTACAGGTGGGCTGGGAGAGAGAAGAAAAGTCACCTGAGCCAACCCAACGTATTGGGCCTCCAGGACACATCCCTCCTCCATCAGCCTCCCTCCAACTTCTACAGCTGCAGAGCTCAACTTCAACTGCACACAGCTGGAATTGCCTGGCACCCACGTACCGACGGCAGCGCAACAGCCGCAGTCCTTCGCACAACTCGCGCTTGCAGCGCTTGCCAGGGAGGCAGGCTGGGCACGGCCAGGGGCCACCATCTCGTCCCCAGGCTCCCTTGCGGGAACATCCCGCTTTAACCCCGTGTGTTTGCTTTCAGACTCTCCACGATGCTCACGCCGGCAAGATGCGTTGACCGGCTATGTCAATCACGGTGCTGCAAGCCGAGGTCCTGAGGAAACACTGCGGTTGCCCTGGCCCTGAATAATGTGAAAGCACAGAGCAGCCCTCGCCCAAGGGTGATGGGCTGGGCTAACAGCGTGCGTTAAAGGTACATGATCTTTGGCAAGGGGCATAAGCCAGAGGGAAAATAACACCTTTCCATTGCATGTGAGAGAGGGCTCATGGTATTACCCAGAGAAGTCACAACCCTCAGCTTCAAGGAAGACTTTCCAACCTCTCATCCTCTTTTCTTTGAAATGCAACTGAAACAAGACATCACTTTGTTTCAATTATAGTAACGATCTGTGTCACGCACTGTCGCACTGTCGAAGTTACCGAGTATGCGCATGAAAGGGAGTATTTAGACTGCAATGCGTGTTTACAAAAGCTGGAGCACTGTACTGGACAAAAGGTGTCCTGACGGGGATGCTGCTTCAGCCACACAAAGGACACTTGTATCTCTGCCTCAGGCTTATTTTAATGGGATGCTCTATCCTGCCAAACGGACAAGCACTGCAAAAGTCTCAGGGATCAGCAGAGCCCTGGGAACATACAGATAACAGCAAGCACAACAGCACATCGGCTCAAGCGATGCTCATGATCAGGTCTGTGTTTTAAAAGAATACAACAAATTGTAATTCTGAAGTGTCGCTTTGAATTTATGACCTTGTGCGCATTTAATCACTTAGAAAGCATCATATTGTGTTATGTCTTATCACATTAGGCTATTGCTGAACACAGTGAGATGCAACGTTACACGGAACAAGCTGGGATCAGAAGTAATGCAAAAGATTTTGCAGGTAAAAATATCCACAGACGCGTTTCAAGAAGGCTTTCAGCAGGGATGACATGCAAATTCCCCCCACGGCTTCACTTCCCACCAACTTGACAGGCTCTAATGGTTTCATTTAGGCTAGAAAGAGTGAGAAAGTATCTCGTGAAGGGTGTGGAGTACAGCCAGTGCTTTTTATGGACGGCTCCCTGAAATTTGGATGCGCAGATTACAGGGGAGGACCCCGTGCAGAACCGCCTGCAGTGCCTCCCTCTCCTATGGAATCCAGGGGCGCGCAAGCCATGTTAGCAACTGCTGCAGAGTGCATGGAATAGGATCTACAAATTCAGTAAAATGGAGCTAATTTAAGAATTACTAAGGCCCAAAGGGATCTCTGCTAACAGACAAGCTAATCCTGTACATAAAATAGGCTAGATCATTTCCCCTGTAATTCCTGCACGTAGCCCTGATACTTGAGGCTGTATTTTTTCAGGCTAGTACTTTCCTCTTCTCCCGAGCAGCCGGCTGGGTCGTGCCGCACACCGCAGCCCCTGGGGACAGGGACGGCAGCAGCGCTCGCCCACCAGCCCCTTGCAGGGTGGGCAGTCCCTGGGCTGAGCCTGCTGCTCCCCAGCCCAGCGTGGCCGTCCCACCGCCACTCTGCAGGACAGGAGTTAACTTTCTCCGTGCCGCTGGTGTAAATACATGGCCTAGATGATGGTTGTAGGTCCCTCCCAATGGGAACTCTTCTGTTCTTCTAGACTTCATCCTACATCGCACCACAGAGAGCTGCAAATTCATGATCACAACTCCAGACATGCACACTGGGCTTTCTCTCGGTGCAGATTAATTCTCACCCTGCAGGGAAGTTACAAATCAAGAGCACTGCTGGTCGGAAATGAAAATCCCCAGCAAGGCTCTACCCATTTATCTGGAGAGTACTCAGCATCACGGCTTTAGGACTGCAGCTGCACAGAGGACATCTGGGGTTGCCGTGCAGGCTGCAGTGCGGTCCAGGGCTCACTCACCCCAACGGCTACGAGCCGCCAGCCCGGGGACCCGCTGGCACAGCATGCAGCCTGGGCTTGCCCCGCCAGTGTGGGCTGGAGCTGCACGGAGCTGTGGACGCCCCGGCAGTGGGACTGCCGTGCCCCCAGCCCCTGCGTGCCTCCAGCCAGTCTGCGGCCTGGGGCACTCGCGGGGGTCCTCCTCCTCGGGACCAGCGCCTTCAGCTTGAACCCCCCCGGGGCTACTCCCGTACTTGTTGCCGGGAAATGAAATACGTATTTATACAGATACATATCACATATATATATACACACATGCACACATATCTCCATGTGTGTACACACAACACGTATATGTATAAAAACAATTGCTGGTGACAAAAAAGGCACTTTGTGCTGCCTTTACTGCGGGCCCAGAGCAGCCTGCTGCTGCTGACTCTGTGCTGAAGGCAGAGGGGCCTTCCCGAAAAGGATACTGCCCACGCGGCAGCACACGCAACAGAGCTCACGTTAAAACACTTCCAAAAACTGAAATGCCAGCGGCGGGGCGAGGAGGGGGAAGAAACACAAAGCTCAGCAACTTCCCTTTGGTTACTCACTAGATATACCTGAAGTCAACAGAGTGTGCTGATACAACTGAGCGGCGGCAGTGTGGATGAAGACATTACACAGGCTGATTCAGAAAACAGATGCCCCTGAGTGAAAGGAGCAGAGAAAAGAGGCCGACTGCGGGCTGTCCCCGCAGCAGCGCGGACGGATGCTTCTGCCCCCCCCGCGCCAGCCGGCCGAGCGAGCCCGGGGCAGCGGGGCTGTCTCTCGGGAGGACGGAGGTGCAGCTGCAATGGTATCACAGCAGAGCCGGCTCTAAAACTCACATTCAGACTAACTGAATACAGCTATTTTTTTTTTACATGGACTTCAATTTTCCAAGGCCTTTGAGATGTCTATATAAATGTCAGGAGATTAATGTGCTGTCTCTGAGAAGCCCGTATTGGTTTTGCCTAGACGAGGCTTACCCCTTCGCAGCCAGAAGCACAGTGCAGCAGGGGATAGAGAAAAAAGGGAAAACCTCTTTGTGCTGCTTCTTAGCTGTGACTTGTAAAATATATTTCCAAAGGTTACATAGCAGCTAGGAATGGTATTTAGCCAGGTAAGCCTGCCTTTCGTGCCTAGAAAATGACCTCAGTTTCCAACTCCCTTCCTGAGATGTTATTCATCACCTGAGATGAAATAAATTGTACAGAGGCTGTTCTACACAGCCCAGCTTCACAAGCCCATGATGTCCACATAAATAGCAGCAAGGGAAGGTTCCGTTCAGACACGCAGACCAGAGGGAGGGATGTTTGTCACTGCAGAACTGGGGGGTGAAGTCCCGTGGACGGCACCCCGGCCGCAGCACCTTTTGAAGCAACTGCATTTCCAGCGAACAGACCGAACGGCCTTTCCTCACCCACGAACACAAAGCGAACCTGCCTCCTCCGAGCGACAGACCCACCAGGCGCTGGGGAGGCAGGGACGGAGGCTTGCCGCCCGCCCCAGCCTTTTGGGGACAGGTACCTGCGGTGCCCGACCTACCACCCCCGTGGGACACCAGCACCTCTCCCGGGTTGTCTCTACTGGGTTCCCGAGGGGGATTTGCACCTGACATTTTATTCAGAGGCTGCAATGCAAGAGTATGAAACAACACATTTTACTCACGGTTACAGGTCTCCCACAGTTAACCAAACCGTAACGAGTACAAGGGGCTGCGCGGGGCGCGAGCAAAGCATCCCTCCGGCACCGCTGCCCGCCGGCTGCGGGAGGCTGCCGGCTGCCGAGCCAGGGGAGCACCCAGCGCGATGCCCTGCCAACGCTCAGCTCCCCCAGCCTCCCGGTCACCGCTCGCATCTTCAGGGACAAATGTGGTTTCTTTGTATTTAGTAATCCTCAGCAGATTTCTCTTCCAGCCGCACCGGGAGCCCCGAAACACGTAAGTATCCCCGGGCTCCTGTGACACAGAGTTCAACCAGCCTGCTGCCCACGGCAGGGAAACCCGGCCGCTTCTCTTTCTTGCAAATGTTTTTTGGTGACAGGCTCCAGAAACCAACATTATATTGAGTCAATGGTACAAGACATGCCAGATTATTCTATGTGCAATTCTGCCGACTGTACTTAATCTCTCTTCCAAAGGTCCACAATAGGTATATTCACAAGAAAAGTTTCCCACAGAAAATAATAATAAGAAAAGTGTTGTTTGTTTTTGTTAAGGAATGGTATTGTCACCTCAAGCCCTTCACTCCTCATATTGTTTCACTGCAGCTGGGCTGTTAATCTCAGGGTCCCAACCAAATTAGTTTTAAATTATCTGTTTAAGGGTGAAGTTACTTTTTTACACTAACTATTAATATACTCCTTAAGAAGTTTAACCAAGCAAGTAAGATTACTTATGGAATTAAGTGGGAATAAAAACATTAATATGGACATTAATAGCTTGTCGTCTTCTGTTGCATCCATTCCTCTTCATTGTCCTGCTCTAGAGTATAATTTTGTGTTGCCCTCTGGACCTACACAGTGCAGTCTTGCAAGAACAGTAATTGCCAAAGCATTATAACAGTATTTAGGCATCTCACTTAATCCTCAATGGATCATATAATTTAAGGGAGAAGTGTGTGTCTAAAGTGCTCTGTTAGATCCTAAGGTCATGCTGGAAAAAAGAAGAGATGTCCATACACTGTAAAGCAAGTGCTCATCTACTGTCAGGTATAAGGCTGCATGAAGGAAACAAGGGACAGCAATGAAAGCGAGGCAATGGCTAATACTTTTGAACTGAAGATGATAAAAATGATAATAATAATAAAAATAATAATGATGATAATAATAATAATAATAATGGTGTCCCAGAAGTAAATATATTCTTTGATGTTTATAAAATTCATGGGGATTCTACAATGAACTCATGTAAATAGGTATATAGTTTTATTATAGTTCTTGTTATTGCTACAATATATGCTTTTAGAGGCTGTAGATGCTGAACTGGGTTGAAATTCCAACTTCAAGTATTCTCCTAGGTCTTCTGAGGTTACTCCAGAAGTTCCCAAGTGGACTTGGTTTTTGTTAATCTTTTGTGGTCATATGGAAAGAGCACAGCTAAGATTGTTTATGGTTTTCACAATATCAGATAATCTGGATTCAGATTTTTTTGTTTGTTTGTTTTCTTAGTATTTTACTGAATTTCAAATGTATATAGGAATTTGTTTCTTCTGAACAGTAAAGATTATTAATGTCACGTGTCTCCTAGTAATCTTGTTTTATAATGTACACTTGTCTTTTCATTTGGTGTATTACATTTACACACACAAAAAACATCTAAACTGTGTTCTGTGTGAAATGCCAACTCAAAAAGAAAAGAAATACAGGTTAGTATCAGGAAAGGGTAATAATGTTTGACATCACGACTCTGGTTGAAGTGGTAGCCTAATAACAGAGCTCAGAGTATCTTTCCCCATTAATGACAGATTTCCTTCTGCTTACATCTGCCTGATTACTTGGTGTTTGGGGTTTTTTTAAATTCTGAAATGCAAAATTTCAAGCTAATACAAAATGAGGGAATTGAGAATTTGGAAACCCAAGCTTAACAGGTCAGCTACTCTTAAAATTTTAGTCCTACAGAAAGTCCTACAAAAGAGTGTCCCCTCAGTGCCAGATAATTAACCCGAGTCACCCAATATTGCCCAGCAGGCGACAGTAGCTGTCAGGGAGTCTGTTAGTGCATCTTCCTTGCACACTTGCCCGGGCTCCAGGAGTTGGATGATTTCCTGAATTACAGGTGTTATTTTTGCATTTTCTGTCGGGAAGAACAAGCTAAAGGGCAAAAACAGATTCTCTATTTACCTGTTCAGCACTTAAAGACAAACAACAAGTAGGAGAATTAAGTATTTTTTTTCTTACGGATGAACCAGTCAGTTGTTTCTAGTAAAGTTAAACCAAACTTTTTTGATCATGTAATTTTCAGTCTTCATTACCGTAACCATGAAATCAGCCATCAGGCTGTTATGAATCTAATCTGTCCGTGTTTAAGAGGCATTTGGACAATGCCCTTAATAACATGCTTTAACTTTTGGTCAGCCCTGAATTGGTCAGGCAGTTGGACTAGATGATCGTTGTAGGTCCCTTCCAACTGAACTATTCTATTCTATTCTATTCTATTCTATTCTATTCTATTCTATTCTACTCTATTCTATTCTATAGTGAGGAAAAAAAGACACTTTTTATGTACCCAGGAGGGGGATGGAAAAATACATCATTTTCATCAAAACAATGCAAAATCTTTTTTTTTCATCCTAGAACTGGTCTGATGTCTATAGAGTAAACCAAAACAAGCTGATCACATTATGTACCGGTTGTTGCTATGGAGTACTGCTGACATGATTAATTAGATAGTCACTGGGCCAGAAAAAGGAGTGAAAATTAATACGACTTTCTGGCCATTCCAGCATTTTATATTAAAGAGCCATAGATGAAATACTGAACAACCTTTGGGGAAAAGAGTGGGACCCATGTCTGCTCCCCGCTCAGGTAAGTGATCTGAGCACCAGGCTGGAGAGCCGGAGGCTCTTCTGCCTTGCTGAATAACTGCCTAATTGCAGCGTGGAGCAAGGTCAAAGGGAGGGATTTTGAGGTCCAGGGGCTGCATTTCCACAGCAAATCCTACTGTTCCATCAATACCTGCTGCTTGGGTTTTCCTGGGTCTGCATGGTGGTATATGGGCAAAGCACCAGAGTTTTAGGCACCTGGACATTAATTTCCTACGCCGCGGACCATGCCAGCAACCCAGCTGCATTGGCATGAGCCAGTAGTGGCCAGCACCCAGGGGCATTCGGGGCAGACCCCACTTATGCATTTGCCTTTGCTCAGCTTCAGCCGTGGCTCGTGGGCATCAGGTCCCCATGTGCAACCTTGCTCCGAGTCCAGCAACAATTTCTGCTCCTGTTCCTGAATGCAACAGTCCATTGTTTCAGTACTGTGCAATGATAAACAATGAATAAAAGCCAGGGAAAGATTTTTACTTTCACTTAACTGTAGATTCATGATGTTTCTCTTTGATAATCTACATGAATATATGGGTACCTACTCACATAGAGAATATCAAAGTGGGCTCCTGGTACGGACATGCATGTACACATACAAATAAATATATGTACACATACAGGTATATGCTGGGATTTAATGACACCCATATTCATTATAGCAAGATCTGTTTTAACAGCAATGTGCAGATTATCTCCCTCCGTATCTGGGAGAGCAAGGAAAAGTTTTTAGGGAAAGCCGAAAACTACTGTATACATTCAGTCATCTGGATTTAACTGATGATAACTTAATTAACTTGGAAAAAACCTCACCCTTGCTATGCTAATTTTGCGCAATATGAGACTTCTCCTTTGGCTGGCGTACTAGCATACAAAATCCCAGCTCATTTAACTCCTTCAGCAGTTGCATCGGTTTTAGAATACAGTATCTGTAAATGTAAATTTAAAAGAAAACAACTGACAGGTAATTGATTTCAGTAAACTACTAGCAGATTTTTGCCTTTACGGACTTCACTGAATCATTAAGCATTTGCTCAAAGTGCTGTTTGCTCAGATTTAACAGCTGCAAGAAGTTTTGTTAATATTCACAGAGTTTTACTCCAAGAACAAGAGTTACAACACCGAGTCCAAGGTTTGACACCAGATGTCCAGAAGGGTAGACACGCATTTAGCGTGGGCACCTGTAAAACACATGTCCCTGCGCCAGCGCCAGGCCCCTGTGTCGCGCTTAAAGAGCTGAGGACGTGCTCAGGTCGAAATCACAGAAGTTTTATGACATCGGTAGGACAAACGTTGGGTGGCGTGACCTAAGACCCCAAAGAACGCATCGCCTCTGAGCAGCGACAAGCTAGCATTTACACGTTTCCACAGGTAACTTATGCATTAGAGTAAGCTTTTTAAATGTTACTGCGTTCGTTATTATTTGTACATGCAAATCACCGGTGAGGTCTATGCAAGGAGAGGATAAGTCTTAACAATCCTTTTTTACTAGACCATATTTCCTGATATTTTGAGCTCTTCCAGTTTCACTCCTGGCCTGTATCTGAGAATATGGAGGTAAACAAAAATGAAAAATGATGAGAAGGAAGCGAGCCACCTGCTTTCAACCTCGGAGGGCTGGTATTTATTCTGAACAGCAGTCTGCAGGGTATCGGGGGCTTCTAATTGCTCCAGTTGGTTCAGTTTGTGTCTGTGGCCATCTGGATATTTGTGGGTTAGCAATTAAAAACGGTAAGCAAAACAGTCGACAATATTATTGTTCGGCTTACTAAAGTTTTCGTTATTAAAGGCTAAGAATTGGCATATGACAAATCTTCAGTGCACATCAAACAATGCTGTAAATACGTGTCTGCGCGAGGGCCAGGCATTCTTGCTGATCACGTGAATACCAGCGTAGGCTTTTTCTAAATGCATCTCCATAGCCTGAGATGAGAGATTCACCCGCAGGTAAGAAACTATGGATGGGCAAGCAATGTATGAAGACACGTACAAACAGATATTCTGTTGGTAACAAGCAATTTTGAAGTATCTGTGAGGTGGCTATTGTTTGCATGCTTCTTTTTAAAGTTTAATTTTGGCAATTGTTGTGTTTTCCTTAATGAATGCAGTGGGAGCAATCTAACTGATGGAGAGTACTAATACTGCGTTTTGGTCTGAGGGCGGATGATTTGGATGCTCAGGAAGGAGGGAGGAGCGCTGGGGAGGGACCTGCCCTTACCAAGAAGGAGAGCGGAGGTGGGGGGCTCCTATCCCAGCAGGGTTAGTAGAAGGTACGTGTATTATTTGTTCTGAATGGCATTTTCCTCATTAAAACGTCTCCCCAGGCCCCAACCCTTCTCTCCTCACAGGCTGCACCACTCACATTGCTCTTCAGCAAGGAAAGGGATTTGCCTTTCAGAGAAATACACAGCAACAATCCTCAAAGGAGGAGCAGTTTGTTTTCTTATTTCAGGGGTTTCTTGCAGCCCCGTGACTCATGCTGATACTCACTTCTCACTTAGTCACTCCGGGAGGGCTGAAGTCTGTTGCTTGCAGGAGCTCGGGAGGATGCTCCACACGCCTCCGCGGTCCCGCCAGAGCTGGGTTCGTGTAGCCTGGCAATAGCCTGCTCCAGCCAGCCAGAAAGAGCCCATTACAAACGCATGGCACCTTTTTTAATGGATCCTACTGACGAACAGACCTGCCTTCACATTTGTGGAGTGAAACCTCTTTCCTCCTCCTTTTTTTGTACGCTGCCTGCGCAAAATGGATTCACTTTGGGCCTCCTTCCCTACGACAGTGCCGCAGTGCCGCCCGCAACAGGCTCGTTAGAGAAGTAACGGTGTGTGCAATGTGACGGGGGTTCGTGTGCATGCACTTCTCTTGGTCTTTGAAGAGGACTGGCGGCCACTGCTGCTCCGGCCCTACCTGGACACGGGCCAGGACCTTGATGTTGCTCATGCAAGAAACCCATCACTCCAATATGGGGTACAAATGGGGTTTTTAATTTCATGAAGAAAGGCCTGAGTAGAAGCAATTGCTGGAAGCTGAAAGCTAATAAATACAGGTTAGAAGTACAGCGAAGGCAACCCAGCGCTGGAACGTCTGCCTGGGGAAGCAGCTTCCCAGCTGCTGCCTCTCTGCAGGCCAAGCTGGGTGCCTCTCCGAAAGGTAACTTGCCATCATGTTGGGCCAGACATGTCGGGCTAGGCACAGGATGAGCGATGAGACTTTCTTTTCTGTGATACAGAGAGAGCACAATAAATGATCTATGGATCTCTTCTGCCCTTATAAACCATGAATAAAAGCACTGCTTTCAAAATACTTGTCCTAGGACTGGTCTTCAGAGAGGAAAACGTTTCACACAGTCCTTCCCAGAAAGTCCCCAAGGCCTGCGTAGCAAAGCGCGTAGGTACCCCCATCACCACCTCCTGCCATTTCACCTAACGTGGGACCGAGTCCTCAGGGTCGGTCTAAGCCTTTACAGAAGACTTCCTTCCAGTTTCAAGGAGGACACACTTACAGTCAAGCCTTGGATTCAGCAGCTTTCAAAATCTTTCCATATTTATGACAGCTACCAGGGATTAACTTCATTTATGAATTTAACAATGATTACACTTTATTATCCTCCACACAAACAAATATTATTAGGAACAAGTGAATTACACATAAAGGCATTCTTTGTGCATTTATTTACATATCCCAAGAAAGGCTGTATTCATGTTGTGTAATTCTGATTGCACGCTTCGCCAAGCATTAAAAAGGTTTACCGCTGCACGGCTGCCCCAGTTTGACAACTTTGACAGCTTCACTCTGAATGCGTGCGCGAACAAACAAGTAAAACTGTAGAGACATGAGGTGTGGAATGCTTTCAAACGACTCTCCTGTCACAATAATCATTTCTGGTAGGTGTTATTCCACATTGACATCTTTATTTCTGAGAGTTTCACATATTAACAAGCTACTCATTTGTACTGTATCTATCTGCAGGTACAAACTCTCATTTCTTGATGTGTCAGCCCAAGATGGCCTGTGACACTGCTGCTTAAATAGCGTTTTTTCCAAGCTGGCTGAAGCTTGGGTTTTTTAAAAAATTATTTGTGTTGAAGCACAGAGAGATCGTACACACCTGGTGGGTAACAGGAGGGTTTGCTCACACAACGCAGGGGCTCAGAATTAGGGCAGGCGCCTCCGGCACCTCTTCCCTCCCAGGTCAGCTCTCCTGCACTTCACCCCGCTGAAGGTGGGGTGCAAAGCTGAGCATTAAGCACACAGCGAAAAAACCCACAAAACCAGTCTGACTCAACTTCAACCCGCCAGGAACTTCAACAGCAGTTTTGCAGGCCGTCACGGAATGGCACGTGGGAGAAACCGGAGTCTGCACCTGAGCACGACCCGGCACGATGGAGCACCGTGGGGAGCGTGTCACCCGCGGGTGACAGCCGGGGCTACGCCTGTACTCAGGCCTGACCTGATACGTCAGCCTTCTGGAGGAAAGAGGTCTGCATTTCCATGTCCTTCTGAGAAAGAGTGTGGACAAGACCATTAGCAATACAGAGTGATGGAGAAAAAATAATGAACCTATTTAGAAAATAGCGGTACTTAATCATGTCTAATTAAGGGGAAAAATAGATAAAGGAGGAAAGCAACCCACATGTTTGGCCCAATGTTATCTCCTCTTAAGACTGTTAATGTCATGTTATTTGTTCAGCTAGTATTTTTAAAGCTAATATTATTAACATAGCTGAAACCTCTGAGAGAGAGGATTTGCTTTTAACGACTTTTTCTTCCACGATTTTAAGGTTAAACTCTTAGATTGTATCCTGTGTTTCTATTTTGAGATGAGCAGAAATATACTGCCAGAACTGTATCAACAAATGGGTAGGAAATTATGGAGCCACAAAGTACAGGCAGCTAACAGGAAATATTGACAACCACTAATTTAGCAAAAGCCCAAAGCTGTATTAGGGCAGAGGCTATGATGATCATCACCACCATATTAGAGTATGGCTTTTCATCAACACAAATTCATTTTTACAGGACAAAGGAACTTCTGTCCCCAAGGAGTGATTTCTGGCATCTGGGGAGAGTACATATTTTTCTAAACATTTTCCTACATGCTACTAAAGACTTTTCAAAGCTTGGCCAAGACTTCAAACATCTGACCCTGGGCAAGGTCCAGCCATTACAGGTGGAACGGTGGCCAGTGTTTCAAGTCAACTAGAAAGGAGCTGGAGATGAGACGATTCTGCCCACACTCACAGGCAGCCAGGAGCACCTGGCATGGATGGAGCCACAACAGGTAAGGTCCCAACTGACAGTATTTACTGCAGAGTTAGCCCCTTTTACATCCACATTGCATGTACAAATCCTACTCACACCCTCACTCCTCACCAGTGTCTGCTGAAATGTCCATGCCTACGCCCACATCCACGGTCACGCCCACGTCCATGCCCACACCCATGCCCACGTCCACACCCACATCCATGCTCATGTCCATGCCCACACCCATGCCCACGTCCATGCTCACATCCATGCTCATGTCCATGCCCTCACCCATGCCCATGTCCATGCCCACATCCATGCTCATGTCCATGCCCACGTCCATGCCCACATCCATGCTCGTGTCCATGCCCACACAGGGCAGCACCGGGAGGGCCATCAGCCCTTCTCCATCTCTGCTTGCTGCTCAGTACTCACCGTGCACTATTGGCTGCATGAGTCATATGGTACAGATTGGAGAACAAAAAACTGTAAATAGTAAAACAGTGAATGCCAAAGTATCAGCATTTGGCTGTGCAGTCCTTCAAATCTGAAAGACGTCTGTGATTTGTCAATATTTTTACAAATACCTAGTGATGGGTGCGAATCCAATCCAGAGAAATCTGAGCCAGCGATAAACAAAGTTCTGGAACAAACAATGCAGATGACGATGAATTAACTCTACAACAGTCTGGAAGAACCTCAAAATTATTCCTATGTTGAGAATTTATGTAAATATTTCTAGTATGGTGCCTTGGTGACTAATTAGATGAGTAACTGCTATTTGTTTTTCAGGGTTTTTCTTTTGAAAATGTTCCTAGTGTTTTTACTGGCAGGTAAAAACTGAATTTGACAAAACAGCAAGCCCAAGGAAAGCTTCACCGGAGCCCAGTTTGTAACTCAAATTAGGCTGACTATTGTTAGTAATTTTCCCTCTCTTTTCTGAAAATCAAAGGATTCTTTCATTTTCAGATCTTTAAATTATGTGCAAAGCGCAACAGGATTTGGTATTTGCAAATGCGGCTTTTTTCTTTGGACTATTACCCAAACAAAAGAATCCAACAACATTCATTCCACATTTTTTCATACAAAGATGATAAACCACTGCTGATGTCTTAATGTCGTATTTATTCTCTAATTTATTATTCATTTACTTCTAGCTCATAATGTCTGATTTATTTCCTAATTTATTAATTTATCCCCTGATTTAGTCCTATATCATTCAATCTGGAATTAAAAAAAAAATTTTTTTATATATATATGTGTGTATATATATTCTGTGCAGCAGGTAACCAATAAGCCATTATAATTTTGAACAGCAAGCAGAAAGACAAAGTATCATGGAGGATGTATGAATTTATGTGCAAAGCTCATTGCTAGATCAGGCATATATGCCACACTGAAGAGGCAAACGAGGCTGGTAGTTATAGCAACCATATGCTTAGCTAGAATAACACATTCCTGGGGACACAGGAGGCTCAAACACTATTAGGAAAATAATAGTTCAGATCTTTAGCGAGAGAAAACAAACACTTTTTACCAGATTCTGTGTTCTCTGCTAGGAGTGGTGGAGATTTCAGAGCCTTCGGTGAGAGAAGAACAGAACTGGTTGAACAGCCAGTGACCAGTACACTAGAATAAACCTGCTTGTTTTGTCTCCTAAATGTACCTCTTGCTACTTCCCCATTTAAATGAACAAATGTTTTGCTCATTCTGATTCAGACTTTTGACTAAAGTAATACTGAGTGGTGCTAATTTTTAGTAGTACCATACTTTGTATGGGGTTTTTTAATAAAGCAATGCTTTTTCCAGGTGACAGAGCTGGGATGCTGCCTTTGGGCGGGTGTGCCAGCAGGTGATCAGTGCTTCTCACAGGTTTCGAAGGGTTCGGAGAAAGCTCGAAGCAAGGACCGTGCAAATTGTCCCAGTGTTGCTGCAGCATCCACCAGCCTCCACCTCACTGAGCAGTGATACACTCTCATACCCAGACCACCCCACTGGGTAACCTACTCCGGCGTAAGGAAAAGCCCCGCTAAGACACAATACCTAACACGAGGCTCTTAGCTCTGGTCATCTTAAGAACCTGTGCTCAAACTGTAACACCAGCTAGATAAACCCACATCTACTCATCCTCACAAGTCACATCAACAGAGGTATCCAAACGGAGGTTCCCCACAGCTGAACAACTCTCGGCTCAGCAGCCGCTTTCCCCGACGCCCCGGCACCAGCGCTGCCTGCGAGCCCACTGCCGCCCCGGCCAGCCCAGCCACCGCAGCTCCGGAGCGGGGACCGGCTCCGCTCTGTCCCTTAGCGTTAGCCCAGCTTTGAATACTGGGCTAGAGCTTAAAGTCCACAGTGTATTTTGACCCCTTCCCACTTGGTTACTGTCAGAACAATGAAATCTAGCAGATACACTTAATGGCCGCTTCTTGGTTTAATGTTTTTGGAGGTCTCAAAGTATTTACAGAAAAATAAATTTTAAGAAAAAGGTATTCATTCCCAGGAATAGCTCACAGAGCAAGTATCCTCTTTTTATGTAAGAGTTTCACAATGTATGCATTTAACACACTCTTTTATTAAAAAAACAACACAACAAAACCAAATGCTTGTGGGTTTTGCAAAAAAAAAAAAAGAAGTTTCAAGTAGATACAATCGAAATAGTAACAGCACACGCTAAGTATCATTATTATTACTGAACTTTAAATTACTGTTATTATGGCTAGCCCTTAAATTATTCAGACCATGAGCGAGAAAAGCGTTGCACGTAGTCAGCAGGGCCACTCGTGAGCAGTCCCTGCCGCGCGTCAAGGCCGGCAGAGCCGTCCTGCTCCTCCCGAGGCTGGGGACCCGCCGGCCGCCACGGTGGCTCCTGCAGGGCAAGGCCTCAGGCCGCGGCCAGGCAGGAAAGCTTGTCCAAATAAACCGACACCCAGCTCTTAACAAGAGCTTTGTCCATCTCAAGGCCAGGAGACACGCACGTTTGCAAAACAAAGCCTCCTCCAGTCGATAACGGTACAGAAAATGATCCCAAACCCACACGCTTTTCATGTACTCTCCTCCTCCCTAAATTAAATCGGTTCAGCTGGTCGCTTGTTTGCTGCCTCCTAAGTATGTAAAGAAATGAGCACAAGCGCTGGCTTTGCATTTCAACAGAGGGCAAGCTCCGTAACCCACAGAGAGCAGTTTACAGTGAATTGCTTGACTATAATTAACAACAGCAGCAAGACCTCAGAAGCTGTTAGAAGGATTTTTATTGTCTTATCAATCATGATGCCCTAGCATGTTGTTTATACTCCTTATTAATAATGCCATGCATATAGTGATGGATTTTGGCAGTCCGTGTCAGTATATGCTCCGAGAGCCATTTTTCCCTCTCTCCTCCACTTTCTTGCAGAATTGTCCCCAGAACTGTACCTTTCCTCTGCTTTAAGCTCTCCAGGGTACAGATGCTGCAACTCTCATTCGCAGGAGCTGGCCACAGCCCTGGCAAAGGAAGACGCCTGGCAGCGAGCCGCCTCGCCACCCCTCTTCACCACCCCCGGGACGCTTTCACCCATTTTTCTAGGTAAAGGAGTCCTAGGTAAAGGACTTCAGCCATACTGGGGACATGCGTAACCTCATCGCTGAGTATCGCAGGATATTCACTTGGGCTGGGTTTTCCTTTCGCCTCCGGTAGGAGATTCCTGAGACTGTGGTAAAGCAATCAATGGTTTTAATCACCTACTTAACGCTGGGTGCAGCAGCACAATATTGACTAATACTAAGCAGAGGCCTAAGTGCTTTACTTACTGAACTTGAAACTCTGCACCTGATTTCCTGCATCCCACCTACGAAATGAAAGCAGTAATATTTCTCTTTCTCCCGTCCTTCCTCTGCCTTGTCAGCTGGCGGGGACTCGGTGCCAGCAGAGCACAGAGCACACCAGGAGGTCCCCGTCTTCTCCCTCGCTGCTGGCCGCTGCTGCAGTAGCGAGCAGCAGCGAGCGGGCAGCGCAGCCCCGCTCCCGTGCAGAGCGGCTGTGCGGCGGGTCCCCGCGCCCCCCGGGACGACTCCACCGAGCAGCCTGCCTGGGTCCCTTCAGGATCCCCTTTTTCTGTCCCCTGTTACGTGGAGTTCAGGGGAAACTTCCTCAAAGCTGTTTTTCCGTATAAAACATGCATGCAGTCCGATTACATTTAATTCCAAATAACCGGGCGCTTCAAAGGGATTGTCAGTCACCCTTCTGTACCATTAACTGACAAGACAAAGAAGATATGTGTTATATTAGGGGACGCAACAAGACTGCCATTTAATCAAGAGGAAACTGGAGGAAGGATGCGGTAGACAAAACGGGATGTTATTTGTCCATTTGTTACTCCACTGTCGAGAAAGCATCTGTTTCTCTTAGACAGGACCTGCAGCTGAATTCCATACATCAGTAGGGAAAAAATGGAAAAAGCGTTGTGTCTCCATTAGTTACCAACTGTCTCTTTAGGAAGGAATATGAGATTTCCTCCTCGGAAATGGAAGCTCTGCCCCAAGGAGGTCAGTCCAGACACAGCTGCTGGTGTGTGCCAACCCACGGCCCTTTCTGCCAAGCCTGCCATTTGGGCAGTATTTTCCAAAGTCAACATTTGCAGAATAAATGGGAATTTTTGCCTTCTGACAAATTTTTGCCCGACAGATTGATATTTTTCAAACGTGAAAATTTAAAGCAACCGCAGCTCATTTGCAAAGGCACGCTCTCGTCCGCTGTAGTTTTCCTCAGACTGTTCAGCTCAGCCAGACCTCCATTCTGATTCGTTTGCTGTCTGCCCATAAACTCGGCTAAGATTTTAGAAATATTTACTTATTTTAAGGGGATATATTACTTCCGCAGAAAAACGAAGCCAGGAGTTATCATCTGCAGCAATATTTTGAATTAGCTTCTACTGTGTTGCTTCCACTACCTCCCACCTTCAATCAAAACTGATGGGAATAAAAGGGTTTCTTCTGTTTCACTGGGTAATTTCTTCATACTCCTTTTTTCCTTTGCAGTACCATACACTGCATGACAATGAAGCCTACAAAAGTCCCATCTCAACATGAAAACACTGCAGCAGAGGTTTCCTAGTTTATTCTAAATGAATACACAGTTTCTAGCCTGATAACAAAACGGTGTGAATATTCCTGAATACCTGGAAAGGCACAAGGGAATAGGCATGTAAAATAGTTTCTTCCTACTTCAGGGTTATTTCTAGAGAAGATATACAGCTTTCTTCACCAGACTTACCCTGGCCTAAGGTAACATTCAGCCGGTGAAAGCAATGGTTGAATGTTCCCTTGACTTAGCAGGGATTTTTATTTTTACTTATATTCTTTCAATAAAGAAATGTTACGATGGAAAAAAAACCCTACAGTCAAACGAATTTCCTGCCATGCTGAAGCGTGCTGTCACTTCCACTCGTGTCCTCTGCCTGTCTCCCGTGGAGCTCCAGGGTTTCACGATCCCTTTCACAGAATCACAGAATCACAGAATCGTATAGGTTGGAAAAGACCTTTAAGATCATTGAGTCCAACCGTAAACCTAACACTGCCAAGACCACCACTACACCATGTCCCTAAGCACCTCATCCAAATGTCCTTTAAATACCTCCAGGGATGGCGACTCAACCACTTCCCTGGGCAGCCTGGTCCAATGCTTGATAAAGCTTTATCAAGCATCGTTGGATGGAGTCACCACCACCGCTTTCGATGGAGTCGCTTTCGATGGAGTCACCACCACCGCTGTCGCAGGCGGTGCTGGGAGAAGCACGGAGAGCTCGCGCAGCCTCGCCGTCTCGATGCAGGCGGAACCTCCGGTGGCGTGAGCACCCCTTGTCCTCTCGGTGCTGAGCCCTCACGCCCCGACCGTCCTGCTGTCCTGTCCTGCTGCACCCGCGCCTCCTCCCTCCCCTTCCCACCACCTGCACCGAGAGCATCAGCTCGCTCCTCCCTCCCAGGCGGACACCACGACGCTGGCTGCGTACGACCCAGGGCTGCCAATCTTTCCTCAGCTTGCTGATCTTCACACATTTTCCAAGGCAGGAGGGTGCTATTACAGATTCCCAGAGGTCAGCTGCTATACTGAACACAGAAATTCACTTTTATTCGTCAGCTTTCAGTCCTCAGATCTCCAGCAAAACTCAGCAGAGACTTCAAATCCCAACACCCTTTCAGGACTGAGCTCTCAGTTTATCGATAAATCTATCCTGCAATTGCTAGCTGAAAATCGGAAGAGGCAATGCATTGTTTGACAGGAGTTATTATGCAGAACAGATTTGTTTATTTAGACATGTAAATCATACTCCTGTTTATGTTGGCAGGAAAGCAGAATGACCTCTTCTATTTAAAGTACAGACTTCAGAGATTATTCCTAGTGACTGCAAAAGAAAACCTTGCAGAAAGACAGGCAAAATAGTAATAATTTACAGTATGCAAAACCGCATCACCGCTATTACTGCACGGCTGTCTACTTGGAAAGATCTGGAAGGAATTAAACGCAACATGTTTGTAGTCACAAAAGTTGAAAATGATGCTTAGCAAAAATCATTGGGATGATTTTACAAGGCAGATGCGTTTATACCTGAACTGAGATGTTAATCTGTAAATAGAAATGTCGCTAACTAGTGATACTTCAGGTTGTGAAGACCTGCTTATGGCTGTATTTGGACAATGAAAATATAACTGTTTGATTTAAGAGAAAAAATTACCAATTAGAAAATTCATCAGATGTAAATATGATGTCTTATTACGTGTAAGTAAATTTTAAAAAAGAAACGTATCAGTAAGGTAGAAAGGAATAACTAATTGAAGTCTTCGTTTCACCTAAACTCACTTAAATACAAGACTGAAGAGCAAGAACATTTTTAAGAAATGCATCCTACCAGTGCATCAGCAAAACAGGATATTTGAATTTAACACAAGTAATAGAAGTAGGTTTTATTGGCCTCATAGACCTGTTTTCCATCCTGATTCCAGCTGTCAATAATGAAGCTTCCCAGCTTTTAGAAGTCCCTCTGTTACTGTCCCGACCCCGCAGGGAGCTTCATGCCCACCCTGACTCTCGCTGCTGCTGATGCTCTCAGAGCCCCCCCGCGCTTGCTCCGGCTTCTAACCGGATTCGCAGCCGCTCCCCCGGGCGCCTCAGTCTCCGGAACCGATGGCATCAATCCCTTCAGGGAGAGCCGTCTCCAAATGGACTTTCTGGGCTTACCCCTATTCTCCCTGGAAAACAGAAAAACTTTTGTGGGCCGAGAAAGCGAGAGTGGCGTTTGGGCCGCAGCGTCCAGCTGCGGGGCTCTCGCGAGCTGCAGAACCGTGCTGCGGCTGCAGAACCGTGCTGCGGCTGCAGAACCGTGCTGCAGCTGCAGAAACGTGCTGCGGCTGCAGAAACATGCTGCGGCTGCAGAACCGTGCTGCGGCTGCAGAAACGTGCTGCGGCTGCAGAACCGTGCTGCGGCTGCAGAAACATGCTGCGGCTGCAGAACCGTGCTGCGGCTGCAGAACCGTGCTGCGGCTGCAGAAACGTGCTGCGGCTGCAGAACCGTGCTGCGGCTGCAGAACCGTGCTGCGGCTGCAGAAACATGCTGCGGCTGCAGAACCGTGCTGCGGCTGCAGAACCGTGCTGCGGCTGCAGAACCGTGCTGCGGCTGCAGAAACATGCTGCGGCTGCAGAACCGTGCTCCGGCTGCAGAACCGTGCTGTGGCTCGGCACTGAGCGTCCGTCCCTCGCAAGGCGGGCACGGCTGCTGGCATACGCCGAGGTGTGCTGGGATCTGCCCGCAGGAATGAGTCCCTGTAGTGGCAGAATCAATAAAATCGTATCCTTAGGTGTGCTCTCACCAATCCAGCGCTGGGCAGTGCCCTAAAATTCATCCGGGCAGCCCAACACTCCCATGACTCGTACGACCTCTCCGTCGCCATTCCGAGGTGGAGACATCTGCACAGGGAAAGCAGCTGGTGGAGGCATCTGTTTGCAAATTAAAGAGTGTCCAAACACTGATGCCAGAATTTTGGTTGAATCAATAGGCCAGATAAAACACTAATTGCAATTACATTGGTCCCTGCGCCAAGCCTGGGACTCTTGACCTGACTTATTTGGACTTTAAAAAGTGTGGTAGCTGAATTAGCGATTCTGCTGTCCAGTACTCCTTGCACATCCCCTGTGACAGTCCATCACAAAATAATACGAGATTATTAGTAACAATCATAGAGTGCTCTGAGAGATGGCTCGAAAGGTAACATTTAACATGCCTGCACATTTGTTGATGTGGTAACTTTACACAGCCTGCCAGGGAAGCTGGAAATGAAGCCCCAGCCCCGGGTGATGTCAAGAGCAGAAATGCTGAGAACATATGGTTCTCGAAAGCTGCTTGGAAAAAGCTCTGCCAGTACAAATGCTCATAGATCATCCCAACGAAAAATGCTTTTTTTACCCTTTTTAAAAAAAATATTACTTATCAGTATCAGCCTCAAGGTAGCAGCAAGCTGTACAGTCTGGACCCTCTGGCATCACCGTTTCTGGATGTTTTGAAAGACCTGCTATTCTTTTGAACATCAGTTAGGTAAAGAAACAGGATGTCTGTCAGTTCAGACAACACAAACAGTTTCACTTTGCTCACACCAGCCTGAATTTTTTATTGACAATTTTGACAAGCCAAATTGACCGGCAGGCACAAAGCCTCAAGGAATATGGCTTGGGCATCCTGCAAAATGTAACTGATGTGTCATATGCAGTCCATGACACATGCTGAGCTTGCCATATGATTCTGAATGGCTGGAAATGTCAACTCAAACCTTGGGAAACTGATGCAACCTTTCTATTAATGCCCTGCTTACCACCTCTAAATTCAGGTATCTTGGTAGCTTTTCCTTTCTCCACATACGGCCATCAAATCGCTCTCCCTGTCACTCCTACTGTGCAAATAAAACCCAACAATTTCCTGCAAAGCCTTTCCTGAATGCAAACCACTGAAAAACAGGCAAGGAAGCCAACATCAACTATTCGTATTTGTAAAGTACATATAAAAACACCTCAGTCATGAGATTATTGCTGACACTAGGGTTTCTGACACTGGCCTGCCCTGACCCCAGCCCGTGGATTTCTCCCCCCCGTCCTGCCTACACCCATTTGTTGCTTGCTGTTCAACAGCGAGGCGCGGGGTAGCTGATATGTTTTGGTTCTCTGCTTCTGCAGCTTCTGCAGCATCTGCAGAAGTGGGTTAATGATCTGTCACTAAAGCATCATAATGCTGAATCAGACAGAGAGAAAGGGATGGCGATTATTCTTCTCTTCTACACAAATCATGCACCATTCATTAGGTTTGTATCAATAAAATCAAAGCACATTAGAGGCACATTAAAGACAGTAAGAACATAGGGCATCTCATGATGGAGAATAAGAGAAATATCCTTGTTGTATTCCTAAAAGCCCAGCCTAGCACACTGCTTGCTAAATCACTGCAGTCAGTCATGCTTTTGGAAGCATTCATACGTGTGCATCCCGCACATGCCGTTTCACCAGAGGGGAAGATCTCTAGTGACAAACTCTGCCAGTCATTTCAAAGGATTCAGCTTCACCTCTGATAGTTAACTCAAGAAATCCCTAATTACAAATTTGATTAGTGACTGGGGATAGCAATAACAATTTATCACAATAAGGCTGGGCTTGCATTGTTTTCTGGCCCAGGAGAATAATCAAAAATCTCATAAAAAGCTTCACTGTGCAAAATTATCTCCTTTGTTTTTTTTTTTGGGGGGGGGGCAGGTTAGGAATTCAAGTCTTTCAGGCAAACTTCAACCTGTACCTGCACCAGAACTTCCATGCCTTTCCCAGCTCATTCATCCTTTGCTCTTCTTGCCCATCCCCACCTCTTCTTTGGAGTTCTGCTTTTATGCCACATCAGCGCAGGTTAACTGAAGAGGAAGCTGTTCCCTTAAGAGAAAGGATTTCTTTGACCTCTGCTCAGCTGGAGATGGACGAGACAATTCATCAAGGTTATCTGGGATCTAGACTTGGCTGGACATCGTCTGCTTTATAGCTTCAACCATCTGCTATGTGTCTGCTGTAAGAGAACACGCTCTTCCATGAAACAGAATTACTGGTAGAACCGTACATGTTTCCGTTTCAGAGGGGATATAATTTCCTAATGGGTTTTGTCATCCTGTATGTCAAATCTATATGTGCAGAGACACTGTTGAACCCTTCAAATTAGTCCAGCTTGAGTGAAAAGTAGTGGAACACAAAATAAATGTGGGCAATTAAATCTATTAAGGAAAGCAATTTTTGCTGTGCTGGGAAGAACTGACCTCAGAAATGGGATCCAGAATGAGCAGCCAAAGTAAAACAAAGGTTCAGCCAAATTTCAAGGTTGCTAAAATTCAGCCAGAGAAAGTTTCAGGAATCTACAACTGAAAGGAAAACAAATCCAAGTCTGAAATAAAGAAACCAGGGAACACTGGGAAAAAAAGTAATAGGAAAAGAGAATGGTGAACACAACAGAGAACGGAAAAAACTTGCCATTGCAAACACACACACTGTTTTGAGCCCTGGAGCACATCTAGCTGCATCTACCACTAAGCAAGGCCCAAAGCATCACTATTCTTCCCCATCAGCTCACAGAAGAATAGCGAAAGTTTTGTGTTTCATGGTCAGAGAGGAGATGAGAGCTGCACAGATTACACTGGAAACGTCCTTGCCAGAAAGCACATGGAAACACTTTGAACTAATTGTGAGCGTAATTATTCACATCTCTGCAGACCTCTCCTTGGGCATCTTGTGTACTTTTAGATGAAAATTTCACTCAGCCAAGCACTCAGATATGTTCCTTTGAACCTGATGAGAGTATTCACAGCTGCTGGCTGAGAAGTGTGAAAGTCTTTTGAAAAAAAAAGTCTTTTTTTTTTTAATTACAAGCATTGAAAATATTTTGACCAATTGTAAAGCTGTTGAGCTATCGTCTTAAAAGTTGTCGCTACAGACACATTTCTCTACTAGTTCTAAGCAGGTATTTAGGCACCACGCATTAATACAGGCACAGAACTTAGAGTGGGTTGCCCCACATTAAGACACAGACCCCTCCGGACACTGGTGGATGTACAAAAACTATTACTGCTGTGAGTCTGGCAGATCCAGTCCTGCCACAGGTTTGAGCTAATTATGAGACAGAAGCTTATGAACTATTTAAATGACAAAAAAATGGTTTTATAATTAATAATAATTATTCGGGTTTTCCTGGCGCTGCCATAAACTATGCAAAAAGGAAACGGGTGCTCTGTACACTGAGTGTTTTCTACCCCTGTACTGAGCAGTGCTGAGAAAAACGCACTGACAGAGGGTCTTCAGTGGCCTCCACCGGCTGGCGTGCCAAGGGGGACAGGTCCGTGAACCCTCCACTGAGAGGTTTGGCACAGAGCTGACCGAGTCACAAAGCGAGGATAAACAACATACCGGAGACCCTCTCAGGCAGAAAGGGAAGCAGCAGACCACCTCCTGAGTCCATGCTGCAAAACTGAGGGCATTCGTTCACAGGGCGTTGTAAGTCTTGGCACATAGGCAGGAAGAGCTGCACAATTACACGGAGACAGCAAGTTCCCCCTTAAAAAAAAAAACAGATGGAGGAAGAAAATGCTGTCTTAGCCTCGTGAGTCGCTCTCTGCATTCTTACTCCTTTTTCCCAAAACTGTAAAATGTAAAATTAATGCTGGCCATCCTTTATCTCATGGGACTTCTGCCATTTCAAAGATCTTCTAAAAAGGCAAAAATTCTTTTGCCTGTGTCTGTGTTTTCCTGTCTGCTAAGTTGCCTTATCTGTTACACTTGGAACAACCTCTCTGGACACCTGATGAGCTAAAAGCATAGATGTGCTCGGAACAACTTCTGTCCCCTTCACAGCTCACCATTTGTACTCGGCATACGGCACGGCGCTTTACGGAGCATGGTGCGGCGCGGAGACGTGGGGCGATGCCGCACCACCAGGACCCCACGTGCGGAACGCAAGCCGAGCGCCCGGCAGGGTGTGGGAGGCATCCCGTGCTGGGAACCGGCGGGCGGTCCCCCCAGCCTGCCCGGCTCTGCCTGGGACAGCCCGCTGCGGCCGAGGGCAGCACGCCGGCTCACATCACGCCCACGGCCAGCCCATAGCATCTCCCCAGCGCACCAGCCGCCGAGCCTGGGCGGGAGAGGGGGATGCAGAGGACTATTCCCCAATGCAATCTGAAGGAGAAAAATAGAAAAAGACTTAGGAAATGAGTTACAAAAAATTATTCAAGACTTATGACTCGAGAATCTCAGTCTGCTCACTTTATCCAAGAGGCGGCTGAGCTCAAAATCTACACAGAAGAGGCATTTCTGAGGATAGGTAGCTTTTAAAATCAAAGTAAAGAGCATAACAAGGCACAGGGGACCAGAAACTAAACAAAACCAGAACAGAAATAGGCACTCGCTTTTACAGGGAGGGGTATGTACTACGGGAACCACTTATAAGGAACACTGTGGGTTTGGATTGCTTTGTATCTTTTTATTGATTCCCTTTAAATTTCTGGCCAAAGAGAATTACAGTCTTGATTCGGAAAGTCAGGAGAATTTTGTAACTTGATTTGAAAGAGGTCAGACTTGTAAGAAAGCTCTCCAGCCTCAACACCACCATACTAAACTTCAGAACTACACAATATGTCCTCGCAGGAGCTGAAGTCCACACCGAGTGCCTCAACAGCTCGGTAAAATCGTGACAATTGCCATCAGTCAGGCAGAGAGACCTCCTGCTCTCCGGTGCAGACAGACCTGGGCACGGAGACAAACCAGCGCAGGGGAGGACCGGGTCCTCTGCCTCCCACCCCCTGCCTGCCTGTTGTGCCTGCAGAAGCTCCGCACTTCTGGCAGCTACCAGGTTTTCAAAGCCTTATTAAATAAGTATAACCCCGCACCGATAACGACTTGCTTCACCTGGACCTTCAGTTGATAGGCTTTGATGGGATTTTTACATAGAAACCTTCTCTTTGGGATAAGACACGGCCTTTCAAGGGGTACTCTGTCTGTACGCTCAAGCGTTCACATCATCTAAATTATCACAGGATGTGTTCTTCATATGAGAAGCCGGGATGATAAGCAGATATAATCTATTTGTAGATGATATAGATGATATAGATGATATAATCTATTACAATGACATTTTCATCAGCATTAAATGTCTTCAACATAAATTACAACATGAACTGATAGAAAATATTTGGGGGGCTGTGCTTATGACAGTTACAATTTGTTGCTGGAGAAAACTCTGCGTGGGATTAATTTTTCAATGTCCGATTCATCATCTCAGATACATTGCTTTGCGGATATTAATGTATTCAGAATTATAACAATGAAAATAACTTAGCAGAAACCTCTTCCTCTTCTCGACATTTACAGTAGCCAACTTGAACTAAGAAGGGAGCACGTTGCTAAAACCTCCCACGACAGCAGACGGTGCCCGGGTGCGGGTGCACCCCTGCGAGGAGGAGCGCAGCTCTCGTGTGGAGGAGCCGCGCCGGGCCCTGCGGCGGCCAAGGGAGCGGTGGGGACGCCCGGGGGGTCCCCCACGCCGTGCCTGGCACTGCGCTGCTGCCGCGGCCGTGCCCGGCACCCTGGCCCTGCCGGGCGGTCACCGCTGGACTGCCGGCACCTTCAGCTGCCGTGGGCTTCTTGATCCGAACTGCGAAGGATGTGGAAAACGGAGCTGGAGAAATAGCCATGGGGGCACCCTGCTGTCCCCGTCTCTTCAGCACCGATGCCTTTGAAATTCCCCCCTTTCGAATAACTTTCACGTTCCTCATCACTTTTTCTCAGACCAACGAAGCTGGCCTTTGCCAGCCCCATCAAACCTGCCCACATAAAGAAGCTGTAATCACTGGAGAAACTACTGAACATGGGGATGCAATGAATAATGAAAGAAAAAGTCAAATATTCTGTTATAACATCAAATGAAATCTTCTGTAATAACATCAATATTTAATATGAAAGCGTGGTTGACTACCATCGCATTGTAACTGGGTGAAGTACTCAGGTTAACCCGATAGGTAGGTAAAACTGCAGATTAGCTGTTTTCTGTTTTAAAAATCAACCCATTGCCTTTTTTTTAATACGTGCAGATTTCTATAAGCCTACAGTGGTACATTTTATCAAGTACATTTATAAAGTGCTGTTTTGTGAATAAACATTCACAAAAGCAGAATTTTGAAAGCAATTTTCACACGAGTTGTCACTTTCAATCAAAGGCAAGGAAACATCTATGCTAAATCTAAATTGGAGTTTGAAACTGAGTAAACTGAAATTTGACAGAAACATTAGTGTCACAATAACAGCAATAATCAAGTCGGTCGGCTGATGGGGATTGTGCATAAGTAATGAATTTAAATGTGTTCATTGCAGATTTCAGAACCTGCGTAATGTAATATTCTCCCCATGAAAAATTAGCACGGTTGAGGACTTTGCAATATATCTATTGCTAAAGAGGGTAAATATTATGGTGCCCCTATTAGCAACTGCATGAACTCATTACTTTCTTACTGGAAGATAATTAAGGACTAAAGGCATACAGACAGTTACAAGACCCAAGGAAACAAGCAGCCCAGGAGGCTGAGGGTCTGACATCCCTGAGGACAACACTGGCCGCGAGAACCGGCAGTGTCAGGAATGTTTGGGGAAGTCTGGGAAGCAGGATTAGTCCCCGTGCACTGGATCCAGAGAGCAGGACCAGCTCCCGTGTTACAAGGCACGGCTTAGTACCATGACGTCTGAAGCCCCATGGAAGCATCTACATTTTGCTGCTCTGCATAAGAACTGAAACCCATTGCAAACATGAGCACCCCTTCTGCTTCTTTCACTGACCATTTGTATTGCACTCAGCTTCGATGCACTTTCAGGAACAGTAGCTTTGTTTTGTATGCTAGATGCCCCGATTACTGGGAAAGGGGTGTACATCAGAAGTGTCCGATGTGTTCAAAAAGTGACATTTCTTAATAAAGTAAAATTCCAGATTTACATCAGATTACTTGCAGAATTAACACAATACAGGTATGCACAAAACAAGCCATGAGAATATGAGTAGGGAGAGAGAGAGAGAGAGCAGCAAAACATAGGCTATAATTTCCAGTTAGCCGGTGTCAGGACCTCCTTCCATTGATATGAAATGCTCGCACTGAGGCACCTGGAAAACAAAGAGCCCTCCCTCCATGCGCCTCTCGACTTCTCTAACTTACTTACAAAAAGCGATTTAAAGCCTACTACCATGTTTATTGCTCTGGAATACACGGTCACTGAAGTCAACGTACCTGACTGCTTATATCAGCTGCAGCTGTAAGTTTTCAAATGTATAGTCTTTGCTGTATTTTACATTTCACTGGCGAGCCTATTCTAAAATGTAAAACGGAGGCGTCATGATGCCACCAAACCCGCAGCACACGCGCAGGAGGCGGGAGGGGAGCGGGATGCCCGGTGGCACTGGCAGCGCTGGGGCACAGAGCTCAGCCCCTTACCGCAGCGATGCCCAAACCAGGCGGAGCGGGGCTGACTCTCGTGGGGGAAATTGCAACCCACCGGCATTTGTTTCAAGCAGCTTTTTTTTTTTTTTACGAGGTCACTTTTATCACGTCATTTTATAGTTCATCAACATCGCCCTGCCACCTGCCTGAGAAATTCAATTCTCCTTACAACAGGAAAAATAGAGCCATACCGATTGTCATTACATTTGTACATTTTCATCCTACGTGTGGCCATCTTCTTCCCTTGACAAGGACTGACGGCTGAGGCCGGGACCGGAGTGGAGACCAAGCTCCAAGGCATCTCTCTTCGTTTGCCCCCCTTAGAGACATGTTTTCTTCCACCTTGCCCAATTCTTCCCCATCCCCAGAGACCCCCGCATGCAGAACCACAATTCAGCCTTTCACTGGGAGCCCAGGACCTGCCACTGGAGGAGGAAGAGCGCCCGGAGGCTACGCGCCGTCCAGCCTCTAACTGGGATTGCCGCTCTGGTCTGACATGCCCCAAAGACCTGAGCACGGGCAGGCGGCTGCGCAGAGCAGCGGCGGGGACAGGGACTGGGACAGACCTGAGGGGTTTCTCCTACTGGTTTCACAGAATTATTTCTGGTTTTCTCACTCATTTTTAGAAAAGGGATAGATTAATTCCCATAAAAATATTTTAGTTATTATTCGTGGGTATTGTTTGCTCTCCCCTTTATTCCTTTTTGTACTTTCAGTAGCAGTGAAAAAGGAATGAAGAAAAATAAATTACAGTATCAGCCATTTCAAGAACAAAATTTAAAGTTTTCAAAAGTCTCTTTATTTAGGGGTTTTATAATGTTCATTAGCTCCATGACATCGGAAGTGGTTTTTTTTTGAGTAAGCAGTCAGCTTTTAAAACATGGGAAATATGAAGAAAGTGGATTTCACAGAAAATAATCATGAATTAAAAGTAACATTTTCCAAGTGAAAGCACTTAAAAATGAAATCCATAAAAATAAATCTAAGCACTTCTTAGCTGAACCTAAGATGGTTTAAAAGACACAAATGAGTGATGTTCCTACTGCCAGTTACAGATGGAGGTCATATTGGCATCTTCCTTTCTCTCTTCCCCTTTTCTGTATTTTACATGTTTATCGAAATGCATGCCAAATTTTACAAGTGTAGGTCTAAAGGTCTAGAATTGGGGAAAACATGTATGTTTAAGCAAAGATTTAAAAGAAAAGGTAAAAAACTTATTTGTAAATGAATGTTTTAATTATCTATGAAAATAACAGTAATTTTAAAACGACAGGAGGATTGATCATGGTTCTGACTTTCCTCAAATCCCTAAGTAACTGGAATCAGTGCAGGAGGAATAGCTTAAATCCAGGCAGCGGGGTGGTATTTTTAACAGAGCTTTCCTGTTCACAGACCTCCCCAGTCCTACGGGTCCGGCACAGCCTGATCTCCCAGGCTGGAGCGAGAGCTCAGCCGGAGCGCAGGGGCTCGGCTCGGCTCGGCTCGGCTCTTCCCACGCCTGCCTCTCCCGCGGCAATGCATCACCGGAGAAAATAACAGTGGTGGCTTGTAAAAACAGTCCCAGTTGCTCAAGCACAGCGGCTCATGTCCTCTGCCGGGGAGCCACAGAGTGACCCTTTCATGTCACTTCAGCTAAGCACGAGAGCAGATATCTCTGTGAACAGGGCAAGCCCAAGGATGGGAGCACCTCTCTTAGCTCTGTGCCTTACTCTGGGATGAACACCTGGTGATTCACCTGTCTCCTACCACGATTACAGGGAGAGCAAAGTCCCTACCTAAGACAAAATGCCGAACTTCTGGATGCGAAAGCCGAGGGAGATGAATCCCAGCTTTCTAATCTACCAAACATTTTTAACCCACATACTGTCCTAAAGTGCTTTCAGGAAAACTCGCATGGGAAGGAGGCAGCTAACTCCAGCACATCTCCTGCCCCATTCCCAACTTCAGCATTAAATAAAGCCAGTCCTCGTAGCGTACAGCTCCTCACGCTACGGGTTTCCTCAGGAAGAAGCTATGAACAGGAACAATAATATCAATACCAACAGCACTTAATATAAATAAATATTCTACTGGATATCAAGTTTCAATCTGAAGCAGTCCCAGCTTTCACCATTAATCATCCAACCCCACAGCCTGGCTCTTTCACTGTATATAACAATTTATGATAATGTAGAAGTCAATACCTGTTTTAAATGGTTCAGTGAACCGGTAAAAAAATTACACCAACTTCCAGTTACCGTTTGTCTTGCTAGCTTTCAATCAGAGGTATTTTGTCTGTGTAAGAGGTAATTATTTGAAAAAGAAATACAAGAGTGTTTATGTAACTCACATTTTATTCCAGAGGTACAAAGTCCGCCCGCTCCTCCCCATCTGCAATCCCCCCGTCCATCAGGGAGCAGCGCGTGACAGGGCAGGGATTCGGGGATGCTCGGCCGGCGGGAGCGCAGCACGCCGCAGCACGCGAGGGCAGCTTCAAAGGGCCAGGCAGTACCCACCGAGGTCAACATGCGCGTGCCTTGAGTAAATCCAAATATTGCTATTAACTTATTGTGATACAGTCCAAGATGTGGCAAGAGCATTACCGGAGCGGGGGAAGACAAGGTCCCCGTGCGCGTGTGGGGCTGGATGTCAGTGTTTGGACGGGCGCAAGCGCTGGCTGAGAAGGGTTCGTCCTGCCGGGTTCAGTGTCTGAAGCTGCACTTGGTTCGTGCCAAACACAAAAAGAAATCTTGTGGCTTTAGTGTTTCAATCAAATAAAACATTTCATTCCACATGAGATCACTTTTTTTCTCCTTCATTTTCAGGTCAGTTAACTGTCACCGTGCTCTCACTATAAAAATAGAAGGCAGTATTTAGGAAGAAAAGCGCCACTTCAAAGCATCAAGGCAAGAAGTTCCCTGCTGCAAATGTCAGCACCAAGGGTTTAACATTTTTTAAAACTTGTTTCCATCAGTTTTCTGACTGAAATTTCATTTCTCATAGATTGCATGATTTGCCAAGTTTCATATATCCCTTCTCCCACTGTTGGCGGAGGAAAGACAGCTCTTCGGGGGGTCAAACAGGCTAGGAAGGAAAAATTTGCTCTGACACCTGCACATGTTGAAGCCAGCCTCCTGCGGCGAGCAGGACGGGGCGAGGGGCTGCAAGGCGTGCTGTAAAAGGTGAGGCAAGCGAGGGCTGCCCCTGACGGCACCCCGGCTGCTGCGGATGCTAACCCCGGTGAAGCAGCGCTCGCTTTCAAAGCCTTCCCTCTGCAGCTGGGTTTTCTGTCTCAGAGCTGGAGAAACATCTCCCTGGTTTCCAACTCATTTTCTACAGTTCCTCATGCTTGCAGAGGAAGAGGAGAGGTCGCCAGCCCACTGCCTCTCACCACAGCTCGCATCGCCAAAAGTTCAAGCGAGAAGTGGGTGTCAGCTACACCTAAAAACTATTTTTTTTGTGAGAAGGGTTGCTCCTGCGGCCATGGGGATCTGTAGCTGGGTACTCACCCCTTCTGTCAGGATTATGAAGACGACTTTTTCCAGATCCTGCCCAAAACTCAGCTAGCCAGTTACTATTAGAAAATGGCATTACGTTTTAAAATGCCAGAGCTTCATCTGTTTTCCTCCAAGCTCAATTTCACCCACATGAATTCAGTGTCTGTGAGAACTGTATTTATAAACTCTCAAATCCAGCTCCTCCCATCACCACCCCGGCTGGGTTCAGTCCAGAATGCAATGATGTAAAAATAAAATTCCTATTGACTTCGGGGACTTTGGAGCAGACCTATTGATTAGTTACTTCTCCCTGGGAATGTCCCGTTGGCATTAAAAGAGCCAACTGTGCAGTAAAGTTTTATTTCATGTAAGTAGGATTGAGAGAATCTAGCCCGGTACCTTAAAGACAACACAGAAGTGTAACACGACTTGGCTCGTTTAGCCAGAGAAAAGACGGCTCCAGGGGGAAATGTTTGTTCTTTGCAAACACGCCAGGGATGAGCCCTGGGACGGGAGAAGAATCCTGCGCCAATATTGTCTAAGAACGGGTAAATATAAATTGGCCTTCAGTAGGTTTGGACTGGAAGCACAGAGATTTCTAACCAACTTGGCTAGGGAAAGCTTTTGGGAGCTAAGATGGAAATGTGTGCTTGATCAGTTTATTAAGGTGATTAGGCAGCCTGGCTGCAGGCGGCAGGCAGGGTGGCACGCCACGCCACGTCACGCCATGCCACGCGACGTCACGCCATGCCACGCGACGTCACGCCATGCCATGCCACGCCACGTCACACCATGCCACACCACGCCATGCCACACCACATCACGCCACGCCATGTCACGCCATGTCACGCTATGCCACGCCACGTCACGCCACATCACGCCACGCCACTCACACTCTGCCTCCATCCCAGCCCGGGAACACACAGCACCACGCACAGCCCATGAACGCTTTTCAGCCCACATCTGCCATCACCTTTTTCGCACTCATTAAGAAAATACAGCTCAGTAACACGATGGCTGAGGCTCCCTGTACGGCAAGCACATGCTCTCCCGGCTGTAGTACAGACACATTCGTGTTCTGCACACAGCGGGGGGCTGTCCCGAGGTATGCACGCACCTGCCCCGTTGCGGTTAGGAAGAGACAGGTATTTTGTATTTCCTTTATATGCAAGCACACATACATGCAATACAGAAAACCGAATCCAAATAGCCACACTGATCTGATTCTTTTTCCTCTGCAACAGTTTCATCCTGCCCCAGAGGGCAGAAATTAAACCCCTTATACTGTCTTTATGCCCAGCTCTGGAGGGCTCAAACCAGCCACGCCGCAGCGTTTGTCCCTCCGAGCCCTGACGAGTTCGCACTGAAGGAAGTACCACGCTTACACCTCCACCTTCTACAACACGCCTGCAAGTTAATGGTTCTAAAATATGGAAAGGAAGAAAGGCAAGTGAGAAGGAAAATGTTTGGAAAACGTTTCTGGCCGTGCCTGATCACGTCTCCTCGCCGTCCCAGCCCGCTGGCCAGGCAGCCTCTCTGTTTACTTGGCCACCATTTCGCCTCCCAGTAGCATTTCAATATTGACATCTCCAGGTTTCAGCTGTTCTCCTCTCTCCTGATTCATGTGCAGCAGATGGTGCAAATGACACCCCTTTTATTTTCTGGATGAATTCATATCACCCTGCCAAGATGCTAATTTTTGTTGCCAGTCGTACGTTGTGCTACCAGTGATGAAGACCGGCTTTGCTTTGAAATGGAGCAAAACTGCAGTCACAGACAGGTTAAAGTTGTAATGAGTTATTAGTTATAGCAGGTTGAAGTTAATTAAGAGATTTTACTAACTAGCTTTATTTTGATCCCTTGTTTTTGCTTGCAGTTCGTTGGTTTTGTTTGTGGGCGCTCACCCATGTTTTGATGCTGCACATTCTACACAGCAGCAGGTCTTCCTGAAGCTCACTTAGTTACCATTTTGTAAAATTAATCTTTGTCACAAACTTGCCAGTGATGGTAAATAAATCTCTCCTTGTCCAGACTTCCAATAAGTTAAACTGATCAAATAGCAGAAGAGCAGAAGACATCTCCCTGTTTCAGCCGTATTCCCCACGCCGCAGAGCGCAGCCAGGCTGGGGTCGCCTGCGGGCAGGGCAGGGCAGGGCAGGGCAGGGCAGGACGCCTTCCCGAGCCTCTTCTCCCATGACCCTTCTGTTAATACACTCCAGATGGAGTTTCCCTCCTTGACAAGAGCTTTGTGCTTTTGACTCACGCTTAATTTGCCAGACACTCCAAACCCCCAAGTCCTTTCCTGCCTTGCCCACTTACTCCCCCTCCCACCCCCTCTGCACTGCTTCATACTTTACTTCATTGCATTTCAGCCTGGGGTTTTCAGAAACATCTCTTTTTCAAATCATTTTTTGTTTCAATTCTGCCCTCCAGAGTTCCTGTGATCCCTCCCTGCTCCGTGTCATCTGCAAATTTTACAAGTTCCCATCGTACAAATCACTCATTAAAACAGAGAACAGACTTGAGAGCAAGACAGGTCCCTTTGGGACTCACTTGAAATGCTCTCCTAGATTTGCAGGCAAATAATGATAGCTACTACTTAAAACAAATTTCTCAAACAGCTACATGTGCATCTTACACCTAGTCGTGTGTCTCTAGCTTACCTGGAAATACAAAAGTCAAAGCATATCATAACTATTTGTTCCCCCTTTACCCGCCAGGTCAGTTAATTAGACTAATCTGATATGCTTTTGACAAACCCATGATGGTTGCTTTGTTTCGATTTTAGTCACCTCTTCCAAGTGTTATGGATTGATTTTTTTCATTAATTAATTTCAGAGCCTTTCCAAGAACTCGTTAGGCTTTTTAGTCAATAATACACTAGACTGTATTTTTTCCTTTTATATTTAGGACCTGTATTTGCATTTTGATAGTTCTGAGACCTCCTCTGAGCTCCACAAGCTGTTAGAAATAATTGCTCCTTGTTCAAAAATAGTTTTGATTAATTCTTTCTAATTCTAAGGAGAATTTCCTCAGATCTTGTGTCCTGACCTATCTAGCAGATCCAAATAAACTCTTGGCTGTTTCTTCTCTGTTCTGGCCCCTTATTCTACACTCTGGTCAAAATTAACCAGGTTATCATGGCATTTTAGACACTTCTGTAAGCAGCCACTTCTCTGTCAAGTACTAGATCTATATTTCCTCTCCTATCTTCTTATTTCTAATGTATTTATAGCACAACTTCCTCCTGCTTTTTATCTCACTTGCTAAATGAAACACATTTTTTGCCTTAGGCTTTTCATTTTACCATTATATGCCTGTGCTATGCCTTCACCTTCATTTCTTGTCAAGTGCCTCTGCTTTTGTACCACTTCTTCAGATTTGCAAGTTCTAAAGCAGCTCCTGATCCTGCCCTAACAGTTTTTACTCTATTCCTACCACCCCTGTGCAGGAGGATGCTTGGCTGCTGTGTGTTTATCGGTTCTCTCTCAGAACCTGCCCTTTCTCATTCCTTAGACCATCCTCCCCAGGGATCCTACCTCCCAGCTCCCTGCGTCTGCTGAGGTCACCTTCTCCAAAGCTCATCATGCTTAAATTGCTGCCCGTGCTTCTTCCTTTCCTAAAGGAGTAGCCTCTATCATTTCACAGTCAGTCTCTCCCAAATTTCCCATCCACCTTCAATTCTCCACCAATTCTTCCCCAGCAATCAGAACTACACTGAAGACACACCCTTTCCTCTTCTCTCGATGCTGAGAAACCCTTCAGTCAGCCATAGGGAAGGAGCAGTTTCAGTGTTATTCCCCACACATGCAAGCCCTTAGTAGCCTTAGGCGGCAGGGACAGAAGGTGGTATTCAGATTCACAGGTATTCATATCTCATGAATGATGACAGGGTTTTTTTTTTTCTCCTAGGACCTTTTCTTTGTAGCAGAAAGCAGGAGGTCTTTCTCCACGGATCTGCTGGCCTCAGCACTGGCCATAAGCAATGCACCAGGTGTCACCAGGTGGCCGACATGGCCGTGGCACACATCTCCTGCACGAGCTCCATGGCACAACTGTGTCCTGACTCTCCAGAGCTGCTCAAGTCCCCCTTTGCCACCAACCTCATGCCCTTTGGTTCATAAAGCCTTATGATTAAACCGTCCAGGCAAGGGCATCCCACAGCTTTTAGACTCAATCCAATGAGTGTGGAAAGGGGAAAACTAGGATAAATGTATGAGGAGAAATTCTGAAAGCCCCAAAGAATGGCACAGTAGTTATTTCCCATTAAAAGTCAATGACAGGCAGGCACTTAAGCACCCTTCATAGCCTGGAGAATCTCCTTCAGGTTAGATGCCAGTAAATATTTCTGCTCCTTCCCCCTCTGCTGGTATGTTGAGAACAACAACTACAATCGATAAAGATAACTGGAAGCTTTCAGGTACTAATTCTGAATTACAAGCAGTTGGTTTCTTTTCCAAGTCCTACAAATCCTCTAATAAACAAAAGTTAACCTCCCAAACTCAGGGCTCTGAACGATTTGCTGCTGCTACCCTCTTGCTCTCTTTGATCATCTCCCTTCTCTGCATGGGCTGTCAAAGTCACAAGTGCTTCATTTTCTGAGATAAAGAACAATATACTTGAGAGTGATGAAGCAAGAAAAGAAGAAAAAGCACCTTGCAATTAAATATCTTAATAGCCATTTTGAAGATGGTTTTGAAAGGATTTAAAATTTATGTTAACAATAGTATGCATCAAAGGGCTCAGGCTGAACAATACCTATCACTTTTGCTGCTTAAGAATAAAGCATAAAAATAATACCCTATAATATTTTATACCAGCATCCCTTTTTACTCTTCCAGGCTAAGCAGACATCTCTGAATAGCTGTGCACAGCAGCTCTAAATCGTCCCCCCCATATTCATATCAAGCAATCAGTTTATGATGGCTTTGGTGAACCCTTTCGATGCTGTGCATCTGCAGGTACTTATCTCCTGGGAACATGCCTGACACCAGCTCTGCACCACCCGCCTGCAGGTAAGAAGAGGTATCCGTCTTTTGCTTCCTCCCAGCATGGCACTCCCAACTCATTTTTGATTTAATAAGCTGGCAATTAGACAGGGAACCAAAGACAAACGGAGGTAGAGCACAAGGATCGAAGGCAATCCTCGCACTATGCATCATTCTCAGCACCTTATGTACTGCCTCTGGCATGTGACCACGGGGAAGTTTGGATTTATATCGTTGATTTTCATTGGATTTCAATGGAGAAGAGTTTCAGCGGGGAGCCTGAGGCCCTGGTTTATGACTGTAAACCCGAAGTTACACGCCTTACTGGCACGGAATTGAGTATTGCTCCAGAAGCAGTCCCAGTGAGGCAGTGCATGTTTTCCTGGGTGCAGACCTACTCGGTGAGTGCAGCCGAGGTGTGTGGATGCAGTCAGCACAACCACCGCAGTCTCTTCAACTACGATTTGGGCCCCCTTTTTGCAGTGTTAATAAACACAGACAGCCCTTCGCACAGAGGTGAATTTCAACAGGCATGAGTGGCTAAGAAGTTACAAACACGGTCTCATGATGGATCAAAAATAAGTATTAAATGCAGATACTCTTGATATTGGTTAGAGAGACAAGCAACAAAGTTTTCATCAGTATAAATGAACAGTTCAGTATACAGCCTTGTTTATAATTTCCCTCTGATTTTGATCCATGTTTTTGCTCAAATTTAGGCAGATGTTCATTACAGCTTCTGTGGCAGAGCCATACCTTCTGGAAACGTCCCAGCTGGCACAGGTGCCGCCTGTCATGACTTTCAAACAGCGTTGCGCCAAACCGCACAGCTTCTGCAACACAACCTAAAGCACAACTCTCACACGTTCAGCACCTCAGGATATTCTGCTTCAGTGTGGCAAATGGAAGTGGAACACACACCGCACCGCCTGATCATTACCATATCTGAGACTAAGCAGACTCTGGGTAAGAAAACATTATTTCCATTACATTTGGCTTAAACCCACTTATTTATAACTAAGTTACTGATCCATGCGTTGGTGTAAAATGACTCTACAGCATAAGTGCAGCAACAACCTAGAACAAAATCTTTAAATAACAATTGTCGAGTGAGAAGATATATATAGAATATATCAAAATTAATAGTGTTCATCCATCTTTCAAAACAAGTTAAATGTGCCTGTTTCTTCTGGAAAATCTGTGTTATGCTCATTGAACATTTTATTTTCATCACATTTGAACCTTTTGGCAGAAATAAAATATACAATCGAAGTAGGATGGTTGTTTTGATCAGTTTTCAGACATTTATACATTAGAAGAAAAAGGAAATGCATTAAGATTCACACAGATATTCGTACTGTTGACCACTGGGAAGGAAGCAATATAAACTAAGGGTAACATGTAATCAGAAATGACAGCTCAAGCACAAATCTTATTAAACAGATATTGTAGAACAGGCTTAGAAAGAAAGGAAGAAGTCCTAGCATTTGGGATATTTATGTGAAGTTTGGACAGAGAACTAAAAGATAGCATGCAGGGAGCAAGCTGTTCAAGCCACATGCCATATGAGAGTAAACAGTGAAATCCTAAGTATTGTGACTCACTCCTGAAATGTCACACACAGTCTGCACTGAGAGCAGTTGACCTTGAAATCTGAAATATTTCCTCTTTGAATAAGCCTTAGATGAGTACAGACTACTTTTCCTTAAAACAATCATGAAACACCCAACAAAAAATTCTGACCTTGCATACATCGCTTAGAAGAGGTCGATATTCAGTGAAGTTGTGCTGAAACAGATTCTCAGTGTCTCACTGTCTCAAGCTGGAAGTCTGACCACAACGAAAACTACAGCACTCGCATTACTTCAGCAGAACCAGACACAGAAGTGATCGTGTACTCTGCAATGTTGTACATGGATATTTAAAAAAATTCTGTGCAAATCCATGAGTGCTCATTGCCCTGCCGTAACTGTAAAACAGCCCCTTCCTCCAGACTTGTTCACATGCGAGTACAGATGGTTTGTGCTTAAAGAGGATGGATGGTCTTCAGTCATTTATGTTGATCGTATCAGGTATGCTCTGATTCTGCCAGCATGGCTTTGGGGAACTGACCACCCGCGTTAACTCCCCCTTAACATCAACTGAACTCTTCTGGCATTTTACAGACCAGCCACACCTTAAGATTGTTTTAAACTATTGCTTTGTTTTACTAATGAAGCAGCAGGTATCTAAAAATCCCAGCTCTGATTCCTAAGCAAATGATAGGAAATACTGCTGGATTTTGTATGCGCTGCTCTGAGGGCAATAAAGCTGCTAAAGGAGCAGAGTGCCATTAACCCAGCCGAGCGGCACTAGCACAGGACAAGCACAGGGGCTGACTGCTGTAACGCGGAGCCCCACGGGCACAGTCCCACGCAGGAGCTCACAGTCAGGCACCAGCAGCTCCCACTACACAGCTGGGGCTCAGGTCACCCCCAGCCAGGCGATGGGAACTACGCTTCTACTGGGGGAAAAAAATGCAACAGATGGGAATATGAATGATCTTAGTATATGAACTTGTTTGCTTTAACTCATAGGTATACCACCACTCGGCTACAAATATTCATTCAAATGTCTGGTATAAGTATAAAAATGTTTGTCGTATTGTTTTTTGTAGTTGTGATTCATTAGACATTTGTTTACAGAGCTTCAATTATCCAGTAAGGAAGAAAAAACAGCTCTTTGTTCTTCACCTGTATACACTCTTGCTGTAACGGCCCCTAAGCAGTCAAACTGAAGCCACCACTGACAACCCAAACTCTGGAAGGAATTCATTCCTTTAAAATACAGGGAATACGTCTGAAGAGGACCATTCCTGGGTAACGTACAATTGCTGATCTGACCATTGGCGACCTATTTTGAGTAAACAGTTCAAGTGACTTACCCGTCTCTCAGGAGCAGTAGAAACTTCTGATCAACGCTGGCAGCAGGAGACCTAAAAGAGGTAAATAGGTTCAGTTGTTGAGAAAGTTGTTGAGAAATTCCTCACGTTTTCCATGAGGAATTCTACAGGAAGCTAAACTGTTCTTTGTTGATGATTACTGCACACTGTTTGGCATAATTTTCAAACTACTATTTTATGCATCCAGTCTAGAATACTTCTGCGGCTAGACAGGAACATGTAGAGAATCACAGCCATGATAGTTTGAAAAAGTATTGCTCCTAAAGCAAGTCATTATCTTAAATACTTCCGAGCCTTTGTGAACAGATCTAACCTCATAAAGACACCATTATCCTCAAGTTCCTCAACACATTGTATTTTCAAATTCATTGCTGACCTACTGTATTTTCTTTTGGATCCTTTAAAGACATCTCATTTATCTTTATTGGATTTTCTTTCATTTGGTTTCAAAGTTAAGCCATGCGAGAGAACTTAAGCCATACCAGAGAAGAAGTAATCAGTGCATAAAGTCTAAATCTTAAGAAAGTGTGTCCTATCTTGCTGAAAAAGCAGAATATTATGAAGAAAGATGTGCTAAAGAGGTTGCCTCAAACAGGGCTATCTGTGTATGCTGTCACAGGTGAAAGAGCTGCCTAAGACTTGCATGCACTTCAGAAATCTGCCTCTTAAAAAACCTCATCTGTAAGTTATCAAGTTTTGCCAGGCTCCCAGGACTCATATGAATACATAAAGTATAAAATTAGGTGTTTGGTTTGAAGCATCAGAACTGCTAGCTGGTACAGACAGGAACCACGACCACGGTGGTCACTATTTGGCATCAAAAGACTAGAGGTGAGGTCAAGGCTGGGAGAGCAAAGACATGGAATCACAACTGGAATTAGGACTCCAGATGTTGTCCACTCCAGACCCTATTGTATTTAGGTAATACAGAGATTAAAAGAGAAACAGAATTAATTTTTTACTTTTTTGTCTCCCAGATTATTTCAATATTTTTCACCAGGGAGAAGATAAAGAGCCTGTTCACAGTAACCAATAAATACTAGCACTACAGCAGCTACATTTAAACATTGTTTCCTCCAGCTATACAAAGGTGTTGTACTTGACTTCACAGATCCTTCATACTACTTGCCTTAATGCAATTATTTTAGCCTCAAACATCATTAAGCTTCATTGCAGTCATCAAGTTGATAGCTACTTAACACATCCTGCACCCAAATATACATGGATGCACCTCAAATACTTAACATTTGGCCGATTACAGTATTTACTGTGCTATTTTCTACACTAAATGTACAGCAAAGTATAAGTATGTTGAGTGTTTAACTCTTCATATCATCATTATCATTTTTAATTGTTGACAGAAAAAGAACCTTCCTCCCCACCACGTTCCTGCTGCTCAGATGTCTCAGGCAAAGACAAAAAGTGAACCATTTTATTCTGCTGCTCCCAGATGAGAATAACCCAAAATGAACATGTTCCCATTGCAGGAAGATGTTATTTCACCCACATGAGGATGGAGAAGGCGATCTAAACTGCTGCAAGGCAATGGAGACGGCCAATACGCCCCTCTCTACCATGCTAAGACACATTGATGGCATGGTAGCACCTTGTAGCCAGGACTGAAGAGGCACAAAGAAGTAACTACCACCCAAAACCCTTAAACCTGAAACATGACATGACATGACGGGTAACACATACAGACAATGCACAAGTAAGGGACTGCAAAGGAATACGGAGGTGCTATTAGCTGATTGTGATTACCATTGCATTGGAAGTTGAATCTAGCCAATGCTTAGGTCCTTGGCCCTGAAAACTGGACAGCTCAGCATTTAAACTACTCATGGGCTGGGACTGCACTCAAAAAACCTTTAAAAAATTGTAATCAGTAGTAACAGAGCCTATAACATTGGAATAATACGTGTTGCTTTGTACATTGTAATTTATGCTGCAGCTGGCAGTGTGTGAACCTGTGATAACAGAACAACCCTTCAGCATTCGAACAGGAAAGAAAATGCACTTAGCAGCAGCAAACAGCGCTCGTCACCCACCGGCAACAACCGCCCAGGGCCTCCTGCATCTCCAAATGACCTGAGTACGGACAAAGCTGCCACCTCCACCAGCTCATCCTACAGCTCCTGGGTTTAGCGCCAGGACAAGCAAACGCACCCATCATTTAAAAACACCGTTGTTAAGAAAATCCTGTTTTTCTAAGGAAAATTTTAGATTCCTAGTTTGTTGCTTGTTTGTTGACTTGGTGTCCTCTTCAACTACCTCCCTCAACCAGTGACTAGCCAAAGTGAGCAGAGACACCAGACTTTGGTCCTGCAATTAGAGATACTTACCAGCTGCAAATTCCACCGGCAGCAGCTAATATTAACTCCTTCCCTGCCAGGAACAGGGCATCATGTAGTGACTCCAGCACAACAGTCAACCATGACCTCATGACACTTATATTAAGAGTTATTCCTCATTTTACCACCATGCGAGAGATCAAAGTCAACCAAAAATCATACTTGTGTCAGATTTTACACTGTGGTTACTTTACACAGAATTGAACTGTATCTGAAGAAATAACAACATATAATTCTTTGTTCTTATAAAACTGTATTATTTATTATTAGCAAATGAATTTGAGCACATTTGGAGACCAAATGAAAAGGTACCTCACTAAACTGTGCACTTTATAAACAGAATGTTGTATTTACATATTTCAAATATGGAAAAATACACGAGCACAAATGTAAGGAATCATTATCCAGCTTTCAGAGTCACAGCATGCACATAGACTAATCTGAAGTAAACCATGAGTAAAAAAGACAAAGGCAGCCCCCCTCCTCACTGGATAATAAACAAGACAATGCTAGACTTTCAATCAATATTGATAAGCACAAATACATTATTTTGATTAATGGTCAGAGGCATTTGCTGTTAAATCATTAGAAAGTTTCCCACTAGGGGAAAAAAAATCTAGCCTAGTCATAAATCAGAAAATGAGAAAGATGTAAAAAAAAAATCAAATGGCTCACTACAATAAAAATAAACTACCCAGAATTGTCCAACATAAGGACATCATCTAAACAAAAAGGTGATGTTCAAGTGTTCTTTGATATTATAATCTCTTTCGCAAGATGTCATATATCCCCTGATGGTTAGCCAGCTGGTTAATTTGGTATCACAGTAAAAGTTACTGATTCACTGAAAATAAAGGCAAAATGCAATTGCAGTATGCTCAGTTTTAATTTTTTTCCGAATGACCTCAGTAGTGGATCCGCAGGAACCTTGCCAGATTCCCCTCCAGCCATCTGACCACGTTTTATGCACTGGAATCAATACCTGTATGTTTTCAGGGGACAATAGTTCAAAATGCTTTGGTTTGACTGAACCAATTTTACATGGGTCAAACTCTCAGGACAAACCTTTGGTCAATAGGCAAGGTCTAATTAAATCCTAGTATATTGTCTCAACCTCAAATCCTACGTACCTAACATCACTCTCCAAACTTCCATCAGTTACTTGCCCTTTGTTGTTAACACTCTGTCATTACATCTTCCTTCAAATTTACTTATGCACACGAACACAGGACTTTGATTCAGTCTGAGGTCTACAGAGCTTTGTGGGAGACTCCAAGGGAAGCCAAACAGGATCAAATGCATTAGAAAAGCACAAGCACATTTTTTACCATCGATCTTTTCTTCTCATGCTTTTCCTCTACTCAGTACTGTCTGCCATGTCCTGTATCATTTTGGATGCTGTCCTACAATAAGATTCATCTCCACCTTCAGCTCATCTTGTAACTCACCATAAGTGCTCTCTGTAGATGCTGGCACAAACACCTCACTTCACCAACTGCAGTAAGTGCAAAAAATAGATTCATCAAACTCTTGGAACCCTACGAGAAGTCCTTGTATGAATAACACAAACTGACTCCATCCAAAGAATTTACCACGCATAAAATAAATAGATTTGGTTGTGCTAAATCAAGTATTAGTATTGTTTGTGCATCTCCGCTGTTAGTGCAGGTACAGATTTGCAGAGCAGTGAATCAACTGAAGCCGGGGAAATCACCCATGTTTTGCATTTTGATCTGCAAACAAGCTGTAGCTCACGACTCCGCTCTGCCATTTTCACTGTGGAATCAGATCCATCAAAGGAACAACTGGTAAGTGCTGGTTGCTCCCCTCTCTCCCTCAGTTGTAAATCTCTTTTGTGAATTATGGCAGACTTCACATTTAAAAAAGCCAATTAGAAAATACGGATGTTCAAGGTATACTACTGCTGTTTACCTAAAATTGATTAAAGACTGGAGCAAATAACTCCTTCATCATTTGTCCCAAGGGTGCAAATATAAACACTGCCAAATGTTTGTTTTTACTTCCACCAGCAGATTGAAATAACACTGCTCATAAATAGCACTTTAGGGAATATGGGTTCAGTTGCAGGGGTTTGAATTTTCCATGATATACAGACATTATTTGAAGTTTATCTTTATTGAGTTTCAAATATGATGTGGTAAAAGGAAAAAAGTGGTGAAACTTCCATTAAATGAGTTGCAGATGCAGCTGCTTTAACATGAGATTGCAAAATTATGCACTTATTCCACACGCTGCTTTTTAGAGTGCACTTCAACCTGTAATGTGGCACTCCAAGGGAAAAAGAAAATGGACCAAAATTCAAGATGAAAAAATCACCAAAGGAGACGTGTCATCATCCTGTATTATAATGCCTTTTAGGGTATTCTGGTCTCCTTGATGACTCACACATTTTAGCAGCTCTTTTGATTCCACCATATTCATTTTCAAAGTCTTCTAACCTCAATTGTACTTGTAAATGAGAATAGCCAGAATAACTTCACTGAAATTACAGTATAACTGTATGTAACTGACTGCAGCTGGAGGATCTGGCTGTAGATTTCTTTTCCAGTTACTTGTCTAATCTACTACCTGTGATCTGTTTGTAGGCTATGAACCCATCCCACACTACATATAACTGCAGTTTGTTCTAACTGGTACTGGACTTTGTTGTCACAGTTACAATTTACACTTCAATATCAGCAAGAAAGAGATCAAGGATGTCTTCTTCCCTGACCAGCATCTCAATTTTCTGGATTAAGAAACTGTCTCTGTAGACGTGAAGAACTCACTTATGTTGCCCTGGTTTCAAGTAGAACCGGCCAAGGAAGAGAGATTTTGGACTCACTGATCATTCTGAGAAATGTTAAAAAAAAAGAAAAAAAAAAGCCTAACTAAAATAAATGTTAACATACTGATGAATCAAAAAGTTCAAATATCTGGTTTGGGCTAAATATATATATTTTTTTATCTTGGCAATGTTCAATCTTACACCTATTAATGTAACACTGAATGTTTTCAGAAGAAAATGGCAATTAAAAGAAACTTCTAAACAAGACATCAATGAACCTAAGCAAAATAATACATTTTTAAAGCCTCCATCTGCTGTATAACTCAAAATGAATGTGTATTTTTCAAATCATGCTGGGATTCAGTTTATATTTCTGTTGAAAAAGTTTTGTGCAAAAATGTTATCCAGTCCCAACTTGAAATATTAGCACAAATACTAACAAGAAGTTCTCCTCCGATCCTAGTTTCTAACATCCTCCTTTAAGTTCATTTTTTCCTTCCTGATATCCTTAGGAATTTCACTTCCACGCATTTAAGTGGCTGAATTGTAGCTCCTTGAGTACGGTCTTGATCCAAATTGAAAGTCATGCAGAGAAAACTGGGAGAAGAGGTAGAGCTCCCACCCGGAACTCTGTAGTCCTGTTTCAAAACCATATTTTACTTTTCAGCCAACTTATTTTAGGATTACAATTTTTATCAAGAACTTGGTTTGCTAGCCAGCATATCTCCTGTGGGATATGAATAGCTTGGTAGGAACTTACTAAGACAAAGGCCAGGTAACCTATGATGGTGTTGTGCTTTAGATCTACAGCACTGAAAGCCTATGGAAAGAGCATAGGAAATTGTGGAAAATGAGAGAGACATAAGTCAAGAATGCAGTTTTAGCCAGGCTGTGTGCGGACATCCTACAGAGACAAGCTGCCATAAAATAATACTCATTGTGTTTCTCAGTTTAGTTTAGTTTAGTTTAACACCAGGGAAATCCATCAGAATGCAGTAGCAGGGAACAAGAGCGCAGGCACTGTGCTTGCCGGAGTCTACTCCTCTTTTGTTCCTGGTGACCTGTTTCCAAAGAGATCAGTATCTGCTCAGTTTAAAAAAAACCAAAATGAAGTGGTTATTAGGAAAAAAGGAAACCCAAACATGCCCAGCAACTGCAGGAAATACAAACCTGAGAGAAGCTCAAATAAAATGTATTTGATTTGGTTCTTGCTTAAGTGAAATGGAGAGAAGGCAGCTCTAGCATACCAGAAAACACACATCCATCCTCATTGCTGCAGCAAATGCAAATTGTTATTAAACAGCTTATGAAATTCATTGGGAACTGGCTGATCTCCCTGGAAAACGAAGCTATTAATTTGCACCAGCCAGTGCAGTAGTTCTGCACTGACTTCCGCAAGTAGAGGGCCAGGTTCTGAAATCAAGAGTTACTTTTGATGGACGTTAAGTTCACCTGGTTCAGATATCATGCACAGACTCCAGTCTGAACCCCAAATATTAGTACATTGTTTCATGTACATTAAAGAACCAGTATTAAAATTGCTTTAAAAACAAACTTTAGCAAGGCCAGAAGGATATGTATCTCTCAACCACTACTGAGTTAATCTGGGGTTTCAAAGCACCATTTAAGCTGTCTGGGGGAAATAATTGAGTGGAAATCTGTTTTAAGTACTGCACTTTGATTTTATCTAGGAATACAGATAATCAATCTCTGGTCTGAAAGCTGTGGATTACAAAATGTACCAGAGCAAATGGGAATTTTATTGGCTCAGAAATAAACATGAAGGGGCAAGTGTACAGATGACCTTGTGGTGGATGGATGGCAGTGAGGGAGGAAAGGCAGCCGGCACCGTTCTTTAATTATCCAATGCATCTTCTCAAGGAGGAATCCTAGCTTCTGAAACGTGAACCAGCCGCCTCTGGTGCTGAACCCAAGGGGATGGGCTGAGGCCACTGAGAAAAGAGCAGCTGGTGGCCCCTGCCAGGAGACAACTATGTACCGCCTGGGAAGGACATAGAGGAAAGTTCAGGAGCAGTGGTTCTCCACCTGCGTAGAAAGGCTTGCTGACACTGTGTTTTCCTGTAAGTGACACACGAATAATGCTCTGTCACAGCACTCAGGCCAGATTCAGATTCACACTGCTCAACTCATCTTCCTCTCCTAGAAGCTACCTACAAACCCAGACAAATAAGGGTTAGGGCGGTTACTTCCACCAACACCCCTAAAAAATAAAAGCCAAGTAGTAGAGGCTTTGTTTTTGTTCATGTTTTACTATTCTAGGGCCAAATAAGCAACTTCAAACTAAGTAAAAATAATCCAAACTCTTTTGCCCCGAAGTTGGAATCAGAACCCCTTCAAAAATTCCCAACACTTGAGCCCATTTCTCTGAATTTGGTGTTGGCCACTGCCTGGGTGACAGTCCCAGGGACGGGAGTCCTCCTCCGTTCATCTGTAGAGCACGTACCTTGTGGATAGCTGCAAGGCAAGATCTTCCTGCTGCTTTCCTTCAACCACTCCTCCTTCCTAACGTACCCTTTCTTCATAAAAGAACATGACTTTACCTGTGTATTTCCCATTCTGAGTTCAGACTAGCAGCTCATGCTGACAAAAATAGTTCTTCAAATGAAAAGGAAATAAGACTCTTCTCTAATTCTGCTCTTGGCTTTCTAACTTTATCTTCAGATCCAGGTGACCTGGACAGAAATCTCCTTTTATTTCCCCTGTTCCATGTAAATATTTCAGCCAGGTTCATCACAAAAATGTCTGACCTTCCACATAAAACTTCAGAAGACATCTTACATACAAAAGCAATGCCCAGTCAAACCAGACCTTGTGAAATGCAGCCTGAACAAAGTGCAGAATGGGGAACTGAGTACCCAGTATTCATTCAGGGTGGTTCTAATGTTGGTGCTGCCCTTCAACAAACCATGACAAGCTCCCAAAAGGGATAAAACCAGGCTCGTTAGAGAGAAGCCTGGGGGCAGCACGCCAATGTTTGAGGGATGGTGTGCTAGCGAGGTCCTTCAGTCTGCCCTCTCAGTGGAGGTAGGGGATGGAGATCCATGTGGCAGCAAAGACACAAGGGTTATGGATGTGTTAGAAAGCATGGAAGTGCCTGAGAAGAGTCACGCAGGCATTAGGGTTTCTCCACCCAAAAAGGTGGTAGGATCAATAGTCCAACTGAAGTGCATCTACACCAATGCACGCAGCATGGGCAACAAACAGGAGGAGCTGGAAGCCATTGCGCAGCAGGAAAACTAGGATATAGTTGCCATCATGGAAGCATGGTGGGATGACTCCCACAACTGGAATGCTGCAATGGATGGCTATAAACTCTTCGGGAGGGATAGGCAAGGAAGGAGAGGCAGTGGAGTAGCCCTGTATGTTCGGGAGTGTTTTGATTGTCTAGAGCTTAATGATGGTGATGATAGGGTTGAGTGTTTATGGGTAAGAATCAGGGGAAGGCCAACAAGGCAGATATCATGGTGGGAGTCTGTTATAGACCACCCAACCAGGAGGAAGAGGCAGATGATGAAATATTCTATAAGCAGCTGGGAGAAGTCTCACAATCACTGGCCCTTGTTCTCGTGGGGGACTTCAACTTACCAGATTTCTGCTGGAAATACCATACAGCAGAGACGAAACAGTCTAGGAGGTTCCTGGAGTGTGTGGAAGACAACTTCCTGACACAGCTGGTGAGTGAGCCAACTAAGGGAGGTGCCCCGCCTTGGGCATAGCAATCACAAAATGATAAGAGTTTTCAGTTCTTGAAAAAGTAAGGAGGGGGGTCAGCAGAACTGCTACCTTGGACTTCTGGAGGGCAGACTTGGGCCTGTTTAGGAGATTGATTGACAGAGTTCCTTGGGAGGCAGTCCTGAAGGGCAAAGGAGTCCAGCAAGGCTGGACATCCTTCAAGAAGGAAATCTTAAAGGCACAGGAGCAGGCCGTCCCCATGTGCTGAAAGACAAGCTGGCAGGGAAGACGACCAGCCTGGCTGAACAGAGAGCTTTGGCTGGAACTCAGGGAAAAAAGGAGAGTTTATGACCTTTGGAAGAAGGGGCAGGCCACTCAGGAGGACTACAAGGACGATGTGAGGTTATGCAGGGAGAAAATTAGAAGGGCCAAAGCCCAACTAGAACTTAATCTGGCTGCTGCCATAAAGGACAATAAAAAAATGTTTCTATAAATACATTAGCAACCAACAGGAGGGCTCAGGAGAATCTCCATCCTTTATTGGATACGGGGGGAAACAGTGACAAAGGGTGAGGAAAAGGCTGAGGTACTTAATGCCTTCTTTGCCTCAGTCTTTAATAGGAAGAGCAGTTGTTCTCGGGGTACCCAGCCCCCTGAGCTGGAAGACAGGGACAGGGAGCAGAATGAAGCCCCCATCATCCAAGGGGAAATGGTTAGTGACCTGCTGCACCACTTAGACACACACAAGTCTATGGGGCCGGATGGGATCCACCCAAGGGTACTGAGGGAGCTGGCAGAAGTGCTCACCAAGCCACTTTCAATCCTTTGTAGCAGTCCTGGCTCACCGGGGAGGTCGCAGTTGACTGGAGGTTAGCAAAGGTGATGCCCATCTACAAGAAGGGCTGGAAGGAGGATCCATGGAACTACAGGCCTGTCAGCCTGACCTCAGTGCCGGGGAAGGTTATGGAGCAGATCATCCTGAGTGCCATCAAGCAGCACGTGCAGGACAACCAGGTGATCAGGCCCAGTCAGCATGGGTTTACGAAAGGCAGGTCCTGCTTGACTAACCTGATCTCCTTCTGTGACAAGGTGACCCACTTAGTGGATGAGGGAAAGGCTGTGGATGTTGTCTATCTAGACTTCAGTAAAGCCTTTGACACTGTCTCCCACAGCATTCTCCTGGAGAAACTGGCTGCTCATGGCTTGGACGGGTGTACTCTTCGCTGGGTAAAGAACTGGCTGGATGGCCGGGCCCAAACAGTGGTGGTGAATGGAGTTTACTCCAGCTGGTGGCCGGTCACAAGTGGTGTTCCCCAGGGCTCAGTACTGGGACCAGTTCTGTTTAATGTCTTTATCAATGATCTGGATGAAGGGATCGACTGCACCCCCAGTAAGTTTGCAGACGACATCAAGTTGTGTGGGAGTGTTGATCTGCTTGAGGGTAGGAAGGCTCTGCAAAGGCACCTGGACAGGCTGGGTTGATGGGCCAAGGCCAGTTGTATGAGGTTCAACAAGGCTCAGTGCTGGGTCCTGCACTTGGGTCACAACAACCCCATGCAACGCTACAGGCTTGGGGAAGAGAGGCTGGAAAGCTGCCCAGCGGAAAAGGATCTGGGGGTGTTGGTTGACAGCCGGCTGAATATGAGCCAGCAGTGTGCCCAGGTGGCCAAGAAGGCCAATAGCATCCTGGCTTGTATCAGAATTAGCATGGCCAGCAGGAGTAGGGCAATGATTGTCCACTGTACTCGGCACTGGTGAGACCGCACCTCGAATGCTGTGTTCAGTGTTGGGCCCCTCACTACAAGAGAGACATTGAGGTGCTGGAGCGTGTCCAGAGAAGGGCAACGAAGCTGGTGAAGGGTCTGGAGCACAAGGCTGATGAGGAGCAGCTGAGGGAGCTGGGACTGTTTAGCCTGGAGAAAAGGAGGCTGAGGGGAGACCTTATCGCTCTCTACAACTACCTGAAAGGAGGTCGTAGTGAGGTGGCTGTTGGTCTCCTCTCCCAAGCAACAATTGATAGGACAAGAGGAAATGGCCTCAAGTTGCACCAGGGGAGGTTCAGATGGGATATTAGGAAAAACGTCTTCACTGAAAGGGTTGTCAAGCATTGGAACAGGCTGCCCAGGGAAGTGGTTGAGTCACCATCCCTGGAGGTATTTACGAGACATGTAGGTGTTGTGCTTAGGGAGCTGGTTCAGTGGTGGACTTGGCAGTGCTAGGTTAATGGTTGGACTTGATGATCTTAAAGGTCTTTTCAAACCTAAATGATTCTATGATTATTCACAGTTGGTTCTTACTGCACTCCAAAGGTTCACACAAGAATGGCTAAGTGAAAGATTCTACTGTGAAGAACACCATGCAAGTATGACAGAAGTAGGACTAATGTCCCCAAACTAATGTGCCATCAACCCCCAGGGCACCTTTCTCTTGGTTGCTTTGTGAGACACCTTTCTCAAAGCAGCTCGGAGGCTGACCACCACTCCAGGCAGGCAGGCTATCATCATCTTCTCTGGTTTTCCCCACTCACATCCACAGGGTCAGAAGGAGGGATAACGATGCTGTAAGACTGTACCAGGGCAAAAGGCTCTGAGTGCTTTTGTGAGCGGACTTGTACAAAGACAGACTTCATCTCATTACAATGCTTTTGTGTCCCAAGCAGAATATGTCTGAATGCTCATAAATATGCATACATAATTACATACAAACCGCTTTCCTCTCTTCCCTGCTCTCACCTCCCCTGAAGCCAGTTTCAAGGGCGCAAAGTTATAGTCAAAACTCCTTGCCAACATATGAGCTGAGGAGTCTGTTTTCCACTGATGAGCTGATGCTCCATACCTGCTTTCATGCCTCCTACCCCTCTTCACGTGCTGGTTGCCACCATCTATTGCAGTCTGCACAGGAAACACTCCCACACTCAGCGAAGGGCACACAGCGAAACCACAACTGGTTCTAGATTATATTCTATCATGTACACATGTATTCCACTTTACACACACTGTGGCATGTGATGAACTATTTGTGAACTCTAATATTCAAATATGTCTAATATTAAAAAGGCTTTTGAAAATCTTTCCCCTCCTCAAAAAATTTCTAAGCCATGGGTTTGGTTTTTTTTTGTGAAATAGCTTTTTCCTTTCTTTTCAATGTAATACAATATGTTATTCAAGAGCCAAAGAGTTGTCAGTTTTTATGTTATGATAATCTTCTCAAGCATCCAATTTTATTCTGCTTTTTCCCTTCGTGCTGTCACTCACATTCTAGCCTGTCACAAAAGAAAATGTCTGAATACATTAATTACAACTTGTTAGACCTCCATATAGTTAATGCTATTGAGGAAATCAAATCACTTGGAAAATAACTAAAGAGAAACAGTTGCTGGTATTACAGAATTTTTATGCATTGCACTTCAAAGCTGGAGCTTTGCAAGACAACAAAAATTATTATTATAGAGAATGAGAAAACCAAATACAACTTGATCCTCTACCCTTGGAATGTTTTCTGAATGCATTACAATATATATTTTCTATCCTGGAAAGAGCAGTTGAACTCTTTTCACACATTACCTTCTTTTATGGTGTAATTACAAATGCCAGTTCTGAAATTAGAGTATAAGAACTTTCTGAAGCTAGGAAGAGATCCAATTCTAAGTCCCCACTCACACAAACATCAGAGTCGACAGTGATGGTTCCATTAACATGAATAAAAGATAATTATGTTGGGTCTAAGAAGACGAACAAGTTACCCTGGGATTAGTAAAGGGAGGTATTCACATGGTTACCCTCAGTAAGGTTTGTCAGCCTGACTCCTATGGCTCTGCAGAGTGGTAGAGCTAGATTTTTAACTGTAAAAATCACACTTAGAGTTAAGCATACACATAACTATTATGTTTATAAATGAAGAATTCATGTTTGTAATCTGAGACCCTAAAATAACAGCAAAAGTTTGGATCATTGTTCAGCACAAGGTACTTAAAAAAGTACTGACTGCCCACCAGATTTCCATGGAGTAAAAACTAGCTAACACCAAGTTTTATATGTGGTTCACCTAGACAGGCAGCTCTGGAGAAAATCCTGCAACAACATCTTTGAAGACTATGCTGCTAATGAAATGTGATTTCACTGAACAAAGAAAACATATTAGGATTATGCAAAATTCTTACACACAGAAGCAGGCAAATGCTTCCCAAATCTAAGCTCTGTTATCTTTCTACCTTAAAGACATTTCATTATTCCTACACTTGAATGAATAGGCCCTCTTACATGTATTAAATCCTATTAGTAGTGGGAAAAGACAATGAAACCTTTCTAGCTTTGAAGAAGTTATCTGAACAAGCAGGACAAAAATAAAAACACCTTTGGATGATGCTGATCTTGTCTGCTTTCTCACAGAGGTAAGATTTTGTTAGTTGGCCCTGTTGGAAGATCCACCCTAAGAATGTGGAAAAATAGATACTCGTGCATTGATATTTTATCAGTATTTCTAACTGTGCCACATCACTGCTAGAGCCAACAAATTGCAAGCATATTCTAGTGAACATTCTGCTACTGCATGTTAAACATTTCACTTTTCATTGAAATACCATTTGATGTAAGAAATTTTTAAGTCATGTATTACATTAACTCTACAGTTAATGTAGAGTTAACATTACATTAACTCTACAGTGCCAGCACAATCTAAGAATAAGGTTAAAATACGCATGCCTCCATCCATCCTGTGAAAGGTAATGATACTGGGTGTGAGCATCCACAGAACTCCAGCCCGGCTCATCCTCCCCGGGGAGCAGCAGGCTGATGCTCAAGCCTACCAGCTGGCACAGGGACGACTGGCGACTTTCACATCAGGGCTCTACCTCCACCAGTCATGTTCAGATTTTCATCTTAGAATTGATATGCTAGAAAACAAATGCAGTCGTTCTGTGGTCTCCTCAAATCATCACCTGAAATTCAGCTCTCAACATTCAAATCTCTCTTAATACTTTCCTTCTCATTTTGAAAAAAATGGGTGAAAGTTGAGTTCATGGGGTTTTTTACACATAAGGTTTACAGACTGCTTGATTCAGAAATAACTGGCCTACACACACAAAAAATACTTTTCTTGAGGACCATGTTTGAGTTTCTTTTCAGTAGAGTCCCAAGTGGAAGAAAGGAGAAAGTCTAGGGAAGTGCTCAAGCTCAATTTGCTCTTTGCAGCAAAATATTTGAGAAGACTTAAGAAGAAATTCAATAAACATTCCTTGCCCTTAGAAGAGAACAACTCAAGACACTGTGGAGTCTTCTATTTCAATAGCAAGTAAGTGGCTTTAAAATCTACAGAACCAAGTGCTCAGAAAAGATAAAACCCGCAGATCATTTATTTTCACAAGTGAGATATAACTCAGGTTTTGGATATGAATCTATGCTGGAGCAGGCATGATCGCTCACGATCCAAAGGCTCTGACTCATGAGCTCCAGTGAGTGGTGCCATGGTGATCCCAGAGGGCACAGTCCCCAGATGCCTGTCCCAGTTCAAATTCATCTATGGGGTGGCAAAATAGGAGGAGTGGCACAATTCAAGTTGTGCTATTTGCACAAGAATACCTGACTGACAGACAGACGTGGCAGACAGCTGAAATTGCCCCAGCATGAATTGTCAGAGCTTATCTGAGCTTTAAGAAACCCGTATCTTTTTAAGTGTCTAGAGACTTTGAAAGCACCTGCTTCTGAGTGCTCAAGCTGGCTGATAAAGATTTCTGATACATAGAGAGTCCTCCACCTATTTGAGGTTTGTACCTCCCTCCTTTTTGCTACGAGGTAGTAGTGAATAACAGTGAGACCGAGGTATGGCACTGACATGGGCTGTATGGTCGATAAGTGGGTGTGCTAAGTTGGTGGGATCGGTGGAGCTGGTGCTAGATGGACTTGTGCGCTGACGCTCTGCCCCAAGTGCTCCATGCAGCCGGGGTGAACCTTGGCCTCGCTCAAGCAGCTTTTCAGGTATTTCCTGCGGAGGTACGTTCTCAGGGTGGGCCCTTGAGACCGAACTAACACAACAGTGCAGAGACAATCGTAATGTCCTTCCACCAAAGTGCCCTTTAGGTGACAGCTTGTTCTGTCTTCAGCTCTCCCAACCATAGCATTGCTATACTTAGACTTCCCACCTTCTTCCTCACTCCTGTTTCTATTAAAGCACAGCTACCTCAGGATGATGAGAAACAAAAGCAGAATAACAATGAAGTGGAGAGCAGTTTTCTCAGACTCCCGCTAGATCCGGGAGGTCCTTCACACAGTTAATATTATGTAAAGAACAAAGACATAACTGGGTTCAAAGCTGGAAGTCTTTACTGAATAACTTCGAAGCCAAAGCTTGCCAACAGTCACCCAGCAGGTCAATGACAAACTGGGAGATGCACTCAACTCTCTGGTAAGAAAAATTATTTAATGTAAGTGTATAAAAAGGTTAACTGTATCCCAGACCAGATTTATCCGAAACATTAGCAGCAGCAAGAATTAAACAAGGAACCATACTCTCCATTATTAGTGTCCAATTCTTCACTGTGATCAAGAGCACTGTTCTTAGTGAACTGGGGTGGGGGGGAGGGCGGGAATTACTGAGTAAATTGGCACCAAAATGTATTGCCCAATTTAACTGAACAGATGTCAAATAGCCATTAACATTACAATGATTAGTAAACTGAAATTACGTGTTATGGCTTTAGTGCCTTAGATTAAGCGTTAACCTGTCTTAATTAAATTGCATCTCAGTAATTGATTTCACAGTGCTGAACTGTAAATAACAAATTGCGGATGATCTGTTTTTTTATCTAGCAAGATAATGTAAATCAGCCTTTACACGTTGCATTACCTCCTCGTCTCTATCCCTTCTGATGAGGCTTGCTCACTCCACCGCTTTTACTTAGACACATAACCTTCTCTGACTTTACAAGTACATTTAATCACTGCTGCTGTTTTTCTTCTCAAGCCGATGAAAGTCATAGCTGGTTATTTGTAGGGTAGACAGTACCCAACGTCTGACCTTTGTATCTGATGTCTTCTCCCCACTGTAAAGTTTCTTTCCGTGGGCAGAACCATAACCATTTGTTCCACTCACACAAACGTGGCTCGCACAGCCGTGTAGCTACTGAGTGTGTACAATACGATGGGACTGGGGCAGTGAACCAGCCTCTGGCAAAGTAATGATTATATAGCATGGACTTCTAGCTATTCCTGCACTGTGCAACAATTTCTATTTAAATAGCATAACAACATAATTATAACAGTTTCATTTTGTTTTGACTACACTATATAAACAAATACATTCAATAAGAGCAAACAGTGTAACCAAATACTAATCAATTCAGTATCTCAATGCAAATTCAGGTTCTTCCCTAAGTAAGGGACTGACAGATGATCTTTGTGTCAATTATATCCTTTCAAAATAAGGATCAAGAGTAAAATCAGAAGCTTGGGGCTAGAGGGCAAGGAGGTAGGAGTGGCAGGGTGAACTGCTCTTGGTCTGGATCTCAAAGCTAAATAGTTGGAGACTATCAAAGAGCCACCTGCCTTCCACCTGCGGTATGATGCATACAGCACATCAGAGGTCTATGTGGATGCTGCACAGACATCCCAATCTAGCTCTGCTTCCAACCTTGCCATTCCTTTAAAGAAGTCTGGTGCACGTGGGTTGCAGGTGCTACACTGATGGTGTATTTGGTCATAACTTAGAGCTTGAAATTCAGTGATTCTAGAACCAACTTTAAGCAACATATCACATTTCAGGTTAGAATTTAAAAAAAGGTGAAAAAACATCAAGTAGCCTTTAAGTTCCTTGTACTGCTATTTTCTAATATCCGCTACTGCTTTTCTGAGGTATCTACATTGTCAAACTTGAACTGCTTTGTTCACTACAGAGCTTCCAGCTGTGTCTCATAACCATGAGGGCCAGGCATCTGCATTCATAATTGCTCGATCAAGCACGATTAAGACAGATTGAACTGATTTGCTCTAATGTGACTATTAACCCTTCATACCACATGTGTTGTAAAGTGTCACAAACACAATCGTTTGACCGTGACTCAGAGGGCTTCGCAGACATAACCCAAAACCGGCAGACTGTATCACTGAAAAGATGATGACCCTGACGAGTAACTTCTGCCTTTAAAAGATGATAGCTGCTGCACAATTAATTTTCAGTAGGGTTACAGAATCCAAACAGCAGAGTCAGCTTGACCGTTACGGTCCAGCACATCAGCTTCTTTCAGTAGAGTCGCTTCCATATGTCGCCCTGCATTCATTGCAAAAACGCCAAATAGCATCAGCCAGTCTTTTCGCTCGTACTAAGAAACACTGCGCAGCTTCAGAGGAGGTGGAGCAAAGCTGCTTGGAGCCATCTTTTGCACCAACCTGACCTTGAGATGATCTTCATTACACTGGAGGGGAGGATGAATTAAGAAAGGTGAAGCAGTAATTTCACACCAGCTGCTGACAGTCCCTGAAGATGGCTGGAGGATATGAGTAGCCTGGCCACACTCGCTCTGCACTAGGAACAAGGAAACACAGCCAAAAGGCCTGACCAAAGAAGCAGGAGCCTGCACGGAGAGGGGCTGTAGCTGCGTCAGGAAAGGGAACGAGTAGAGATGCACCGAAGTACAGATTCAGGATACAATCTGGCCCAGGGTAATTAAGGAAATATAATCAAATAAAACAAGGAAACTTTCTATCACTTCCCTTTTGGACCTTCACTGTGCTTTGAGTTGTGCGTCTAATTAAACTACCCATTTATTAGGGAAAGGCCAAAACCAGAAACTGTCTCTGCGCAAGTCCAGTATGAAACACCGATGGGTGAGGTGGCTGGAGCGTTTGAATACAAGACATGTGCAAAGTCCTTTCCCCGTGAACATCCATGGTCATTCTGCAGACCTTTGTCTCCAGGCTGCTGCCGGGACCACGCTCCTGCCACTTGCTCAGGCCACATGGCCATTCTTGGATCCTTTCTCACTTTCTTTCTGCTATTTTCTCCTGAAGCTTTTCTGTTCCACTTGCTTTCACCGACCCATTAACCAGCAAAGCCCCTCAGCCCCACAGGGCACTGTATTCTTTCTTGAGAGTGGGCTGTATTTTGGTGAAGGTTTATCTGATCTTCACGTTTTTACTCCAGAGAGGCTGTCAGTCCTAGCACAGTTTAATGCAATCCATAACAACGTGTTGAAAAATTGGTTAAAACACATTTTTATACTGTCTGCCTTGGTGCTGTCACCTGACATGAGTATTTGTGATACCCACTTATGCAAATGAACCCTTCTACATCTGACCAAACCACTCTTCAGAAGCAGCTTACAACCGAAGTGCAAGCTGAAAGATGTACTGCGGGGAAAAAACACTCTATACAGGAAATGCATTTTTGTTGGGAGGATTGTGGCATTTTGAAAATACCACATATGCCTACATTTGGCATGCAACTCATATCACTTAGTTTTATTTCTGAAAAGGTATTCTTCTAATGAGCAGTGTCAGGCAACTTAGCAAGAGGTAATGCTATCAGAGCTGCCATATAATCTCTATGATAACACAGACATGCACTGACTGCATTAACCTAGAATATGAACTTAGAACACCACACTAATTATTCATATGCTATTAGTGTTCCTTTTCGCTGCAGCATAAGACTCAAAGTAAGCCTCAGAATCTCATTTTTCTCTACTTGCAAATAACAGGAGCAGAATCTAGCAAATTATTCCCAAAAGCACCTCTGTGGAAGAGACAGCACAAACAAAACTCCATTAGCAGACCTTGAACCATATTCTGCTCATAATACAAGAACAGTAAAAAGTACCTCCTGTCACAGACCGTTATGGAAAGCAAGGCATCATTTTCTTTTCTTTTTTTCCCTGAAATGATTTACAGCTGCATTATTCCAAATCTTGCCATTGTTTTTACTTTTGAGCTTGTACTCAATTCCTCACAAGTGTCGTATTTCCAGCAGTTGGCTATCACACACCACCATAACGATTCACACTCAGGAGGGGATAAAGCATGGTAACTGAAAGGGGTAGGTCAGAACATTACATGAAGATGCTGCAGGGATCCCATCACCACAAACTAGAATCTAGCACCGAGTCATGCCATCTGGATGCTCCCGCTCTGGTGCTACCTGAACTCTACATCATTTTTTGGTTTTAGTCACAAGTCGCATCATATTAGTAGAGTTTGTCAGCAATTGGATTAAGCATGAATATTGGGGGGGGGGGAAACCCTAAAATATCACCAACTCCCCTCTTCTCCCAGTTATGCAATGGAACCCAGCAACTGATAGTTTCCCCTTTTTTATTTCATGTTGCTTTTATACCCAGACTTCCAAGGAAGCTGTAGCTTTTCAGAGACTGATTGTCCTTCTGATGTTAAAGAGTAGTAAGCAGACTAAATTAATTTTTATTAACAATGATTTTTTCTAAGATGTCCATTAAAATGCACACTTGTCGCTACCTGTTATTACATGCTGTCACCAGTGCTGTGCAGCAGCCTGGGCCACCTTCGTGGCCAGCAGATCGGGAAGGAGAGCGGCTCTCCGAGGCACGGCAGCCTAGGGAAGGAAGGCTGAAGTGCGCAAGGAAAGACAGGCACTGCGGAGGATCTAACAGCGTGCCTGCGCCTGTTGACACTGCTCAATGCAGCAGGCTTGAGCAAAACTTACAGGTACCTGACAGGAGACACCTCTACTAGATTTCTTGAAAATCAGCAGCTCTACAAAAATGTAGCTGGTCCCACAAGCATGCAGAAAATTTGCAAGAGAAAAGCTAAGCACAGATGTACGAGATAAACACTTCCAGATAGTCAGAGGTTCTGCAATACAACTGATAACAAGAGGAACCAAGAGCTGTGCTGCATAACTACTTAAAACCAACAGACACTGGGACCGGAGAATCCGCTGCCACCTGACTGCAGAGTTTCACTGACTGCAGCTGCCCAGTTTACGCGAGTTGTGGCCCCGCACTCTGACCCCTGAAAAACCCAAGCGTGTTCTACTAGCTTTAGCACAATTGCTCTGGGTTTTTCAAACGTAAACCCAATTATTTTTTATATTGAATTATCTTAAAGTACAAGGCCTATCCAACCTAAGACAAACCAGCCCTTATGAAATTGTTCTAAGAGTAATTGCCATAGCAGAAGCATATACTTCCTCAGCTTTAGAAGTACGATGAGTGCTCTCATCTTGCAAGAAACGAAGATGAGTAGAAAAAAACCTTCAGGTTATGCGAAGCAGGCCACATACTCTATCCAGCACTGCAGCCTGGGGAAGGAGGTGCTGAGGAAATCAGGGAAAGGAAACAGTGAAGATAGGAAGCAGATTCAAAGGTTGGTCATTGCTGCTGAGACTTGTCCTGGAGGATAGCTGAAGCACAATATGGTGGGACACAGGCATGCTTGTCCATGTGGCTGCCTCGGAGCAGCGACTGAAGCACTGCTTGGTCTGTCACTGCCACGCTCGCAGGAAACATCAGGTTTTTTCATGCTCCCTCCTGTGCTCCCCTTTTGTTTCCAGACTAGTGGCCAAATGAAGAGGGTTCTTGGAAGACCATCTCCACGCTATAGTTAAACCTCAAACAGAATTTCCCTGCAGAAAACTAAGCAGGCTTTCCAAGCTACTTAATGACTGATTTCTTGCGCACTATTGTACAACATTTCTTCACACACCAGCTTCTTTATACCCCACAGAGATCTTCCATATACAAAGACAGGACCGAGATCACTCCCAAAACCAAGCATGCACGGTCAGGCACAGGCTGTCTACAGGGTGATAAGGTCAGCAGGAGGTAGGGAGGAGAACACATTGTGACCGTTGCTCTTCCAGCGAAGTACAGAGATAGCCTAAATGTGCCTCAGTATGTCACCACTCTCCCAGCAGGAGCTGCACACGGCATGTCGGTGAAAAACCAAAGAGGTAGCCACAAGAAATGGCTTCCTGGTACTTTGAGATTATACCCTGCAATGAGCTACTCGGCCTCAGGAGTAGTGGGGCTTATCTATTTGCTTACAGTTGTAGAGTGCTGGTTTTGCCTTGTCATATTATTGTAAGCATGATTAACAACTGTAAAGAATAAGCAACCGGTAATCTACTTAGGAAGAAAACACAGATCTTTGATTCTTACTACTGTTAGGTTGCTGGATTGTGCCAGCTTCTGTCCTGCAGGTTATTTCTAGGACGCTTCTCCTGGATCCTATCCTAAATCCCTTTTATATACTTTTAGTACAATCAGTCCTCTTACCCCTGGGTCCCAATATGCAAAATAAGTATGTACACTTTGCTCAGTGATGGCATATTACTACCTAGAATGACTCCCGTTACACAATTAAGTGACGTACAAAGTGATGTGAATTTGTGTTTTAATAGACTTTCGTTGTCTAACGTCCATGTCCATAAAATATTTATACATCACTTTCACTGCGCCGGTGCTGCAGGAAAACAGAAGGCATGCACACAAAGGAGATCTCCATGCCCGCATCCCATTACTGCTGATTAAAACCACCAAGCTTACCTGCCCTCGTCCACCTCGGATCATTAAGCGACCATAACTTTCTTGCTTACTTCAAAGAACACAGTTCTTGGCCCTTGTTCTCAGTGGTGAAAATTTAGATGCTGCTGAGCAGCAGTGAGCACACTGCACACGGGCTTCCCTGAGTGCGGATGAAGATTTTATTAGCTCTGAGATGGCAAGGCCTGGTTATCTATCCTCTCTGCTCAGCTCCTCTTAGCAATTAGGATTCTTCCCCAGCATAAATGTCTTTATCATTTTGTATTTCCCAACTGAGTACATGCTCATTACACAGCTCTGCGTTGTTTATTCTGCTCTGAACTTTTATACCATTATATTTTGTCCCACAATACACATTTCTTGTTGTTTCTAATGAGTAAACATGGAATACAGCTTCTTGTAGAACAAACAAGGGCTGATCCTCAGGTGATGTGAGGCTAAATTCACTGACGACACCCATTTATACCCACTTACAATCTAGCAGATAACGCTGCAATGCCTTATTCATCTTGGGTCTGATTCAGAGACCATCAGAGTTCATGGTGAAAGTCTCTCAAGTATTTAAAGGATGCATATCTACTAGTTACAGTTCCAGTAGAAGGCTCAGGAGACCAGAAAAGTAATTGGGGAGCTGCCTGGGACAGCATAAAGCTTGATAACATGTCCTGGATTAGACAATGCAAGATCCAGAGGAAAGTTTACTTGAAAATAAAATTGGCAGGTGACCCACAGCGCGGCTGGGCCGGCACACTACAAGTGTGCAAACATGCAGTCACATCTCCAGCACCCCTCCATCCCCAACCCCATTCCCAACAAAGCACTGGGGTCTACTAAGCAAAGACAGATGAGCTAGAAAATGCTGGTAACCCTGTACGGTGAGGCTCGGTTCAGACTGAAACTGGGAGTTGAAAATAAAATGTTAATTTTCAAACTTGCACAGTGACAACGTGACGGATGTGCAAGGCCAGGCGCACCGATCAGGAAGGCCGGTGAGCAGCACTGGCGGCCGACTCCTCGTCGCCCGTGGGGGCAAGGCCATAAGCAGCGGGGAAGGCGGCTGCTGGGAGGAAAGGGCTGGAGGGGCACATGAGGGAGTTTCTACTGGCACGTTATGGGTACCGGACCCCCAGGGGCACCTGCCAACTGCCCCAGCCTCTGAAACACAGTGCTGGAGAAACACGCTCAAAGGAGCAAGAGCCGCCCAGCTGCGAGTAAGGACGCGGTCCCTCACCGAGCAGCCTTGTGAGACCACCACCAGGGACAGTAAGCCCATGCAAGTGACAGCAAGAGGTTGTTGGCCAGTGCTAGAAAACCTCCACCGATTAACAGAAACATGCAAATAAAGCCAATGCCATACCCAAACACCACTCTGGTAAAAATCATCCTCTTTTTCAAAGACTAATGAAAACAAAAGCATGTTGATTCTTTTGGGTTTGATGGAATGAAATTGAAAAGCAAGGATTCCTCCCCCAGTTTTCTCTCAGAACAGAAAGCTCAGATGGAAGAAGTGGGCTGGCGTTGGATGGCAGTGGTGCAGCAGGCAAGACACCCCAGGACAGAGACCCCTGCCCTTGTCCAGCACGACTGAAACAAAACAAGATGCTGGAAAGAGTCTCATTCCTGAAGCCACTGCACCCTGCTTTTCTGTTTCTTCAGTAATGCCCACCATCTGCCAGCACCCCCTCCCCAAGCTGTTTCTATTAAATACTGTTTCTATTTTAAAAACAATACGAAAAAAAGACTTGACAAGCTTTATTTCACTTGACACACCATAAATATGATGATGGAAAGATACCAGCACCTGTATAAAAGCAATTTAGTTCAAAAAGACCAGCTTCTCACCCCTACAGCTGTGCTCTCCAACCAAAGCATTAAACTCCTGCAACTCACTGATCTACTACAGCCTCATTCTTGCCAGTTTATACGAGAGAAGAACCAGGTAGCCATGCTTTCCTCCGACGTCCACCTTTTATTCTCTTCTCTGAATAGGACCAAGTTTTGCCTGCTTGAGGTTCTAGCTCAGGGAACACACAAACACAACTCAGACACCCAGTGCCCTTCCCAGGGAGCATATAATGAAATTTGTCATTTCTCCAGATTCTTCCCATTGGAAAAGTGTGCATTTCAGGTAGCTACTGATTACCTCTGCATCTTCTCAGAGGACTAAAAAGAAGGTGGCTCAACTGCCCATCCTCTCACAACCTGATCTGTTCCTGTGGAGAACACTAAAATTAAAAGAATGGAGTAAGGGCAAACTCTGTCAAATTATTTATTTTTGTAAACAGCAATGAGAAACTACAGTGAAATCTTGCACTCTGTACTGGTGCCTTTGCAATGACAGAAGACAACTGGAAAGTCTATTTCTAAGATCACTCAAAAGGCATTTTAAGTCATATATCAAAGTTGCTTTTGTTTATGTTTTCACACCAATCATTTACAATGGGATATTTACTTGCCATTATATATGCAGATGTAGAGGATTAAGAGCATCAGAAAAATTAAACCTCCACAGATTAAACGCTTTTGATTGTGAGAGTTTGCATCTCTTGTTTGTTTTTAATTAGGAATCTAGATTGTTAATGCATAATATCCTGTTGCTATCCCTCCACAGAATAATAAATACAGGCTTCTTGCTATGAGTAAGCATGAGAAACACCACGTAGACTACAACTCGTTGCCTGAGCATGCTAAAATCAAATCTGGATGTTCTTACTCTCACTCGTATTACACCATCTATTATTCAGTCAAACTCCCACTGCAATCAATAATTGGTTTCACTTAAGGAGCAAAAGAAAACTAATAGTGCTGATATCATCCATTCATGTATTTTCTTTGATCGCAGCAGATCCCACTAAATTTTACAATCTTCCCACTGCTGTGCTGATGCTCCTGTAGCAATTTACACCAGTCAGAAAGGACTGCAAAGTTGACTAAAAAGCACGATTAAACCCAAAGGCTATTGGGTTTAATCTAGCCTTGCTTTGAATCGGTGCAAATGACTCTGAAGTTATAAGGTAATTATCTGCACAGTTTACTGACTTTAGTAAAACTCTGCAGAGTTGATGTCAAAACGCAGCTGCTGCATGCCCGGCTATCGCTCTATCCACCACCAGCTCAGGGAGCAATGGCTCATCAGGGCTTCGTGCAGGAAATGAGTCAAACCTGCACCAGCCCTGCTCCCCAACAAGCTCCAGGTTCACACTCAGCTGAGATCCCAGTGCTCTCGGGACAGTTTATGAGGAAGATGTGACTCATCGCACACCAAAGAAAAAGTCTAGCTCAAATGGAGACAATACGACATTCAAAAAGTGAGAAGGTGGGCGAGGCGCTCCGCTCATCCCATGCTGCATGAGCTGTCCAGCACGTGTCTCCAAGGGATGCTCATCTAAGACGTTTCTGCTAGTTCACCTTCAGCCCTCCCTGGAGAAGAGATTGCCAGTTTGTGCCAAATCTGCCAATTCATTCAAACCAACTGATCAGGACCTCAACTGAAAAAAAATATTCAACAAAATTACTAGCATTCACGTACCAGGAAAAATGAGATTTGCCTGCAAGAACATGAAGGAAAACATTAATATTTAAAAAACCCTAAAAATATTCAGTTTATAAATTAAACTGTGTCAGCATGAGGGATTTTATTTATTTATTCAAGCAGTGAACAATTATTGGAAACAAAGTACTTTAGATCTCGTTCAGAATGCCATCTTTGAGCATGCAAATCAGAATTTCAGCGCATTGGAGCTGGATATCTCTGGAAAGAAAAAGCCCTGTGTTTTAGCCAAAAATGCCCTTCTTCCAGAACAGTCCATGCAGGTCTGCAACAACCTGATAATGGCCCATGAGGAGCAGCACAGCAGGTGGGGTACCGACGCCGGCAGCATGCATACACGTTGTGATAAAGCACAACTCATTTCTGAACACAGCTGGTTAAACACAATTTGAGAAATATCATCTGACTAATTTCAACTGAATCCTCTCATAGAAGGCCTTTGTTTTCTTCAAAACAAGTGTCGATCTCAGAACAGCAAGGCCAGGAGTTGCTATTCTTCATCTTCCTGGACCTGTCACGTGCCACCCAGCTTTCTGCCGTGCCTGGCCTTTCTCCTCTCGTGGGGCCACTGCCCACGGCACACCAACCACAGTGCCACCAGAGCAGCTGTGCCACTGAGGCGGGACACTGAACAGGGCAGGACAGGCACAGCGTAAGGGAGCAGACCTGTCCCTGCTCCCCATCATGTGCGTGGACCGGGACAGAGGCAGAAGCCACCGAGTCCAGCTCTCCCCAGGGAGGAAGGCCCTCGTCCCCGCCAGCAAGGGCTCAGCACTGACCGCCACTCTCCTGCCCCTCCACGTGCACCCAAGAGGCAGAAGATGCCCACGCCGACAGCAGTTCTTTTTCATCGTAATTACTTCTTTGCTCTCCTTCTTCTTTGGCTAATTTCCCCTCAGCTTACTACCACCTTTTAACAACCTATTCCTGCTTCCAAAGACAACATTTTATGGCAGAAGTTAAAATCCACCATTTCTAGGTTTTCCAGACTGGCTAAGACAAGTGGTCCATCTGGACAAGTCCCTCGTACCCAACAAGGGGCCAATATAAGAAGCTATAAAATCAGTAGGAAGGTAAATAGGGGGCTGCTGTGAGCTGGAGGCACGGACAACAAGCCTGCCAGTGCCGGCCGGGAGCGATACACAGCAGTGAATCCCGTCCAGCCAGCGTGTCGTTGTGAGAGGTCGGCCGGTTTGTGTGCAGCTTACTATCTTTCCAGCATCCAGAATGACAAGCAAATCGTACCTCCAACCCACGCTGACATTACCACCCGCAAACTACTCTGCACTCCATCATAATTCATAATTGGGGATATTGGACATTTTTAATTAGCTCTTCTCTGTTTCTAAAGAGAAATTCCTGCCGCAAGTAAAAATCTTTATAATTATTGGTGAGTTAAAGAAAGGTAGAAACTAACTCACTGGGAGGTTTTTCTTTTTTTTTTAGTCATTGAATGATTGAGACGATAAAAGAATGAAGAATCTGACAGATTAAACAGTTCTTGAGGAGACATGTCAGCTTCAATAATTTTAAAGCATTAGAACTGTCAAGCTTTCAAAATAGGAAAGATTGTATCTTTAGAAAACAAGGTTCTACTAATTGGCATGCATGAAAATCTAAATTGAGGCTAAAACTCAGTGATTAAAGGCTTTTTCTGATTACGGATATTTGAAAGCAACTCCATCTGTAAAGTTGGGTCTCCCATTCTGGAAGACAGTCAATTCTGACTGTTCCTCTGACTGCACAGGCACGTACAGCAGCCACACCGGAAGATTAGCATTTAGGCCAGGGAGGGCTGAGGTTTTGTGTCTTTTTTACCCAACTGAATGATTCTAGTATCATATAATTACCAACCTGTTAGGGAATACTTGAGCCCGCTAGAGATGCCCCGCATATTTTCAAGACCACAAAGCCCATGCTTCAAATCAAAACCAAAAAGAGGGCTTCAGTGGCTGGTCAAGTTCCATCAGCTCTTTGGTGGTACCATTTGCTTTGTACACATTTTTGTATACATAAGAGGTAGAAATATCCTATCAAACTAATTTAGAGATTTTAGCAGAGTTTTAAAAGAAGCTACCCATACTAAAAAAAGGATGTGCAGGTCAGCTGTCTCTCCAACTCTGACAACGATGGCAGGTAGGCACGTGCTATAGAGCTGCAGGAACCCATCCGATCTTCACATAGTCACCCAGATAAACCACCATGACTGCATGCCTGGGCTCCAAAAGATGCTGAGTGCTAACTGAACACCTGCAACATTTTCATATCACTAATTCCGAGAAGTCATTTATAAATCAGCTTGGAATATGCTAAATATGAGAGTTAAACTCTGAATTTATTTCCTTAATAAGGGGTGTCTTTGGAAGTGATACAAGCCTATCATGCAATCTCACCACTCATTTGAAGAGAGAGCACTAACTTGGGTCCATTTCTAAATCAACATCCAAATTCTTAAAAAATAGATGAGAAGGAAGACAAACTGGATATACTGTGCTTAAAAAACAGCCCAGAGGGGAAAACTAATGTACCAAATCTTCAGCCCAGCGTAAAGTAACATAGAACCGCTGAGGACAATTTAGAGATGACGTTACCTACCCACCAGCTGAGCATGTGTCTTAAGATTTCCTACTTCGTAACATAAGGAAAAGCTTATGAAAATGCCAATTTAATAGCAAGTGGATATCTTTATTTTCATCTGCTGGATTCATCTGCATGCCAAACAAATAATCTAACAGAAGATTGATCTATCAAATCGGAATATCTGCATGAGTAACTTTATCCAGGTACATTAGGTGTTAGTGAGAATAGGTCTTAATTTTGGGAGCGGGAGGACTTGCTAAGTGTCTGATAACCATTCAAATTTTTTTAAGGATTATTTGAGCTAAGCCAGATTTCAAAGCATTTTGACATACGGTAAATTAATTCTTCTGTATATAGTACTGATGAAGGCTCAGTAGAACTGAATATGAGAAACCTTGTTCCTTGCTGTAGCACATTAACAGTTCACAAAATTCAGCATGAGATAAACTGAGCCTGCATGGTATATTCCTGGCCATTGCTCTAAAAAACTGTTATTAGATAATAGGGAGCTTATAAGGAGAATGGGTAACCACTAGGTGTTAGCTAAAAGGTACTAGTGAAACTACTGGCAAAATTAATTGTTTCTAAGAGCACAGTAAGAGAAATACCAGTTTGGACTAAAACTGCCCAAGTTCTGCTGCCTGAGATAAAAATATAACATCTGATATCAGAATAATGTGCAAAAGATCAAATTCTGTTTGTTTACACCAATGTAAATAGGCAATCATTCCAGCAATTCCACCCACTGAATTCCTGACTGGCACTGGCACACTTCAAGCACGTACTATCTTGCCTTTTCCTTAAACAAGCTTTGAACCATAATCTCTAGTGTAGAGTTTTATTCTCCAGATTTTCATTACAATTCCATCACACTAGTTTCATACCACTAACTCCACTGCAGTCAGGCTCATAATCCAGAGAGTATATTAACTCTCAAAGCTGTACATACATAGTTAAACACAAAGTGACTCAGTTGGCTCCAAAATATAAAGACAGACCTGAGTAATAAAAATCCAAAGTGGCTTTCTCCGAGATGCCGTTTCTCCCAGGATAACACTACTAGGTCAACGGAGTGCTAAAAGAGCAATTTCATTTGTCATTTCTGTACTTACCAAACCTGACTTTCATGGAGAAGTGCATTTTACAATGCACGTCAGGCTTTATTAATCTGATTTTCCTGTTCTTCTCCAAAGATATTTAATGCTTTAGTAATGATCAATATACTTGTTCTGATGATAAACAAAGACAAATGAGTCTGTGCAGCCTGGATGGTATTTGTAATTACCACCTCTGTCGGCATTCAATTACATCTGATGAAAGGGTGACGGAGTTGCCTGGTCTCTCTGACAGAGATGCATTTGCAGCGGGTACTTGGCATGCAGCTGTCACTGTGCTAATTTCCTCCACCACGTCCAGTTCACTATTGCCAGCATAGTCCAGTGTGTCTATATTAAATATAAATGCCATGACATCCCTCCTAATGGAATTTCAGAGGAAATAGTTCAGAGGCCCATCATGCTGGCATCTCGCCTAGCCACCGACCAGAGCCCTGCTTAGCCAGCGTAGGGTTGTACGTGGCCGTGTCGGATCGATTCATCGACATTCAAAACAGAGGTGGGCTGTGGCAAAGCAAAGCAGCGCTGGTGGTTTGCTTCATTCCCAACACCTTCCTTGGGGATGGACAGCCTTCAGGTAGCAAAATGCACGAGCTTTGGACTGTGGTGTCCTTCCTGTTCTGTGAAGGCACCTGGACCTGGCTAGGAAAGTGAAAAATACTGCAGTCCTAGATAGTACTCTGTTCCCTTGCTGCAGATCCACTGGGAACAGAACAAGAGTGGAATGGGGGAGAGGGCAGTACTCAGAAGACTTCAGTTTCTCCAGGGAAAATGAGGCAGAGCCATGCCTCCCCTGTATTACCGCTACTGAGATGGTAGTGCAATTACTCCTGTTGCTCACCTTACCCTTGAGAAATCTCTTACTCTTCTCCTTTCGTTTGCATGGAGGTGCCCTGTTGCTTCTACTCATTGAAGCCAATGGGATTTCAGTTTCATTTGATTTCAATTAGACCTGAATCACACACTTGATTATTTAGATTATGTTTACTCATTTCAAGATGTTAGCTGGGTAACAATGAGTCCCCAAATATCAGCAGACCTAAATAATGCATAATCTTCTTTCATTCAAATTCTCATACAAGTTCATTTTGCTCAATTTGTTACTCAGTATTTGCCATCAGTTAAGGGAACAAATACAAAGAGTAAGTTGTCAGAAAAATTCAAGCACAAAGCAACACCACTAGAATTACACTTCCTATCTCCCAAAGGTTCACATTCACATCTCATGGCTGAACTCAAAAGTCAGATTAAAAAAAAAAAAAAAGAAACACCACTGAGGAAAACTGACCTGAAAAGAGATTCAGATTGGTAAACTCCTCAAACTGTGCCCTCACGATTATTTGATTTTACACTTAAACATTAAACACATACTAATATGTATAATATTGATACTGTTCCTGACTTTTTAACACTGAAGTGTTCCCATACTGTTCTTGATGCAAGTCTGAGAAGTGAGAGACTTGGGAGAAGATCAGAACAAATAGAGGCTACGGCTTCACTGCTGAAAAAAATGCCATAGTAAAATACTTGTATTTATCACAGCAAAAAGCCCAGAGAGCCACCCTTGTTTATATATGTCCTAGTCATGTTCTCAGGCGTCAAACGTCATTAGTGTAGCCACTGCATGTGTCTTTCCAGCATCAGCAAAAAAAAAAAAAAAAAAGTCACACTTTAAAAAGCCCACCAAAGTCAACTGCACTCTGTGTTTGCTGAGATAAATGCTTTGTGATTTGTATTCACAGTTCCTTTTTCCTCTCTGTCCAATTTTCAGGTGAAGTCTGCTCTGTAAGAGGTGTCAGCTGGGTAACTGCAATGCCTTTTTTGCTGTCCATAAGGAGAGCAGGCAGCGGCCAGGGTAACAGCTCCTCTGCAAGGACCCGCGACGCCCCGGCAGGCCCCCACCTCCCCTTGTCTCACTGCGCACAAATCTGAACATACAGGTGTAACCACAACAGGAAAGGTAAAGTCAAGAGATCTCAGAAGACACGTTATTCTTTTAAGCCCACCACTTACCGTGTACGCAGTCACGGCCTCACACCGTCTTGAACAGATTCAGCCAAACCAAAAAGTGTTGGGTCAGACCCCTCGAGGTAAGTGCGTAACAGCACTTCGCTATGCTCCTTCTCCACGAAGGAAACTGTTTTCCATAAAAAGTATATAGCCATATGACATTAGTTAAAACACAACTTACAGTCTGCTTTCCAGTTCAATATTCTAGTTGACTGGGGACGTTTGGGAACAATTTTCATTCCATATTATCCAAGCTCATTAAATAAACCCTATAAATTGTATAAAATCATTACAATCTTGGATTATGAGTTTAAGTATGGCTTATCTTTCACTGCTCTCAGCTGTTCATAAAAATGTAACACAAAAAAGAAACGTGCATATTGTTTTCCACAGCTCTTCTTGACTGTAGAATAATTATTCAAAAATAACTGAAAAAAGAAATCTGATGTTCAAGCGTGAAAGCGTACAGTTTAGCTCCAAACTTTTACAGGAAGAATACACCTTATCCTTTCAAAATTTGTCCTGAATATCGGAGTAAAATTTACTGCATACAACTGGGCTACGTCTATAAATACCTACTTTCCTCTGGAGTGGTAAGATTAGTGTTAAAAGGCCTGAATGTATGTTCTTCTCATAGTTTACCAGCAATCACTCTTCTACACCATGATTTCCAGGTAGGCGACAACACGGGATGTTTCAGAACCTGAGCCAAACCTCACCACCCAGAATCCTCTCCCATCACCAAAGGCACCACAGGCACCTAATGGAAAAGACACGGTGATAAAGCTTAGCTGCCCCTCCTTGGCTCAAAATATTTGTAGCAGGCTGTGCGTTAAGTCAGCCGAGCCAGACTCCGCTAAGGCTTACTTCGAGCAGCACCTGCTGCTGGGGAAGGAGCCGTGCTCCAAAGTGAACCTGCTCCAAAGGTGCTCCGCTCCCTCCTGGCTCTTCCCCAGCCACCATCACTGCCTGGGGCTGTGAGCACGAGCAGCATCCATGCCATTGCCACGCCAGCCCTATACTCTAAGCCCAGCATTACCAGTAGCGCATACTTTTGCTACCCCCATTAGAAGTGAAAAATCCCTCTTATTTGCCATTGCTGGGTGCATTCAAGAAAGAGACTTCTGCTTGCTGTATACACCAATGCACATCGGTTATTTCAAGCGCTGCAGAAGACATTACTGAACTTACTGTACTCATCCACTAGTACTTTCCCTTTCAGCAAAATACATACACCACAGATAATCTGGGTTATTACAGTCTGATACTAATGTATAATTCTTTCAGCTACCATGTGCTCAACCATTTGAAGTATTTTAAGTATATTTGTGTTTTCATTATACTGATAAAAAAAGAGCAGCATCTGACATCGTTTGATCTTGTTTAGGAGTGATCAAAATTCATCATTATTGTTATAAAGAAGAAAACATCAGTATTAGCAGATTTTCACTAAAATTATCGTGATTCTTTATATATGCATATTAGAGAGCAAACTTCAAAGGAATTCCACAAACTTACAGCAGCTAAAGATGCAGACTCAGAGTTTTCTTTTATATTATAAAATGAATAGGACAGATAAAAGCTTTACTAACCTTGGGGTACTCTTCCACACAGTGCCAAAGGCTCACTGACATACATAAGGGAGCCATATCCAGCACACTAAGAACAAACAGAAGTTGATGCTTTTCTCCCAGATCACATAAAAGAATTTGAAATACACGGTAAGTCCTTGCTTTGAATCTGAGCTTAAAGGAACTCAGAACTTTTGAACAGTGACAGAAAAAATATACACATTTGAATAGCAGGAGCTGAGATACTTCCCTAATGTCAAATCTTGCCTGGGTTGGCTAAGAAAAGGTTAATACTGGCAGACATGTCAATATATTGAAATAAGATTATTACTCTCTGTTGCTATGCAAGGTTCTTAAGTGTTAAGTACTGAACCACAAATCCAGCCCAAAAGCAGAAAGTGCTGGCTATGTGAAGAGGCAACCAGGAATACAACAGCCAGATTGATTGCTGCAGTTTCATGCTACAAAGACGCCACATTGCCCCTGAAGAAAGGACCATCCTAGGAGCACAATTATGCTCCATGAGACAGCTAATTCCATCATACGTTAAAAGCATTCTGATATTTGTCCTTCAGAGAGCTGCTTTTAGGTTAGCTCATGAGATTTCTGCTGTGCACCCACAAAAGGTGTGCCATTTTAGGTTTATGATTTCATCTGCACACTGAACATACAGAACCGAAAACTGGAAGGGACTTCTGCCAACCTGAATGCAGAAGACTTACACAGCTGGAACAAAGGGGCGCTGGAAATCCTCTCCTCCACCCCCAGGCCGGTCAGAGCATACTTTTGTCAATCCCGACAGATGCTTGCCTAATCTGTGCTCAAGGAGCTCTAGTGCTGGAGACTAAGAAATGTCTTCATTCAGCCTAGTCCTCTCTTTAACATTGTCTCCTGTGAAGCATATTACTCCTCGCCCTAGTCAGCAGGGGTGTGGATAGGTTGTTGCTTTCCTTCTTGACATATTTAGGCATCTGATCACCTTCCTCACTTTGCTCAGACTTGTCTTCACTTATTATAAAGAACTTGAGTTTTTTAAATCTTCTTCACAGGTCATTTTTCCTAAGCTTATACTCCTTCCTGTTGCTTTTCTTTTGGTGCCCAAAACAATGGAAAACCAAGAGTGCTACTTCACTTTCAGATTCAAGTGTCTCTCCTTCTCATCCAGTTTCCCAAGGCTATGCTACCCTCTGTGCCTGATGCTTTGAGTAGTGCTTCCCTATTGATTTCCCTCACAGCTACTCAGATCTTTGTCTCTCATTTACTCGCACCCCTTCACAGCCATAAGGCGTGCTTTCAGCAGCAACACTAGCTGTACTCAGGCTGCAGCTCCTCATCCATGAGTTTCACAACTACACGGTGAGGACCCCTCACAAACACAAGGTGCTGGGCTACACGCTACTAACTTCAAAATTCCCCTTGATGCTTTGTAGATGATTTAGCCTGAAATGTACCTGTGGGGCTGGCGGGGAAGGAAACCAGTGGTGCTCCCCCAGCCTGTCCCCCAAGGCAGGAGGGGCAGATGGCATCCTGTGAGCCAGTGGGACTTGGAGAAAACACTGGCAGAGCTATATACTAAATCTTGTCCCCAAGGCTGTGGCTTTCATGTCCAAACTACATCCCTGCAGAGGACTGACACACAGCACATACAGACACAAGCAAAGAAAAGAATATCTCCCCAGAGAGAGAGAGATTTCATAGCAACTTTGTATTTATAAAGCCACGGGATAGAGACAAAGCCTTGGAGAAGGCAAGGAGCTTTTGCAAAGACATGCATTCTCTCCTCTTGAACAGAAAGAGAACAGCAGATTTGTCGCCCTGTCTAGGGGAAAACAGCACCCTGAACAGCTCAGTAAAGATCAGGTTTTATATTTTTGTGCACATTGAGAATTGCCTGCTACTGATCAGAAAACATCAGGCCTGATGCCCATGTTAGGCTGCCATGGTCTGCAGCATGATGGATTGCTTTGAATCACTTCCCAAAAATCACTGGGTATGGGATTCATCTGACCAGACGGAGGTTTCTCCAGCAGTCACGCTAATGATGAGCCAGACTCCTTTTATGGGAGTTCAGCACTGTATTGGTTTTGGCTGGGATAGAGCTGAACTGTGCTGCAGAAGTGCCCACTGCTTTCTACGTATACATCTGAAGATATATACATGGATGTAAGATGATTTCCATGTTGGAAACAGCAGCCCATGAGTAGCAGCTTGCTTAAAACAGGTCTGCAGGAAGATATGGTCTTACTCATCCCAGGAAGAGTTCATGAAAGGATATCAACAGAGCAAGACAAATATTTTCAGCTCCCTTTTATTTTTAGTGCAGAAAATATAAAGCAAATGTTTCCCATACTAGCACTGGTTTGTGAATGTTGTCTAACTCCACTCTTCAAATGGAATTGTTAAGCAGTTCCTATTTTTAGGAAAAGGTATCTTTGAGCATTTCTGCAGTCAAGGTAGGTTTGACTACAGAAAACACCCGTAAGTCTGCCATAAGGCAGGGACACTGCAGGGCAAGAGAAACCTGCTCTGAACTGCAAACTAGTGCACCTCATTCCACGTGGAAAGCTGCATCGAGCCCTTTTCCCCTTACCAGACGGACAATACCATTTCTAATGCATTTCTTCATGATTTACCTCACTTCAAGTAACGGCAGACTCCATTTGGCTCTGGGTTTCATCAGGTCCCATACCGCACAGACCTTTCCGAATGACCTTTTCTGTCTAATAGAGAAGGCATCCCACAGATTTATTACTGGTGTCCTGCCAGGATTGCCAAGGGACCCAAGCACGATGTGGGCTGCCCTGTGGGGGCCATTACAGGACAACAGGCAGGACACAACCACTACTGAAATCAGTGGGAGACTTCAGAGATTTCAATAGGTCCTATTTTTGACTTGCCAAACCAAAGCTAACCTCTGGTCAACACAACCCACAACCGAAACACTGCTTTAACCCCTGTCACATGAAACAGCTCTCAAGAGGTTTTGGCACTCCTTTTATGCGTATATCACCCTCCTGTCAACTTCTCCTTCTAAGCCTCAACCATAAGCTCCTGAAAGTTTCTGCATAGCTGCTAGCACGTATATCGTGCCTTCAGCTTTGTTAAATCAAAACATGCTAAAAAATCCAATACTTCCAAGTAAATGTAATGCATTTCCTGAGGAAAAAATTAAGAGATTAAATTTAGGTAATTATTCAATTAACAATTGTTATGTGTACAAGAGAATCTGATTTATGGGCAGCTGCTTACACAGGCAACTGCTTTAATTTGACAGTGTGCTCCTGGCTTCTCCCCAGATTTTGCTGTTTAATTAAACAGTTCAATACCCTTTTAGCCCACCAGCATATGGAGAATTTAACTAATACTGAAGAGGGAGGAGAACTCTATTCATTTTTAATTGTACTTTAATAACATAAAGGAGGTCACTGAAGTGCAAAACTGTGAGGTGAACTGGATTCAACACTAATTAATATGCTTGGGATCTCAAAAATATGGTAGCATCGACTTTGCTCTCACAAATTGTGTCCAACCATCTCCCTCCCTTCTACCCTCAGTCATGAGATTGCCCTCCATCTCCTGATGACTTATTTCTTCTTTTAGGTGACAAATGTTGCCTTCACTTGCCCTCTAGCGTTAAGGTCTGTAGGGAATACTCAGAATCTGCCTTAAAGCTTTTCCCTGTTAACATAAGAATTAGAAACTTACTTTTCCCCTCCCTCAAATGAAAGCTGAGATTCACATGTAATGATTTCAGCATGTGGGTTCTGAGAAAGTCACTGACATTGAGAGATTGGTTGCAAGCCACACAGCTGGCAGTGAGACAGAAGATCAGTATGCCTCTGTGAGAGTACTGGGCTGGATCCTTTAATGGTATTATAAGGATTGCTGCTTAGTGCAGGAGACCCTGGAGGCTACTTACAGTCACCGTACAACACAGCAGGAAACCCTTCCCAGGGCAGGGCAAAAGATACAGGAAGGAAGTACATTAAAACAGCATTAAAGGTGGAAATGTTTGTGCACACTTTGTGGGATCAGGGTTTTCAGGGCTTGCCCAACTTCATCCAACGAGTCAATGGCAGACCCACTCAACCACCTACTAAAAAGAGAAAGAAATCAGTGCTTCAAGGCCAGATCTGGTCTGCAATTTAATTTCCAAAGTCTGTGTGTTGTGGGCTCCAGTTTGTTACCACAAGGGACAGTAAGGTGCAAGTTAAAATATAAAAAACCTACCTGTGTGTCATCAGGAAATTATTCCCCATTTGGGGTCCTAAAGGTGTAGCGAACACTGGCATATTGCAAATGCATTAATAGAAAATTAATGGACAAGCCCTCTAGCTATATACTAAGCCCATTCTTCTGTATCATAGTGTCAAAGGCAGACGCTCATCACTGGTGGAAGAAGGCAGAAATTCTGTGACTGAGAAACTGCGTCTGCGTTTTGCTTTTTGAGAGACACAGCTAACGCCCTGCGGGAGGAAACGCGTGGGCAGGGTGAGCTGGGCGGACAGCTCGTGCCCCTCGCGGCAGCTGTTCCCCCACCCTGTGCCCCGCTCTCCCAGCAGAGCCCGACCGCTTTAGGTGCTGCGGGCTGTCACGATGCCTGACCACGGTGCCGGTAAGTCATTACCGTTTCCCTCCCTGCAGAGCCACGGCTGGTGGAGAAAGCCTTTTCTGCACACAGATAGAGAATATAATCTAAAGAGCACAGCCAGGTCTCCACTGAGGCACAGTCTCCCACATCTATAGTTCGTATTATAGGTGAACTATACATTCTATAGCACATCATCAGCAATGCCTAAACAGGGAACTACCATTTCTGCCTAAATGATAATAAACAATTAAACTGTGACTGGCCAGTCAATTGCTTTCTTGACAAAACGATCCCAATGTTGCAAAATGGTGTTTGGAAGATGCCTGCACTGCTGCATCCGAGTCCCTGAAAGATCTGACATGTGATGAAAATATGTACCAGGTGGAGGCAATTTTGGCCAGAAGTGAAAGCTATTAGATTTTGTAGAAAAAGTCATTTGGAATTAATTCTTTGTCCTAAGCCAACTTAAAAAAAAAAAAAAAGAAAAAAGAAAAAAAAAAAGATCTGCCCTTGTGAATACAGGCTGATGTCCTGAGCGCCTGGCATGGCCCTCTGCCATCGTACCTATGGCCCGCTCTCACAGCATCTGGCATTTCTACCAAAGGCCTCTGAAAATTAACCCCTATTCCAAGAATAACGGGGAAAACAAAGCCTTCTCACAGCCCAAGAGCACCCCTCCTGCACGGAGCCCACAGCAGCCCGACAGCTGCAGCTCTGCTGCTGAGGCTCACAGCCTTCCTCAGCCAAAGGGCTAATTACAAGATCTATTGCCTGCACTTGCACAGCAGCTTTGGGAAGTGATACTCAGGGCAGTGCAGGAACCACAGCTACGCTGAGGTTAGCGACACCGGCACGACAGGGGGTTTGTGTACAGAGGACGCCGGCTCCCTTGGATGCCAGGATTAACCCAACTCACTGTTCCTGTAAGCTGAAGAAACTGGAGAGCAAGTGAAGCACGGTGCACTCTGCAACCTGCATCCTGCTGCACCACCCTTCCAGCTGCAGCGTAGGCCAAAGGGATTCCACACTGCGCTTAGAAACAGCCATCAACGTGACTGTAGCGAACGCAGCCTTGCACAAACCCCGTCCAAAGCAATTGCACGAATGAGCGCTCAGGCCCCTGGCATCCTTTCCTCCCCTCACCAGTAATGGGCTGCACAACGAATGACAGCATCAGATCGCACCCTGAGGGCTTACGCTATAGATGGAGGGCAGCTTTGCTCCTAAAAGCAGGCTCAGACTTGCATGGTTTTGCAATGCAGACATAACCAATGGCTGCATTAGGAGATAGTCTTCCAGATTCCTCCCAGAGGAACCTGCTTGTTCTGAGCTTCTTTCAGCGTTGGGATTTTTCCCTGTAATAAAGGTGGAATCAGCTTCTGTGCAGCAGCTGACAACGAACAATCAAACCGAAAAATATTTTAAACCCCTTTATAATCATCTACCTATGCCCAATACCTTTCCAAGTTTGACGTAGCACTAATGCAGAATGACCACCTGAGCTGCTCTCCTCAGTACTGCATCAAGCCCATCTTTCCTCTGCTGAGAACAAAATCCTTCCCCCAGGTTTCACAGAGATCACAAAAAACGTGAGGGCATACTCTCTTCCTGCTATTTGCTCACTATACATTGCCACAGAGTTGAGCACTTGAATCACCCTGTTCCTACAGGAAACCTAAAGAAACATGGAAGTGTTTGAAACAGCTGCTTGTAACCTAATGCAAAGTACCCCAGAACTATGGCTATCACTCTCCACGTCCAAAGTGATATATTCACTAAAATTAATGAAAACAAAAGACGCACACAAGAGCTTAAGTCCATGAAAGTGAATTTTCAGTACACAAACCATTGATTTTTAGTGTCAGTAAATCTAGGTGTAAAATTGTGTCTGCAGTTTTAAAGACCAAAGGGAATATGGCACCTATTCTCAGCTTTGATTTGCTTAATTTCTTTTGCATTTGATACATACCGGAAAACAAGTGAGCCTTGTTTTATGTCACTCTCTTCCAGTTTTCAAAAGGCCTTATTATTCTCAAAACATCAAGAGAGGATGGATCTGTTTGGCAAACAGACAGTGGACAGCCTTTCTCTTTTGGTGGTGAATGTCCATTCATCCATGATATAAACCAAATTCTCTCCTTCCTCTCTTAATTCTGAACGGGGTTGTCTCACTGGTATTCATACCCACAGAGAGACATCATGAACTTAAAATTTCCAGAAACAAGAAAGGGGAAAATTAAGAGAAAAAAACCACCAATGGGAATCAAGATATGACAAGATCAGGCATCTTGCAAAGTCACGCAGGAAAATTGTGGCAGAACCAAAGATCAAATCCAGATTCCTCAGTTTTCAATACACAACACTAACTGCAAAAGTGGTCTTATATACTACTTCTGATAAGAACAGAAGTATTCTGAAGTTATGCTGCAGAGAATAAAAATTAATTGTGGTTCCATTTTTACAAAGTAGGGTAAGTGTAATTATCTCTACTGCACAGATCAAGGTGTACGTTGAAGCATCAAGCACTGAAGTGACTTGTTCAAGGTCAGACAGCAGGTCTGTAGTCACTCTCTTCCATCTACTCTTCAGTCCATTGGGACACTTCTGAACCCAACTCTTTTTGAAATTCAAAGCTCACAGAGTAGCATCTAATAATCTCACAAAGCATTTTGTTTCAACTGAGAACAAAGGTTTCAAAAGTACTTGCATTTGCTATGAATAAATTCTTAATGTCAAATTTCTTAAATAAATATCATCTTAACTAATATTCTTAGTAAGTGAAAATTAAACCTGACACTCAGCTCAAATTCTCTGGTTTTAAAATTCCCCATTGCTAAATCTTAAAAAAAGGGAACATTTTGTTTGAATTTCTAAATGATTTGTGTCCAATATATGATTAACTATCATGAGATTTATTTGCTTTGAATTATGTGTGACAGACACTAGACCAGCAGACTCACTGGGTCATGCAGCTAAGATATAAATAAAAGCAAATTTTATCTTATGACAATGGAGCCAGTATGTGAGCCTGTGGTGTTTCTGCAGAAAATGAAGATAATATATCAGTGAATATGGGTAGGTCTATAAGTAAGGGATTCATTCTGGCCATACTCCAAACTCTCCGGACAAGCCAGTGCAGATCCTGAAACTATAGAGCCACATTACCATAGCTCTGTGCTTGACCTAATAGGTCCTGCTGAGAAATGGAGATTATTACCTGCAAAGAAGGAAGGCAGCATTGCTTTTTCATGGCAGCATGGATCATATTGGCCTACCTGGAGTTTAGAAAAAGAGTTTGCATCTGACTGCACTATGTGGATGTATCTTATATTTTGAAGTACAGGAGCCCTGTGGCATCTCAAGACAATGAATAACAATATTTCTCTTAAAAAAAATAATTAAAAAATCAGAGTTTCAACTGAGGTAGTGTCATTGCAGCTGCACTAATTTACACCAGTTTAGGATCCTATCTGGAGAATTAGAGTCAGAATGACAACAGTGTGTATCAGTACGGGATCAAGTCTTGAGCCCTGGAACCTCCAAACATTCTGCATCCAGGGGCTTCTCACCCACAATGCAGAAGACTCAACATGAGGTGCATCAGTCTCACTGTACAAGCACTGCAGAACTAGCAGTGTGTGTCCAGAGCCTTGCAACCCTTTAAAAAAGTCTGGGTTCCTACTTAGACATGCATATAAAAAGTAATAACCAGGCTACTGCATCTGAAACAACCTAAAAGAGAAGTAAGGTTCGGGAAGGAGAGATGAGAGATGATACCAAAACTGCTGAGACAGTGGGAGAAAAAGGACAAGCTTTAAGGCTTATAGTCCCATCAGACCTAAGCCTGAAAGTGCATCTGTTTTTCCAGCTATGTTGGTGCCACCTAATTAAAGATACTACCTTTTCCTGCAGTTCTGCCTAGCGTTAAAATAAGCAAAACTAAACAGATATTTGCTAAGAGGAAGCTGACTTTGTAGCTAGCGTCAAGTGTAATGGCACAAACAAAGTAAATCTACTGGCAAACCTTTGTAGTTACTTATTTGTTCAAGTACTGAAAGAACAATCATTTCCAGCGGGGTAGCTCAAATGGGCAAACATGACAGAGCTGAGTGGTAACACAGTGCAAAGGAATCATCAAAGATTTACTCTTCTGATACATGATAAACTCAACCATTAGAAATCTTCCATCTCAGCGCTTTCATGTGCAACTGCACATTAAGCACAAAAAAACCCCAACCAGATTACAAAGGAAATACACTGTGTAAGACTTGTTTTCCTCTCTCAAGCACCACCTTATTTTAAAAGATGTTTTTGCAGATGCACGGAATCATGCTTTTGTTTGAACTAGGAGGGACCGCAACCCAGGGGGTGCCTTCAGCTGCTATTTCTACATTTAGAAATATATCATTTGCTATATGGATGATTCAGAATTGAACAATTCTACTTTATTATCTTAAATCTCACTAGGGTTATACACGTCTGAACACTTTCTCTAGTCTGTTCCTCTAGCCTTATAGTCAAAGAGAGTTTCACTGTTACCTTCAACGGACACAGAATGAGGGTGGTACCAACATTAAAAGTATCTAAACACTTTTAATTAACAGCAGCACAAGATCAAGATACAACGCTGCAACATTTTGTTCTGGCATCTTATGATGTCCAATTCATAATTTTTTGTTGTTTGGGGTTTTTTTTGCTGCTGTTGTTTTTTGTTTCGTGTGGTTTGTTTGTTTTGGGTTTTTTTTTTGTTCTTCTATGCCATTTTGGGATCAATCTTACAAATCCTGAACATGCTCAGTGCCTGGAGGTTATAGTACTGATCACGAAAGACTTCTAGTATTTTAAATGATTTGATGTTGGCTTCTGAAACATTTGATATCAAGGGATTTTTTTAAGCTCTTTCAATACTGACTTATTTACAGAAACTAGATCCATTTATACTTCACCCACAGCAACTGAATTTCACTCTTCTGTTTTAAATTACTTTGCTCCCTCTAAGTCAAAAAGACTCAATCTTGCCACTTCCATTCAAGAAGTAAAGAAATGCCTTTTTCTCTGCAATTAAGTATCTGTTCATATCTTAAGCTTTTTAGAAACAGTATTTTAATGGCAAATTTGACGTTTAATTCTGCTAATCTTCATATTTCATATATCACATCAAAGTCCTAACCAACTGGCTACAGGGTTATCATCTTGATTTTCAGATGTCCCAGTTGCTATTTATAATATTTTCAATGACCATAACCCACAGGTTATCTGGGAAAAAAATTTAGCAGTGATGTAAGTTATAGACATATGGGAAATATAGAGGGAATTTACCCTATAGATCTCAACTTGCCCATCTTCTCCCCTTCTGTTAATTCCACATAGCCAGAGCTGTCTATCCAAAGGTAGCTCTCCTGCCTCCGAGTTTGCCTCATGTTAATCAGCATAACATCAGGAGAAACGTGAGAATTTACGTTATGTATCAGTATTTCCAGAAGTAAATCATAGAATATCTCAAGTTGGAACGGACCCATAAGGATCATCGAGCCCAGCTCCCAGTAAATGGTTATACTAGGTGATCACCCCAAGGTGCTCCATCCTCAAAATAATCCTGAGAAGATTTAACTGTTTTCAGAATTGCTCCTCCAGGTTCTTCTGTCAGGTGCCCCATCCACTGAGCTAATAGATAAAAAGTGCAATGACAGAAAAGTGAACTTTCACGCCTACTGCTTTCTCATACATCAGTGTTTATGAAACATTTTGTTCAACATGACACAAAATTGTTTGTCTTCTCTTTCAGGGTGAAAGAATGTAAAAAGGTTTGAATTCAGCTCCATTTGAACATCATCTGCTGAATTGTCCTCTTCAGCAGCTGAAGCAAAAGACCATTTATATCACCTTAGCAACAGGTCCCCCAGGCACCAACCTATTTGGGCTTATTTATGGCACTCTGCAAACAGCAGCATCCCCTAGATCCCAAACACATTGCTGGCCTGGGGGAAGAACTGAGAAAACGGGTTAACCCCAGTGACTCATTCAAACCTTGCCTGTCATCTTCACTGATCCTCTGATGCTCCAGACACCAGAGAACTATTTTGCCTGTTTCCTATGGAAATGCAGGTGATGCCACCTCTCTGCACATGTGTATGTCCACAGGCATCCTCAGCTTTTCTGCCCATTTGCAGGCCAATTTCTGTCAAACACAGGAGAGGTTACGTTATTACAGTCTGTTATTAGGTTTGGACAGGTTTGATATAAATATCAGCCAGCTCGGAGAAGGAGCCTGAATTAGTGCTCCCACTGAATTAAATGCCACACTGGAAGGGCTTCCTTTTAGGTATCTGAGGGTCCACCTAGGCAATGCCCCAAACACAGAGTAAGTCCTATTTGGACCTCTCAACTTACAAAATACCCCAAATTCAACCATGAAGGCAGGCAGGCAGGATTTGACTGTTCCACTCACGTTTTGATACAGTGAAAATGGAAGAATTACATGAGGAATATGAAAAAGAAGTGATTTTTCCTATGTATATAAAGTTTGTGTCACACTTGATGGCTTCTGTGAACAACAAATGTTGTGAGCCTGAGAAGAAATTTCTTTTTAGCTACCTGCAAATGAGGTCAATTTCTTTCTTACGTGGTTTTTGACAGGCTAATATTCATGCTTCAGCTAATATTCCTGTGAAAGCTATGGATGTATAGCTTGTCAAGAGCCCTGATTTTTCAGGTTTCTCACAAGGTAGACTGAACCACCTAGGAAGGCACCTTCCTTTTCTCCCCAGCCTATCCCTGGCCCCTGCATCAGTACACTAAATTACACAAGTGAACAGAGAGCCCATCTCCTGTCTGGCCAGTTACAACTGCAGTGCTGATGTGGGAAATACTCTAATTTGCGTCCAAGGCAACTTTGTGCCTCTGCCCAGAGAGGATCAGAGTCAGAGATACACGTCAGCAGGGAACACTCTCTTCAAGCCTTACTCACACCGTGCCTATCAGCAAAACTGCTCTGCAGCTCTGACACGCTAGTGGAAAGAACTGACTTCTCTCTGCTCTGTGCATACATCAGATATTTTATTTTACTTCTAGATGTATGCCTCTGTAGTCAACGCCAAGGTCATGTCAGCATTTCTAGTTTGCTTCCTCAGCTTGAGATACAAGTTTGTTTACAGCAGTTCATCTTTCGCCTTTTCCAGCTCTTCCAACACCATCAAAATTTCATTTACATTTTATTTTCTTTATTCCCATGAAGTGAAAGACAGACAAGTACACAAACCTGCTGGTATCAACAATTATGACTACTGTAAACTCTTACAGTTTGTTTGGTACAATATCCCCTACAAACATTTTACAGTTTATAAATTCCCTTTAGTTGACTCTCTGAAGTTTTGTCAATACAAACTGAGAAGTTAGCTTGCGGTTTTTGGGTTTTTTATTTTTTAAAAAACCTTACATTTCCCCTTTCTCCAGATCACCCTTCCTCTCTTCTATCCTAATAGAAACATAATAGAACTTTATAAAATACTTGCTGAATGCTATTTAATATTACAGATAATAGGTACAAAGCGAGTTATCCCCTGCTATGCTTTTTAATGTAATGCTTAACTCTCTACACAGCAATATTATTTTTGTGCACTATCATTGCAATTAAATTGGAAATTGATAATCACACTCTTACCAGCTTTCTCTCAGATTTGTCCAGCTACCTACATCAAACCTCCTTGAAAATTATCGTCTAAATAAGTTCTGACAATTGTTTTTCTTCCTTTAGGAGCGGTAGCTGCTATCCGAAGGGTCGCAAAAGGTTTTCAAGCAAAATCGACATGGATGCTAGACACAATCTAAGTTTTACCAACAGGTACACAACATGACTACAAAATGTGGAGCGCACAGAAATGCTTTCTGACAGCTCAGCCTCCAGGGAGTATTTCTGCTGTAAAAACCTTATTTTAATCAGGCAGAAAAAGAGACAATAGATTCCCCTGCTGCTCAGCTAAGCTTCCTCTCCCACCACCTTCCACAACTTGCACAATAGCTCCGTCTCCTCTGTTGCTAAATTCTTGCTTGTCAGAAAAAACACTGCATACAGCAGTGGCACATAGTGACTGCGGCCATGACGACAGGAGGAGGCGCGGGGTATTGTCCTGTACCCACACGCTTCTGCTTCCAAACCGGCGGTGCTGCGGCTATCCCGCCAGGCAGCTCTCCCACCGACCGCAAAACGAGCATCATCCAGTAAAGACTCTGAGACCAGGCACTGCAGTAAGAACACTTCAGAAGTAGTCAGATTCAGGGCTTTTAAGTACAACAGTATTACTTTCAATTAACCCATTCATCACAAGTAAGTTCTGAAGTAGCAATTTCTAGCAGTAATACAAACAGAGGAAACTGCTTAGAGAGAAAAGAAAGAAGTGTTCCGTAAGATAAACGGACGTCCTTTTGGTGTAACACTTGACCTACCATACCTGTATTGGTCAAAAAATTTCAGATGAAAGCTCCAAAGCTACTAAACACGTAAAAAATATTACTAGATCTTCCAGCTCTGATATCTGAGATCATCTTGTTGCTTGTACTCCTTGGTATTGTCACACATGAACCATACTATAAATTTCTTTTGTAGAGTTAATAAATTATCATTTTTCTATGCCACCCTCTTCCAAACAGTATATGTGTGTTCTCTATGCCGGAGACATAAAAAGGCAGCAAGAGACTGTTTTGATGTCTTTGAATATTATGGATGGGGCCCAGTGGGAGGCTTATTGCAGACAAGAGAAATAAGATGCCAGCCAGACAACGACACCCCTGAGATGGCCAGGTCTCAGCTGCTGCAGAAGGTAATGATGACGATGATGACAATATTGATGCTTGTCAGCTACAGTCTGCAAGCTTGTACAACATAAAAACATGCCAACAGGGAAATGACGTATTGAGCTAAAAAAGCCTGTTACTCTTCAAGTGGAGTATGCAAAACAAGTAGAGACTTTTACTGGCAATTATACGAGAACTTTACCAATCGCTTTGCTAGGTGCCTTTTGCTTCTGCTTCATCTAAGGAGACATCCCATTAATTTTTCTTTTTCCTAGTTTAGTACATCTCTTCAATATGAGCTTCCAAGACCTGTAGTTTTAAGGAGTTACAGTCATCTCTTAGTCTATGGAAGAGGAAGATATAACCAGCTGGATTTCATAAAGTGCTCAAAGTATTTTGAAATTAATTGCATGCTGCCTTTTTTTTTTTATTCAAGGGGATCTTTCAAAAAGCTTCAGATAGTGTGTTTCTTTTATTATGATGCCAAAAAATTGCAGTGCTTTTCTGTGAACTTCTACCTTTCCAATCAAAAGGCATCTCACCATTTGGGGAAAAAAAAAAATCAGGTTCCCACTCCTATTTAAAATAATAAAATAAAACGTAGCGAGTTGAATTTCAGCTAAGCTCTGCCTCACTGGTGGAAATGAAGCTACACCACCTGAGAACACAGACCACTAATCATAACTTCACTTATTTACATTTATTTTCTATACATTCTGTTAGATTTCTATAGCAGAAATCCCAGTTTTCTGGCAACCATTGAGTATTCCAGATGTATCAGCCTCAGCACACCAGTGAAGGAGCAGGACGTGGATGAACTTGGAAAGAACTGACTTCTGTGCATGGCAGCCTCATTGAGGTGTAGACCCTATGCATATCCCCACGGCAGGCCTTAGGGAGAAGGACCTTAATAAATCTTGAAACTCTACCCATACTGAACTAACAAGCCATCTTGCCCTTCACCTTACAGAAAGAGGATTTAACGCTCCATCTCCCAGCTCGCAGCATTTTCAAGGAGCCCAACACACCAAACGAAGAACCCAGAGAGCTGAAAACTGATTCTTATGGTTGGGTTGAAAGAAAATCTTGCACAGCATGCCCCCACGACCCACCCAATTCCCACCCCCGGTAAAAATCCCACATCACTGAGAGGCCACCCTGGGCTTTCCAGCAAGGGATGAGGTCTGACCTCCCCTACCCCACTCATGTTGTTAAAGTAAACAGATCCTCCTTTTGCTTCCCAGCCTTGAGGTTGTGATTTAAGCAGAATTCGATGCTGTGGTTGCAGGAGGGGCAGCAGCCCAGGTGTGCAGCTAGAGCACACTGGCAGGCCATTTCCAACACAGCTGTTAGCACAATGCACAAAGCTGGAAGCAGCAGCATCTCAATTGCTTTTCCCCTCTCTGCTTAGCAAGTGCGCTTTGCTTTGCATTTCAGCTGTGCCAAGTGGGCACACTCGGCTAGTTACCCCAAATGAGCTGACAAACAGTAACACACTAAACTGTTTATTGCGCTGCATTTGATCACGAGCTTATACCAATAATCATTTGTTGGCTGCAAAGGGAGCAGCACTGCAAAACAAACCAGGCTCTCTTAAATAAAAGAGCTGTTGCTGGAAAAAAAGGGGGAAAGGGGAGTTTGTTAGGAGGCTTTTCACCGTGCCCTGATCCCTAGTAAAGCTGCCTTAGTCTGAACCACAGGAGGATGCCAGAATCTATCCTGTTCCCACCTGCTCTGCCCAACATCAGGTGTTCACACAAGTTGCATCCAGCTTTAGAGAAAAAGATACTTTCACACTATTATAACTGGCAGAATGCATGTTTCTCTCGTAAATACATATGACCAAATTATCATAATAATAAAATAACAGTTTTAATCTCATAGAATCATAGAATGGTTTGGGTTGGAAGGGACGTTTAAAGGTCATCTAGTCCAACCCCCCTGCAAGAGCAGGGACATCTGTAACTAGATCAGGTTGCTCAGAGCCCTGTCCAACCTGACCTTGAATGTTGCCAGGGATGGGGCATCTACCACCTCTCTGGGCAACCTGGGCCAGTGTTTCACCACCCTCTTCGTAGAAAATTTCTTCCTTATATCTGTCTGAATCTACCCTGTTTTAGTTTAAAACCATTACCCCTTGTCCTATCGCTAGAGGCCCTACTAAAAAGTCTGCCCCCAATCTCACAAGTTCACAGTTCTTAAAAATTTTCTAGTTGGATACAAGATCCCTTAGCTGTACTCCTCTTAGCTATTTTCTGCAGATATCCTCAAAGCTGCCTGCAGACTGCTGCTGAAAAGCATGGATCTGAAGTGGCTGTGCAATACACACAAGCCGTGCTCCCAATGCACAACTCACATCTTTCATTTCTACCCTCAGAAACCATGTTCATTCCAGCATCCAGCAGCTCATGTCCTTACCCAGTGAGCAGAACTCTGCTACCTTATCTTTACGTTGAACTGTTATCAACTGCAGCAGTAACAGGCATCAGAAGTTAACATTAAATAAATCACATCTTCGGAAAGGAGAAAACAAATGAAGCAGCTGTTGCATTTTTAAACTTCCCATAATCACAAATAAATATTTCAGTTAATGAATGTCTCTGTGATAACAAAAAGATGCCAGGTTTGTTAGGAAATACGTATCTATTTTTAAGGGTTACAATTTATTATTGTTTCAGATTTGTGCTTCTCTGTTCTCCCAAGCAACTAATTTTGAAAGCTATGTATTTTCAAATTGTTCCTTTCTACTAAAAAAAACCAAAACCTGTTTCACAATATAATTCCACAATGTATTGATGTAGCTTTTGTGATTCTTTTTTCTCACTTCACAATCTTCATTTGCCATGAAAACAAGAAACTAAGACACTTCCAAATTTAACACGCACATATATATGTGTTTATTTAACTTTACATAATCTTATCCTCCCATCATCTTCATTTTGCTCTGACTAAAACAAACTACTTACCCACTTTCCATTCCAGGAAAATGTAAGCTCATCAATGAGGATACAGGACTCACGACAGAATACAGCCCCAGGAACCAGTAGGCAAGAAAAAGACTCATCCTTTAGAAGAAGGAAATGAGCGGACTTCAGGAACGTTCCCACAGCACTTACAAATGCATAAATCTTCCTGATGCAACTGCTGTTAATTCACAGTCTGCTGTACGTAATCTGTCTAAAATCAGAGGATTCAGTGTTACAATTTCTTCTCACTACAAGAAAATGCATTGAAGAGAATTATGACTATTATTGTAACGCTATGAAACCCAATAAAAATGCATGTATCTAATATTATTGGAAACTTTTATATTCTTATAAAATATTCTCCCCATTTTTATTTGACATTATTTTATATTAATACATAAAGGGAAAGATTCTTCAGTTCTTAGGGATATGCGAGCACTGCATTGTTTTGCTCATCTCATCTGTTACATATGGGCATACAAGGAAAAGGAAGACATGACATGCCTGAAAGAAAATGAATATGTAAGGTGAAATTGAGAAGGGTTGGTTTTTTTTTGTTCCTAGCAGGGAATCCAGTAGATCATGCTATACCTATTGGTGATATGTTCTGCCTCTGATTTCTGTAATTAAACACATGCCAGAGCACACAAGTGTAAATATTATGAGCCACCTATTAATGTCTAACCATGCAGTACCTCTAACACCTCCCTTAGGAAAGGAGAAACAGTCTTTCCTGTTGCAAGAGTATCTGTTTACACCAGTTTAGCTGAGGAAAAGTGTTTTACTGCCAGTTATCAAAGCAAACTGCTAGGGAATGGAGGCTGCAAACACACCCAAGTGCACACCGGCTCTTGTGTCAGAAGCACTGATTCTTCTCCCTTTCTCATCCCAGTCAGGATTTCCACCCTCTGCTCAGGAAGAGGGTATTTCTTGTTCCCAGAGCAATAATGACATTTTCTATGCAGCAAGGCAGAGTCTAGAAAGAACTCAAAATAAGGCCAGACAGGGGAGAACCAAATTCTGATATGAGAAGTACAGAGAGAGGTTGAGCATCTCCGTGACGGACATCTTTGCAGCACTGCTCTGCTCCGATGGAGGATCTCCACGCCTCCACTGCTCCAGTCAGCTAGAAAAGGCTTCCTTGCGGTTTAAGGAGGCTGAAAGTAACAGGCTCAGTAAAACGTGCCAGTGGGCATGATCATGATAATGGGAAGAAAGGAATAAAACCTCTCTCTATTTCACTCTAATGCCACAGATCTCAAATCCCACATGCAGAAGTTGAAAAGGAAAAAGAAAAAAACCCAGGCTGAGAGTCATCTTTAACAAAACCTAGGAAATTTGAATCATCTGTTTGCATCACATTTCATCACACTAATAAAGCCAATCGGGTTATAGTATCTTCTACAGGCTGAAGATTTTCCTACCATTTCCCAAGAGAACTGAAGACACCCAAATCCTTCCAGAGAGTAAATCTATCGAGAGACAGAAAGCATGCCACAAACAAAGCAAATTCTTTATTATTCAGACACCATTGGTTTTGTTCTAATTAAATAAATAGTTCAATAATTAGCTATTAAAAGTCTGCAACAGGTCCCAGCTCTCACAATTTGTCTCTAGCCTCAGCTTCCATTTGTATTACCATCCAATTACTCCTACTAGCAAGTTATATTTAAATCTTTCAATAGTTCCATAAACACGCAAAGCTCTTTAGAAGAGAAATACCATGTTTTCAAAGACATGCTGAAGTAAGTTACATGTAAAAAGAAATTCAGGGTGTCGTGGTTTAAGCCCAGCCGGCAACTAAGCACCACCCAGCCACTCGCTCACTCCCCCCCAGTGGGATGGGAGAGAGAATCGGAAGAGTAAAAGGGAGAAAACTCGTGGGTTGAGATAAAGACAGTTTAATAGGGAAAGCAAAAGCCATGCATGCAAGCAAAGCAAAGCAAGGAATTCATTCACTCCTTCCCATGGGCAGGCAGGTGTTCCGCCATCTCCAGGACAGCAGGGCTCCATCAGGCATAACAGTTACTTGGGAAGACAAATGCCATCACTCCGAACGTCCCCCCCTTCCTTCTTCTTCCCCAGCTTTATATACTGAGCATGACGCCATATGGTATGGAATAGCCCTTTGGTCAGTTTGGATCAATGATCCTGGCTGTGTCCCCTCCCAGCTTCTTCTGCACCTGGCAGAGCAGGGGAAGCTGAAAAGTCCTTGACCAGTGCAGCAACAACTAAAACATCTCTGTATTATCAACACTGTTTTCAGCACAAATCCAAAACATAGCCCCATGCCAGCCACTATGAAGAAAATGAACTCTATCCCAGCTGAAACCAGGACACAGGGGTAGAAAACTGTCCTATAAAACTAAGCACATGCTTGTTTTATAGCAATTCATTCCAGAATCCATTGCAACAGACAAGACCAAGATCAATATCCCATCAGTGAAGACTGCCTGGGCACTTGGTGAAGGTTATAACCCTATGCTGCTGCTGACACATGAGCACTGTCTTGGGGACTGCTTCACTCCTTTCCCAGAATCTGGCACAGAAAACTACACCCCTGTAAAAACCACCTCCAATCAGTTAATTATCACACTTTATAGAGAATCTTACAACTATTCAGCACTTCACATGCCCAGGGTAATTCAGAACAAACTCCAGGTTCTTTACTGCTACAATGTGACCCTTTTGCTTCCTTTTCAGTATTTAATTTTGTAGCTTCACTGTTCAGAAACTGCCTATCTTACTAAGTTACAGCATGCATCTCTGGAACAGAAAACTTAACCCCCATGGAAGGGTTAAGTTTTCTGTTCCAACCTATTCCCTCATAGCTCTACTCAGCAGCATCTGAAAGTTTAAACATAGCAATAACGACCCTCTGCACAGAGCCGCCCCTCTTCCACACCCCTTACCATTTAAACTGACATAGGGAAAGGAAGAATTATCCCTGCTTTGCTGATGTCAAACTGAAAGTGAAGTGAGAAGTCTTACATTTTAAGAAATGAGGGGAATGGTTAGGGAAGTGATAGGAAACTTCCTTTCATTTACCAAGGTATCTGCATGCTCCAGGGCTAAGCCAGAGACCTGGAAACAAAACAGAAGCCGAGAACACCAATGCCACCAGGCTCCAACCACTCACCGACAATCTTGCTCAGAGGTCCTGGGGCAGGGGGTTCACAGCATGTTCACTGAGCTGGAAAACATAGGCAAGCATACTATGGAATAACCGGTCCGAAATACAGTTAATATAAAATCAGGGGGAAATGTAAGATGTCTGTTAGAGGATTACAAGCCTGGCATTAATTTAGAAATTACATGGAAGTGAAAAGGCTAAGGAAACTTAAAGGTATAATAGAGAAATCTGGTCTTTGAACAGAAGAGTTCTCAAGTCTCTACAACGTATTTCCAGGTCCGCATCTAAAATAGGGGAAAAGCTCTTTGCTACATATGACAAAAAAGATCGCAGTAATTTCAGACACCAGCAACACAAATTATAGACCTGAAAGAGAGAGAACTACAGTGATGCCCGAGAACTCAATAGAGGAAAAATCTGTAGAAGGATATAAAGAAATTAACAGATAATATGGAGGAAAAGAAGGGACTAGTGAGATTAAGAGCTAGAAAATGTTTGCTGACATCATGGCAAGATCTGTAATTTAAAACACAACTAGACAAAACACCAGCAAATGTACAGTAATTAAATAACTGGCTAAGAAAGAGAGAGACACTGATTGATCAAATACATCTTTCCATGCTTTGTGATTTCTAAGGGCCACTTTCATCCCAAATGTTTCCTTTCAATCAAGTTGTACCTAGGATTAATTTGTCTCTGTAATGCCATATGAGGCTTGTGATTACCTTCTTTCTGGGAAAAAAAAGAAACACACTACTGAAGATTTGTGAATCATTGGAAAAATAGCGTTACCCTTCTGGCACAGTCTGTGAGCAGAGGGGAGAGCTCAGTGGGTATCCTGAGAGATGAAGGAGCAAATATATTAAAACTGACCTTTTCTGAAAGTACCTAGAACTCTGGGCCACTTGATTTGACTTTAAAACTTGAGGGTCCAAGGCCCAGGAGTTATTGTTTGGGAATAGCATGCAACAGCATTAAAAACCTTCACACTATACATGTAATACTTCTTTGTGGGCGGTACATTTATGGGAAAAGGCACCCTGTGCCTTACATTGCCATGCCATCATAAACAAGAGCTGCACGGGGAAGCTGCCCTTAGGTGGCCGCGCAGTGACACCGGAGGGGGCGAGGTCTCTGTCTCCATCCTGCGCCTGGGAAGGAGCTGGTGGGAACTGCAGCTCCAACGCTCAAGACGAGCAGCAGCTCAGACAAGTTCCTCCTGAAGGGCTGGAGAGACCAGGGGTGAAGACCCGGGATGGCCAGGACTCCTTGCAGGGGCAGGTGGATTACAGCTGCCCTTCCACGGGGGACAGATCCACCCGCTGTATGCTCACCCAGCACCTCCCTGGTGTGGAACAGCACTGCACTGGCACAGAGGAAGCCCCGTATCTGCAGCAGGAGCAGAGCCTGTATCACAAGAGCCTTTTTCTTCCCGGCCGCAGGCTCTGCCAAAGCTATGCAGCTCCCCCTGTTGAAATCAAAGCTTATTCATTGGGATTATTTTACTTTTTTTGAAGTTTCATGTCAAAGTTCAGAACTGGCTATTCTTGATTGCAGGTTAGGAAACAGTGCATAATTAATGCAGTGGTTCTCAAATTATGGACTGTAAATTGCTTTAACAACATTGGCTCTTTTCCAGATGACTGACAGAGCTGCAGCTACCATAAAGGTGGAATTTATCCAAACTGGATGTAGGGTTTAAGTAACAGAGCTGGTGCCCAACCCAGCACTTGCTATGGAGATGCTCAGCAGGTTCTTTTAAAGAGATAAATAAAGCACGTCACAGGAAAGTTGTCCTTCAAACGACACTATCCATTTCTCTTGTTTTTCTTTTTGAAGAAAATGTCTGCTTTCCTTGAATCATTTTTCTTATTTCAAAGGTTTTTTCCATTTCTGTGTGTTTTGGCAAAGAAATTAAATACCCCAATATTTCTCAGAAAATAACTGTTTTCAAGAAGATAGCTTTCAGCAATTTTCAACAACATTTTTGATCCACAACAGTTACTGATCCTGGGTCGGTGGGGGTGGGGGGTAAGGCATTAAGAAAAAGTATTTTGTCTGAAATGTCCATAGGAACAATTTATCCCACCTAGTTCTAATCCGTAAGAACTTGGTTGGGTGTTATGTATAACTCGGGCCCCACAAATTCAGTTCCTGCTGTAAATGCAGTAATCCTGATTGAATTAGGTCAAGGATTTTAGAGAGGAAACACAAAAATTCCAATTAAATGTGATTTTAGAGTTGCCAATGATAAAGCTAGAAAAAAAGTCCTCATAAACTGCCACTGTGGTTATTGACCATTACTAACATTTCAATTGCAAGAGATTCTGAATCAGAAGCCAACTAAATTCAGCTTCTGTTGACTGGAGTTTCACAGGGGACTGATGAACCATTTCTGACTGACTGGAGAAATCCTGTTGTCACTTAGAGATAAGCACACACCGTTATCAAGTTGTCCCATACCTTCTCTGACAAACTGTATGGATTAGACTTCTTGAGTCTCTCAGTATACCACATTTTCCATTTTTTAAATCATTTGTGTAATTGTTCTCTACATACACTTTTTCATCACTGTTTCTCAAGGAAAGAGAAACAGATATATCATTCCTGTTCCAGACTCACCATGATCGAATATACAGTTTTCATGTGTATCATGCCTCTACTCAATATATACTTGTTTCAAATTTATAGGCAGTTTTAGCCACAACATCACACTGAGAGCTCATGCATCACACTGAGAGCTCATGAGCTCATGCTCATCTCTTCCTTCACTGTAACTACCCTTCTATTGCTATGTTAAAAAATAAAAAGTAATTTTGTGCTTTATTTTTCCCCAAATTTCAATTATGTCAACACTTTTACTTAAATCAACTAATAGTAACTCTTGAAAATGATGTTTGACAAAATCTATTTTTTCATAAATTATTCTAAATTACTATTGTTACTACTTTACCCGTAAGTTCTCATGATGGGGGTAAGCAAGCTCCATACAAACAGAAAACAAAAGTTAGTGGCTTCCCCAGCAGGTTTACAGAGTTCTGTACCTTTGGGGTTCATGGGTAAAGCAGCATATGGGTAAACGGACAGAGACAGATCTGTACAAAGAGTGGTCACCATGAGAGGCACTGATCTCAAAACACCAGCTGTTTCACTGCTAATGAAGAAAAGGTTAACGGAAGGTCTCGAGAAAGAATAAATAAGACATTCACCAGTAAAAGGAACAGCTTGAAAGAAGACGCCAAACACCTTGGAAATTCAACAGAGTCAAAAAGCCAAAGGAAAATGAGATTTCCGAGGAGAAGACATCTGCCATTGCACACACACAGCGGTGAGGAAGGAGAGGGTGCCTCACTGCAGAGAAAACATGGAACTCTTTAGATCAGAGGAAGCATCTCTGTCTGCTTTCCTTCTGCATTTCCGATATGAAATCCCACCAGGCCAAGGCCACAGCCTTTGTAATACATGAGAGAAGACAGAAGCAGCTAATCACATTAAAGAAGGGAACAAGTATCAGCTGTGCACAAGTATTTAGTGCTCCTCCTCGATCTGTGAAGCGTGCCAAAGCATGTCACTCGGTGAAGCACTGCTTCCCTCTGAGGAACAGCACCAAGTTCTGCCATATCATGACTTTTGAGACTGCTTAGTAAAGATTTACTTCTAGTCTCTTCAAACTTTAGGCTGTTATCCTCACCTTATCCTACTCTCTTTAGCAAAACTGTGTACTAAGCATAATGTGAAAGGGTATTTAATCTCTGGTATGTGGATATAATTATCCCTACTCTGTTGTGACAATGGACAAAGCTTTTCAGAGCTTTGTCTTTGGTTATCACAGAAAAATAGAAGACTAGGGGCAAAAAAAATAAATCAACAGATGGATAGTAATATTGGCAGCCCTGAACCCTGAAAAATCATCAGTCATTCTCTGTAAGGATCAGGGCATTTGAATTGCATTTTAATTGCTTCGTGAGCTTCTAAAGTGCCTTTAGGACATATTTAAAGCTTTTCATACTATCTGGTTACAAGGAGAAACACTAAATATTATATGAACAATGATAAAACTAGAAACATTTAAAAGGTATACGGTTTGCATGTCTAATACTTTATTTTCATGCTAGAGACAAGAGTCTTTCCTCTTCCATCAGAATGTAACAGTTTACATAACATTAGACTCACATTTGTATTTTTAAACCTCCAACGTTTGGATGAGAAATGAGATAAAACCTATTTTCCCCTCAATTATTAACTGGACATAAGGAGTGTTGGCTGCAGAACTCAGGAGAGCAGGTTTTCTCAAACTCCAATGCTTTGTCAACCATTTTCAGCTGACAAAAAGCTTTTCTGGAGCTTGATGTTACTTTCCCTTTTAGTAACCTTTACGCTTAATTAGCATAATTAATGTTTACTCATATGATTAATAAATTCTTGTACAGTGATAGTGATAAAGGTGTCACAATTGGGATCAGAGGCTAAAAAGATACAAGCTATATTAAGACAGTCCCTGCCCCCAAAAGACAGCAATGTACCACAAAAGCCCGAAAAACACTTGATGAAAGACAAGAAAACCATGATAAACAGAATTGACCCAGAAAATCAGGGACAGAAACAAATAGGAAAACTAAATAACTCGATCTTGAAACTCAGAGACGGTTTTGTTCTCATCTGAGCCCGTCCCGTTTTTCCTCACTCCACTTAAGAGTCTCTGCTCCTAAGAAGAGCAAGACGCAGTGCAACTCCCGACCGCACCACCCTTCATCAGCGAAGGCTTCTGTCTCTCAGACGAGTCAGCCTGTACCTCGCATAGCGCCCGTCTCCCTAGGCTAGCTTTCTCTCTAGTCTACCTTAGCGTGATCATGCAAAATATGCAAACCAAGCTGCATTTTCCTCATTAAATAAAGGATTAAGTAAAGTATGAATAAAAATACATGAACTCCCACCTATCAGGCTTCCATAGATTGTTTTATTTCTTTTAAGTAGCCTTCAGGAGCTGTACTTTGCAAAATAGAAATTGGAATTCAGAATTGTTTGAGTTCGTCTGGAAACCTTCATCTATGCAGATCTATTTGAGTAAAAAAGGCTTCTGACATTAATAAGAAGGCAACACGCTCTTAAATTATTAGTATTAAGTTGCTCTGGAAAAGATATTGGAAATTCAGTTATATGAGATATACAAGATAAATTAAAAAAAAAAATCCATAACACAAGATCATAAAGAGGTAGGAATTACTATCTCCCCTTAAAATAAAACCAAATCCAACAACTTGGTGACACATTCTGAAGAGAAAAGGTAAACACTTTCCATTTGCTCAAACCATTTTTTCCATCTGCAAAGATCAAAAGGTTTTTGTGTCCAAGCTAATAAAGTATTCAAACAGCTCCCAACTCCTTCTCAAGGTCCAAATAACCTCACTTTTGTGATTCAGAGGTAAATTCAATGTTTACAGTATTCAATTAATCTCCAGACAGCTGACAGAGTTAATAACATCTCGGTTGTGCAAATGGAAAAGAAAAAAAAAAAAAAAAAAGGTTAATACCAGCCACAGTTGCTTGTGTCATCAGCCTTTGCTGCAAAGACTGGGAGGTGGCTCCAGAGCAGTTTCTTACTTAGATGGCCATTTAGTCACATTGAGTAAGCAGAAATAAGCCCAGACAGCTGAAACAGCAGCACTGTTCACCCGCAGCCATCCCCTCGCTGCATTTCAGAGTGTGTCATCATCACAGAAATGTCACGAGTAACTTTATTTTTTTTTTTAAAAGACATGACATCTTCAACCAGTTGAAAGTAAAAATCAGCCATGGTACTTGCCTTGACTATTACAGCAGCAGTCACAGTGAGCGACCATTTAAAAAGGAAAACTGTATGTTTAAATTAACGTTCAAAAATCAGCAAAGTATTTTTTAAATCAAACTTTTAATTTCTGACCTTTTGAAAACAGGCCTATATAGAGGTTGCCTAGACTGGACAAAGGAAAGAGAAACTGTGCATCAAGAGTGTTTGTTTGGCTGGCTGGGTTACAGCAAAAAATAGTTGGTTTCAGTAAATATCCATTAACCCATTTATAGAGCCCTCTGCGTCTTGCACAAACACTACCCAGCGGATGTGCTCTGGTAATCTCATACAGGTTACAAAACAAGCAGTACCTTGAATTGTACATTTGAAGCAACTTTGCAGAACACCAAGTTTTAACACATTTCCTAGTCTTCTCTTCCACGACATAACAGGAGTAGATTTTCTGCAGATTCCCCAGTATTACGGGTGTAGTTATCCAAACAAATCTACAACACTGTTGTGACATCTGTCTAAATACTGATAAAGGTTTACTTAATGCAATGTTTATTCTCCTTGTAACAGAGATATCCATTGGAAATACACTTAGAACATCAAACAAAGCACAGACAATAGAAAACAGACAAATCACCGTATGAAGTACCAAAATAATCTCAATCTACTTCCTGCACCAAAGGTTTGACAGTAGTGATAGAAAAGTATATTAAATTAAACTCCAAAAGAGTTTGTTGCTACAGGTGAGAAAATGGAAAAAAAAGATGATACTCAAGTTGGACTTCCCTATTTTTCACCTCAAGCATGCTAAAAGCTAAATTTAGATTTTTTTTTTTAAACATGATCAATTATAGATAATGCCCACAACTACGGGAGTTTCATTCAATCAAAGATCACTGACAGTGTGGTACATGTTATTGGTCTGTCTCAGCCCCTGTGCTAGATATACCATTGTCAAACTTAATTGTGGTTACTTGAAGTGAAACAAATGCATTAAAACATGCTGACATATTATATTAACAGATCTGAAGTTGTATAGTGTCATTCCATTACACTGCATCTTAAAATGATTTAATACTGTGTAATACAACATGACAAATTAGTAAACAAAGGATAACAAGGCTGTCTACCTGATGTCAAGTTAGTTTGCAAATTAAGATCATCGTATATATAAGGAAACACCTTCCCTCTTTACTGACTGCTTAAGAGTGCTTTTCTGTATACCTGGCCAAAGTATTGCCCTAGCGTTTGCATTTCTCATGACCTTCTAAGTATATATTCCTATAGCAGCCCCGTAAGGCAAGTAGAATCATTTCCCATCTCATAGACAAGAGGTTAAGCAACAAAGAAAGCCTAAAGGATATATCCAGAGTCAAACAAAAAGCCTTTGTGGATATTGTTTTCCCAGCCTCTGGCCAAGTCTTTAACCACAGGACAATCCTGTATTAAGTCTTAAGATTGCAAAAATCACAAGTTACAGTAGGAAAGAATTTACTCAAAAGAATGAAAGCATCAAGGATGCAATAGTTGCTTTATTGCATGTGCCACTCAGTTACGCACACACGTCCTTGGCCTCATGAGCAGCCAACCCCACCCTACCCATCTGAGCCAAGCAGCTGCACTCTCACACAGGAGACAAGGTGTCCAGCGACATGGGCAAAGACCACCAGATGCTGGAGACTACTTAGGGAAGCTATCAGTATATACTTCTTCCATACCTATAGCCTTCCTTAGGTATATGGTACTAGACACTGTCCATAAAAAATAAAACAGAAAAAGGACTGCTGACTAATAGACAGACCTTTGGCTTGATCCAACACAGCTATTCCTATGATCGAGAGAAAGAGCTTCAGAAGACAAACATTGAGTCTAACGATAGAGAATAACTTACGCTTGGAAGTGGAGACAGTGGCATACTTGGTAAAACATGAGTGTCACAGTGACAGTAAATTCATGCTGGTAAAACACATACTAAAAGCTTGGTAATAAACCACTGGAGCTCACTGCCCTGGTCCTCTGGCAGATCTGTGTCAGGCACCTCCTCTCAGCCTGCACAGGCAGTGCGACCACAGCAGAAGGCTGAGGTTCAAGATCCAGAAGAGTCCAAACTCAATCCCAGCTGGCAGTGACCCTCCTGAGGTGTTCCAGCACACGGGTTTTCCCAGAGGGGTAACGAACAAGGAAACAGCTAACTGCCACATCCTCTTCCCTGGTGTTCCAAGAACACAGCAGAGATGCTCTGAAAACTCACTGGAAAACCCAGGGTGGGATATGCTCCCTCCTGGAAACAAGCTTTTGCACTGTATTTGAACATCCTCATATCCCTGACCCTGTATTACACAGACCTGGCAGGTCTCCAAGGTGAAGCAGAGGACCAAGTTGGCAGACTGCTACAATCAGGCTGAAGGCTGCTGTACCTTAATCTGATTATGGGCAGAAAATAACATGCAGGTCTCTGCATGGCATTGACTCACCTTTGACTCCTACAATGCAGGGCTGAGGGGTAGTGCAGCAGTATGTTGACAGACTGATCCACTGCTTGCAGACAAGAACACTATAAGTAGTACAAACACAGTCCCACCGAACGTGGGAATCGATCCCGTTCTCCCTTTCTTTTACCCCTTCGCTTGTAGCTGCTAGTTTTCTTCCATCTCCATTGTCTGTGGAGAAAGTCAGAGGAGTTAAATCAGCATGCAGGATAAGGAGACAAAGGCCAATCACCATAATTCTCACTAGAAGCCAGGTAGGGAGACTTACAGCCTAACAACAAGGAAAAAACCAGACTAAAAAGAAAAGCAATTTCCCCAAACTGGAAGAACGCCATGCTGCAGAAGGCCAAAACAAGCGCTTGAAGCTCCATTTCAAATCCATGGGTGGCTGTTATCAAAACACCGTTTTGAGAACAGAAAAGATTCTCCTCACATTATTAAACTGATTTCAGGGGAGATCCTTCTGGCAGACCCGTGAGAAGCTGTTACACCTCACAGCAAATCTAGCCTCTCAGATGAGAGAGGAGAAAGACAAGCATTCTGAACCCCAGCTGCGAGCAGGACCTGCACACCAGCAACTTTTGGCACTTATCTTACTTCATGCCAAACTCAGATTGAAATTCAAAATCCAACTCCTCAGAGGCTTGGAAGCAAAAGCAGAAAGAGAGAGGGAAGAGACAGTTGGGTAAGAACTTACACTACTGGAAAATCATCAGCCTGTCTTGAACTCTCTGAGCAAAATAGATTCTCCAACTCAAGGACATGCTTGGTGACTGCTGTTGGATGGCTCTGATGGTTGAGCCTCTGACACACCAAACCTCAGCACATGTGAAGACTGGCAAATTGAAGCCATTGACTTGATAAGCTTCAGCAAGGAGAACACCACATGTTTCAAAGCCAAGAGGCAGCTCTAAGGCAAGTTCAGTCCTGCTGTTCCATTTTCATCTGGACTGGAGCTTTAGCCTGGCCATATCCAGTGACTCGTGATCAGCATCTTTAAAATTCAATTAGAAACAAAGATAAAGCTGTAAGATAAGTACAGACATACTCAAACTGCAGTCTTTTCTATTTGCTTTTTTTCAGCTAACAGTTCGGTCACTATAGAGTCAGGCTACTTAAATAGGTTTTAAATCTTGCAGGCCTTTGAAGACTTTAGGTCACAGGAGAACAACTGTAGCAGACAAAGTTTTGGCAGTTTATAATTGTCTGTTTGGGTTTCTTTTACAGATAATTATACAAGATTCTCTTTTACAGTTCAACTAATTAACACAACTTCCTTCATCCATTAATGTCACTGATACTCTGGCCTCAGCCCTGCAAGGGTGTCCTCGTGGACATGGAGAAGTAGAGTAAATCAGAAGGGTCCTGTTATCTTTTAAATGCTTTGCAAAATCTCTAAGACTCCTGTTACTTTCATCACTGTCTTCCTAACCACTTTGGTTCCAGGCCAAGACAGCAATTAAGTGCAAGCTGCTATTTAAGCATAGGAATAACCCAACTGAAATTAAACAAAACAAGTAATCTAGTAAGTGTAAAAGCAGAGTTGTATCTTGTACACAGCTACATTTCATCTCAGTGCAGGGAAACTGATTTTCATTTCCTACAGATCAAATAGCTTCAAACTCTGGAAAAGTCTTAAGTCCAAATCTAGGAATGAACAGCCAGTGGAGATTTCTTTTTGGTTTCTATGGAAGCAATTCTCTCAGTTTTATTTGTAAAACTGGCTAAACCCACAACTCAGATTTTTCTACTGGAAGACTTCTTAACATACATAGATACGGTAGTCTAAGGACAAGCACTGTTCTGTGTTGGGTGGCCATGACAATCCATTAAATGAAGCAACTATATTAGGAAAATATGTCTGAAATTTTATTAGCTGTTCTGAGGCAGACATGATGATCTGAGGCTAGATTTATACAGACAGTATCTTTTATTAGATCAACTGCTGGAACTGGGAGAAAAAAAAAAACAAACAAAACCCAAAAAACTCAGACACACAAGCCAGGAAGACAGTTGTCCCCATTACAGCAGTCAGCCTATTAAAATATATTACCTCTTACTATAAACCTTCCTTCTCTGTAATTTTAGTCATTGTTAATGCAAAAACTTTTTCTTTAAGTGACTCATGCTTTATTTTTTTTAAGTTTTCTGCTTTTCGTGTTGACCACAGGAGAAGTTACACCTCAATGACAGAAGAACCCCAGTACACAGGAGGCTTCTGGAGCACATCAGTCACTTAAACCTGGCCCTGGTGCTAGCACTCACTGTTCACATTATCACTGCTACCTCCAGCTGCATCAGCAGGAGGATGCCATTGCCTCCAGGGTGGAGTGATTAGCACAAGGCTGCTCTTATTCCTCCAACTCCCCACAGCTCAGTCTCTGCCACCAGGAAAACATGTAAATACCCTATTGATTTCAAGAGAGCTACACCCGAGTTTCTCTCTCGTTGCAATTCCTGAATTTCTTGTTTGTTCCTTCCCATATGTGTACTGCCGAGATACTTTGCCTTAGCAAGCAGTGTAATAACCTCTCCACTGACAGGGGATGTGTATCTTACTCAGCTGTGTCGAAGGTTCACTTAAAAATACCCTCTGTGACCTTGATGCAGATTTAATCTGTCATTGTACACTCGGTTTAGCTCCAGTCTTGCCTTTTTGCAGTCCTGTCCTAAAAAAGTCAACTAGATATCTTTTCACTCACTTGCAACGTATTGAGTGACCTTGGCGATAGTCTAATCTATCTTGGCAGATTCGAGATAGAGAAAACAAGCAATAGACACAGACCTGCTGGTTTCTGCTATTGATCAGCGACTTGAGTGAAAGCTCATTATGAGCAGAAGGAACGTGTCAGGTACAAGTCCTCCTACAGAGCAGCAGCAAGTGAGATGAAGAAACTCCTAACCAAAGAAAGGGTGGCTGTTGCTTTCGGCAGGGGGGAGGTATGGCTGTGGGAAGGAAGAAAAGGGCAAGGCAAGAAAGAAGGAGCAGACAAGACTTCATGTCTAGTGAGGCTGTGCATCAGAAACTCCCAAGTAAGTAAACTGTAAGTTTACCTAGCTAAAAAATTACAAAACGTTTCTTTTCAAATTAGCAAGGTTACGTTGTCAAACTTTTCAACAAAAAAGGCCAAACTCTTAAGAACATACTGTTTCTTAGTGTGTATATATACACTCAGATGATACTAAGATACATATATATACACTAAGATACTATTTAGCATATTCCTTCTGCTACTCATAGAAACTCAAACAGAATATCTAACAACACAAGAACGGTCAAATGAACCCTTATTATTTTACTGGCAATCAGTGTGTAACACAGAAACTTATTAATATGATTGTTTGAATAGTGCTGCCTCGCCTCGAGACAGGTCTTTTTTTAACTCAAGACAATTACTTTTTACTATCTGCCGAAGCACATCTACCGTGACCTAGTGCCTCTCCTCCAGCCTCCCCAGAGCACAAGCTGGCAATCATGCCACGCTGTTTGGCACTTTTATTAACCTCTTTCCTCGGACTGCCTTTGTGCCCCAGGATGAACACAGATAGAGGAGACTGCTTCCCTGTCTCTGTATTTTATGGGGGGAAACATAATTAAGACTCCTTTCACAAGATGGCCCAAACAAAACACTGCTTAGGAGATATGGCACCGAAGTCTCACCCATCCCTAGGACTTTAATTGGGTACCAAGAGGAGCATTTGCTCCTGTGAGGGAGCTGCTCCCAGGGTAAGAGCCAGAAGTGGTTCCTGGATTCTGGGGGTTCTCAAATCTCCTCCTCACAGCCGGAGGCAGTTCAGATGACCAGCACTGCAGTCCGAGCTCTTACCTTGGCTTCAGCCTCAGAGTTAACAGCCACACTCATGTTTCTCACTGGCACTGCACTCCTCTGTTATGTCTTAAGATTCGTAAGAAAATACAACCATGCTTCCTCTTACTGCAGGGTGGCTTATCCTCCAACCTCCACAGGTCAAACCCATGTCAAAATTTCACATAAGTATCAGATGATAAGCTGAGCTTGATGAAAAGGAAAACTTCCATCATCCAGCTGAGAACAGGAATATACGACACCGAAGGACGTTTACTGCTTACAAACTTCACACCAGGCGAAAACAGAATGGTGGTGGTGGGGAACAGACAATGGAGTAATTGAAAACAACCAGGAGTAGGCACACACAGGCAGGGGGAAATGACAGCACAGGAGAAACTCTACACGGGAAATCTGATTTCTTTCACATTCCTCAGTTTTAGAAGTCTAACCCTAGCTCATTTTATTCTGCCTGCATGGTCTCCTTTAAAGGGTCTGTTAGGTCAAAGACAGACTCAGTTGTCCTCCCTTCAATCGTACAGCCAAAAAAAAAAAAAAGGCAAAAAACCTCTAGATAAAAATTAGGCAGAGCAAGACATCAAAAGGAGAAAAATCACGTAGCAGAACTCTGGGGAGAGATATCAAGCAAGCGAGTGAGCAGTCATGTACTGTGTGTGCAGCTGATCCATCCCAGTAAATGTCAGCTTCACTAAAGGTCACCGGCTGTATTGATTCCTCAACACTTTAATGTAGGTGATTCTGTACAGCAACCCTTTTCATGATGGATCAGACAGTCAAACAATTTAGCATACTGATGGAGTGAGGGGAGAGGGACAGAGAGCAAAACATGCTATTTAACTTGCTGCTAATATGTATGGATAGAAATGACATCAAATCATAAACACATTCATATATGGTGGAACAAAGCGCACTACAGACTCACAGTGTAATCAAACAAATACCTTCTCTAACATATAGATGTATATATAAATATAAAAATAGGATTACCTCCATCCTTGCAGATTTTCAAAACCAGACTGGATAATGCCCTGAGCAACCTAGCCTGATCTCATAGCTGACCCTGATTTGAGCAGGGCATTAGATTAGAGACATCCCAAGGTCCTTTTCAACCTGAATTATCCTGTGATCCATGAAACTAAGGCACCTACCATAAAGGTACGTGTATGGAAGCTATATGCATGGGAGGAGAACATGATGGGTCACATCCTAATTTCTGTACCAGTAGTTGATAATCTCACTAAAAATATAATCTCAAATGCAATGCAAGATTTTAGAGGTTTCTTGTCTTTGAGGTTAAAGAAATTACCAGGGGAAGATTCTAGCCATTTTAATATTTGAAGTAAAACACTGTGATTTTTAAAAGATTTGGCCATCCACAATTTGCTGGGCCAGGTACAGAATTCACCAGGTGAATTCACATAACTTACACTGCATAGGAGAAACCTGTAATAATCATAACGGCTTCCTCTGGTCTAGCTCCGTGAAATCAACCCCGTCTACATCACTGCCATTGTACCTTTAAATCTGCCAAAACGCAACTTTGCAATAAATACAAATTCGGAGTTGGAGAAACCAATTGGGATTACAGTGAAGGCCAGGATTCAAAGTATCAGTGATCTTCTACTACCCCATGATGGTCATCATCATCATAAAAAAAATACTTTGCTACGGAAAGGTCTCACTGTCATTCAATACAACAGGGATTTTCAGAGCAATGTAAAGTTTTTCAGCCTTTATTGCTCTTCACTGCCTGCCAGTTTAGTACCTGAAGTCAACCAATACAACCACTTTTGAAAACCATATACCTTTTACCTCCCCATCACAGTAGGTAATAAAATGTGTCCCAGTAAGTGTGTTACAAATACAGCAATAAATACGGATCATGAAGAACCTGCTGGACCTGCTAGTCTCCTCAGAGGTCAACACTATAACAGCAATTATCTGTGGACATTAGTATTTTCACAGATTAGCAGCGGTTTCAAGCTTTACAGGTTAAAAAAAAAGCAACTTACCAAGTTATTCTTTGTAGTTGCAATTTTTTATTTCCATTTGTCTAGAAAAAAAGACCTACTGACAAATCGAATTACTGAGCTATGTTAGCTGAAAAGAAAACACACACAAATAAGCACCTATTTTGTATTTTAGGTGCCAATGTCACAGATCTAAATTCATCAGACACACCTTTATTTGGAATGGGTACTATATTCCATGTGAAATGAATTATGTCACTGTTGGTTATTATGCCCCCTTGAGATTTACAGTCTCAGTTGCACTACAACTTCCAAAGGGAGCAGCGGTTTGAATGTGCATGTACATGTCCCCATATAATATACATGAAAGGGGAAGTATTTACCCCTAAGATAAGCTTGACAGTTAAGCTTAAAGCATAAGCCTTTAAGTTTTCAGCAGACAAATTCTGAATAATGGCTTATTTTCAAACAAATATTTGCTAATACATATTTGAGAGGTATGTAAAGGCACAAAAGTATAGGATGATGTGGCATTCTATGGGAGAGATCTCCATCTGGTATAAACTACCACATCTAATTGACTTCCTGCAACTGAATACATGAAGGAAAATTGCACTGTTACTTCTATCAGATGCTGGAATTGGTATCAGACAGGGATTTGAGTTCAGTTCTTTACCTGGCACCCACTGTGTAGTCTTCAGCAAACGGGAAGAAATAGCTCCAAACCTTCACCTCTGTGAAGGATTTTGTTTAGCACAGAGCCAGCAGAGAAAGAAATCTCCCTTCCAGGCAGGATGCTCCATATTACCACCATCCATATATACCTGCATGTGTCACTTTGTATTTACCATACTTGTCTATTGTACATATTCATGGGCCAAGCAGAAGTAGTCATCAGCACTGATATCACCAGAAGATGGATCAGGCCTTTTTGTCTTAATCTTACACATATCCTTAAAAAAAAAAAAAAAAATCTAACCTAACTAGTCCATTGCCACTTGGTACTTGGCAAGAGTCAATAAGTGATTGAGAGAAGCAGTCATAGTAAAATAGCCTATGGTATTTCATGCAAGCTATTTGCAGTTAATTGCTAACTAGTTAATGATAATGGAGCCTAATGCTAATGGTGTGAGTGATATAAAAGATTAGGAAATAAATGTTTGATTGGTGTATTTGTGTTTATATTGAATTAACAAGTTTCTACTGATTAATACTTTCACAGGCTATCCTTACCCAAAATAGAAAGAAGAAACAGCCACAGAGACCAGGCAACTAAGTGTTTGTTTTCTATTGATTTTTGCATTTAAACTGCCCATTTCACAGCTACAGCATAACCAAGTGAAACTGGATGAATGGCTTATTTATGAAATTATCAGGTGCACCAGAGGAATACTTCGATGACCTGCTGGCAATGGCATATTTTCTGGCTTTGGCCATTTTACAGCATTTCATTTCTGTGGGGTTTTGGGGTTAGGGATTTAAAACAATTCAGTTACAAAAGAGAAAGTGCTCTTATTCAAAAAAAAAAAAACCAAAAAAAAAACAAAAAAAGAGAAGTCTGGAAATGAATGCTTCATTTAATAACTTTTAGTAGCCTTAGTGACAAAAAGCCCTACAGGTTTGTTCATATCTTTCCATGCACTCAAGTCTTCATTTACGTCCTTCTTCTAAAGCATCACTACTGCATAAGCAATGAATAATTTAAAAACCCTAAACCAAATAGGATCCTGTCTCCAGACCTGTGAGTAGGTACGCAGCAATACAGTGTATCTGGAGGAATATGAACATAAAGCAGTGTTCTCAAAATACCGATAGACTCAAGTTACATTGACAGCTGTGCCTGAGAGACCAGAGGTAATTGAATTTTCAGTAAAGGGTATGTACCAGTGTTTGGCCTGTCTTGATTCAAGCTAGAGTTTATCAAACATATCCAGAATCAGTGATAGAGACATAATTTAGTGTTCTTAAAGCCACCTGATCAGAAATAGAATAGGGATATCTGTAACTGAACAGCTAAGGAAAAGTCTCCCCGGGAGATACGTACCTTCCTGAAAATAAGACGACATTCAATAAAATTGCTTTTCTTTTTTCTTATTCTTTTAAAAATTTTTAAAACAAGAGCCGAAAAGTCTGGTTTTCTTTTCTTTCCCTGCATCTCAAGGCAGGGAGCAACAGCAAAGACCGGGGCTGGGCAGAGACCATGAGACCTGCACTCGGTATCGGGTGCCACTAATACAGCCCTCTCCCCGATTCACCTCTAAGGCTGGAATTCTTTAATATTTTTATTATTATATTATATAATTATATTTTTATTTCTTTATTTTTGCTGCTGGGGGCAGGCAGATGGGGGCAGAGGATTGATCTTAAACTAAAATAGATCAGTTGAAGAGGAAAATACTTACTGCTCTACATGGAGAAACTATGGCATGCCCTCACCAAGACCTCCTGGTTTTTAGGAACATAGTTTGCTGTCTGACCATACTATTCCCAAATAATATCTTCCATTATTCCAGAATAGTCCTTCAGGCCTTGATACAACAATACAGTAAAGCACATCCTCAGCTTTAGCTTGATTTCATTGAGAAACTTTAAGGTACCTCTGTTTCAGCAGGAACTCTGAATACACTGTACGTAACGACAAAACTAGTAGGGAAAATTTATACAGTGTAGGAGGACTGAAAAAAGCAATTCTTATGTGCCTGTTGAGAAAAGCTTCAAAAGCTTTGCTTCGAAGCAAAGTGTTAATATTTGTCATAAAATATTTATAAAGTGATACATGATATTTATAAAAGAATATAAGCATATTTTTATAGATAGCATGGAAATTCTCAATACTGATTTAACAGAAAAAGTGAACCTCTGCTTTGGAGTACTTTGCATCCTTTTGCATAATTTCATCGACATGTTAGGTTTTCTATTAAATTTTATAGGATGATTTCAAAAAGCTTCCCAATGGTTATAAAATTATACTAAATTTGACAGAGCTTTTTCACAACAGAGAATCAGGGCACATCTCTTACAAACCTATTAGAACAGGATTTATTTTATTTTCTCATAAATAAAGTTTCATCAGAAACATTTACAATTTTATACAACAGTTTAAAACTGTTCATCGAATCCCAGATATCCTGTTCCAAAAGGAAGTACTGGCAGAAAAAAAATCCATGGTCTCAATATCCAGCTTTAATGTCTAAAGGCTGCTGAACGAAGTGCAAAGCAGTGGAGATAATGCACAGCACGGGCTGCAGCCTCCACAGCTCCCTTCTTCACCACTCGCCTGGGTAGTACCTGCACTGCTCTTTGTCTCCTGCTGCATCCGCTGCAGCAATGCTGATACCAATAATTTTTATATAGCCTAAACCCACTATATTTAGAATACCACAATCGCTTCACAAGTCAGCCTTCATTGCACTCTTGGTTCAAGGTAGCTCCATTCTGCGTGGATCACAGCAAGGTGGGGCTGCTCTTCACAGTATGTCCTTAGTGTCCATAAGAGGTACAGAACCACACAGGCCATCATCCAAAATAAGGACAACAGCAGCTGTGGAAGTCCCCAGTTGCTTCAGATCTGCCACAGAAATATGAACATAAGGTTTAGCCCCAAAGGCTCCCACTTCTAATTTATATAATAGGAAAGATCGCACTGTCTGGAGGTCCTGTTCAGGTGATGTGTCAAATGAAATAAACATTTCTGATAGAACATTGCTGGGAGAAAACTATGCCAGGTATTTACTGCAGAGGCAACTTTTACCTACGTGTTGGTGCTAACATAATCATAAGTCATTTAATCAAAAATGTCCTTATTATTATTGGATTAGCACAGTGAAAGTATTAAGGTCCCTCAATCTTTTATTTCTGTAGGCTGTATATCCTCTCCAGCAAAAAAGGTCTATTTCCTTTTGGAATTGTGGATTTTTCTACTACATAACAGAAAAGGTCAGCTTTAAAATTAAAGCAATACTTTTACTGGGTTATTCCCGTTCAGTGAATATAGCCATATTTCTTCAGCACATTAGTATTATTGGATTTCTAAATCACATTTCAGTAGCTGACAAAAGACACATGCAAAAAAAATCCGGTATCAGTAACAATACAAGTATTGAATGGAACCATTTAAAATGGGTCAACACCACAAGAACATTTTATTTAAACATAGAGCTTGTGAAAGAAGCGCTCTGGATACTTATTAATCATGTGATAGGTATTAAAAAACTGAAACATTTTAAGTCACTTTCCATAAAGACTTCCTATTGGGCTTATATGCATAAAATTGTTGTATCATCATAAAAAAATAGGTCTGAAATATTTCATCAGTCCATCACACTGACACAAAGCAGAATCAGCTATACTTAAGGCATGCCAGCAGAACCTGTTCTTAAAACGAAAGAAAAAACCACATCATCATCACCCCCCAAAAACCTAGGGATAGGGAGGGATAGGGATTCTACAAAATTCAGTGACTATCTATTCCAGTATTTAACCCTCCTCCTACTTACAATGTTTTTGTTATTAGCTGATATAAACCTCCTTCTTACAACATATGCTTATGTTCCATTCTGTTCCCAGGGTACATAACAAATACTTAATTACCATCCTTATTGCCACATAAGTATGCACACAAACTTGAGAAACAATGAACAGCTGATTTAAATTCTGCATGTGCAATATTTAATATAAGTTGTAAACTATAAAGGGCCAGGCTGTGCAATGTTTACTTGCAATATAAACTACTTGAATCTTTCAAGTCAATAGGAACCCTGGGGATTAATATGTATGTAACATAGCATGTATTCTCCACACTGGTCTGTCAAACCACAGCCTCTACCTCATCTAAACTCACTTATTTCTGTATTTCTGCAGATTGCCTTAACAAAGTGAATTACAGAAAGCAACAGATATTAGTATAATATAGTCATCACCTTTGCAGTGATGACATCTTCTTGAATGGGACCTCCCTCTATACACCAGGTTTTAATTTAGATTGCAAGCTCTCCATGAAGAATTTGGCTTCAATCGTTTCCAGAAGACGCTTAGCAATGAACTATCATTATCATCACAGTAATACCCAAGATGATCACTGTCAGAGTCCCATACTGAAAAAAATTACATTCCTTGACTCAGAAACTGTTGTCTAGTTTAGTTATTAAACACATAAGGCTTGTGGAAGGTAGAGAAAGCTGTTTGAGCAAAGGAAATATAATTAGCACAATGAGGATCATCAAGCTGCCAGTGTGTTACATTTAGTGTTACAAAGCTGTTTTATAAGACGGAGAGAACAAAGTGATTAGGGAAGGAAAAAAAAAAAAAAAGAAACAAACAAACAAGCAAAAACCCACAAAAAACACCCCAAAAAACCTCACTGAAAAGTCACCCACCAATACCACTACTGGAATACTTACCTGCACTTAAGAGGGAGCTAAAACAAAAAGAGGAAAACTGAAGTCAGTTTCTACTCTGCAGTTGGAACAGCCTAAATATTCAGAGGCATCACAAAATGCTTATCATGGGCAGGATTTGCACACTCACCCCCACAAAAGAGGGAAGAAAGCTGGCTAAATCTTTGAAAGACCGTCAGTGGAACAGCAGACTGCAAGCAATGCGGAAGAGTACCTGCATGAGAAAGCGTCACTCGGGTCACCACCATATGGCTGTGTTAAAGTACACAAAACTCCACATATAACAGTACACAGACACCACTTTCCTTTTCATAAGTACAGCTCTAAGAAATGCTTTGTTCTCTATTGAAGACCACGAGGCGGTGAAAGAGAAAGATCTTTACTATCTACCTTCTTCATGGGAGAAAAGCACTTCTGTGTTTAAAGGATTGTTGTCACACCTCGGATATTCCCAAGTACCTAAGAATTGCTACACTGTTTTGACAAGCATACTGAGAGCTGTTGAAATACCATTAAAGTGTAACAAAACAGATTGCTCTTGAGCAATAACAAACACATGTTGCCCTGGTACCCTCCCAAGCAAAGGCTGATAATGAATGGAAAGCCTACAATGATGAAAAGCCGTATTTTAAAGCTAATGCAGGCTTCAAAAAGGCAATATGGGAAAAGTGACAAAGCAAAGAAAGTTAACTCGATCAAATGAATCTACCACATCAATACAACAAAAGTACTACTTGAATCCTGCATGCAACTCTGAAATAACAGTTAGTGATTACAGACTAGCCAAAAAGGACTGACCAGTTTTGGGACATGGACCTCTCCAAGTACCAACTGTTTTCTGAAACAGGTTATTCAAAACTATTCACAGTTTTTAGACTCAGCAAAAACAGCAGGGGGGGATGCTATCTAAACTTAAACTAATACATGAGACTACAGTGTATTTTTAACCTGTCTTAGGGGTTTCTTCCATTCTCCAGACGACATCTCCAACAAGAAATGCTGCTTTCACATCAGGTTGTCCTGAGCTGTGTGATCTCCAGCACTGGAGAACCTCAAAGCTCAACTGGATGCAACCCCAAGCAATCTGGTGTGACCTCTGAGTGGGGGAATGGATCCAGACAGCCTCCAGAGCTGCACTCCAACCCAACTGATACCACAACTCTAAAAAGCTTCATTTAGACAAAAATCCATTTTAGTTTCAGACAACAGTTCTCTGTATGGAAAACATACAATTGATCATAAATGATCGTGTTGCATCACAGGTGTAGGTGAGAGATAAAGACGTGCCAAAAGAAGAGAAGGAATAAATGAAGCAAGAGAGAATAAGAGAGCTTTCTAGCAGATATTTCAAAGCTACAGTCTTTAAATAGCATCTCTGCACACGCACACACACGTGGCCAAACATAGGGCCTGTAAATTCTTCAAGTCCCACTGCCTGCTAGCTCATGGTGGCAGAGAAATGATTAAATAGAGCTGTAGTGATTATATCTCCATCTTGCAGCAATACCAGAGGAACTTAATTTGATACAGTCTTGGTTAATAAACAGAAAACAGATGAGATAATTTATCTCTATTTACTACAAATTCCATGGGGAAAAGAAAACTTTGTCAAATCTGTTTGTGTCTTTAATATTGCATTGAAGTCTCCAGTAACTAGTTTGTGCACTGATCCTAAGGCAGAAGAAAATTCATTCATATTTTGGCTTCTCAGAGCAATGCAAAATACTTCCTTTTCCTTCTGCTTTGTTATTCTCTTTAGAGACCACAGAAACAGTACCGAATGCCTTTGGTAGTCTGCATGCATAAGGAACCAGCTGGATGGGTGATGTCTGTAGACTCAAACTTTGGATGAATAATTTCAAACCTTTTCCACCCTGAAAATCCAGAGATCAGGCCAGTTTAGAGCACACAACACCCTTTTTAGGTCTGAACAGAAGCTTACCATAGGTGACAGGATTAGCTACATCATCTTAGTCATACAACATATTTTATAACCCTCTTAACACTTCCGAGACATTAATTCAAAGTAGCTCTTCAAGGGGAGAAAGCCCACCCAGCATGTACACAATGTTAACTTTCTCAAATACATTCTGTCAAACTAAAGCCAATAAAATAAGAAACCTCAAAATATACCCAGCGAGTCCATGCCTGGAGGTGTGAAGCCAAGAAAGCAAGCAGGTGCATTATTTAGCCCAGTTTAGAACAGCACTTACCCACACGTGTAGCTTTTAAGCACATATGTTTAATTCTGTGATTCTTTAAGTACTTGAAGACAGTGAGATAATTTTGACTCCACATTATTCATCTTGCTTACGTGCTATATTCCTCCCACTACCCCACATCCATTAAATTGTAGGCTTGCTCCGGACCAAAGGACTACTCCTACTCTGTCTGCGTGCAGCCAGGCACACCAAGGTCCCACTATTAGAGGCTGCTAGGCACTAAAATACCACCACCAATTTCATGTGACAAAAGGAATAAACAAAAAAGAAAGCTTTGGCTCAGCTTTAGAAAAAGTGAGTTAGAAAACAACATTCAAATGAGAATGAGTTCAACCAGTATTTTCCATCCCATATAGGCCAGAGCTGTTCTCAATTGCCGAGAAAAAGCAATCCATATCCCACCGAGCTCAACACAAAACCCCTTCCCTGCACTTTACTGGAGCACCAGTGTGGCACACTGCTCATGTCAAAAGCTTTAGAAAGGTGCATGGCAGAATTTCACCCCAGGTGAATTTGCACATTGGATTCAACAGCAGAGCACACTGCTCTAACCAGGAGCCACTGCTCAAGAGGTGGGAGCCGACAGCCATTTCCCAGACACACAGAATACAAGGGGCTACTTCCCCCTCGCAGCCTGAAGAGGACCAAGCCACCCCACCAGCTGAGAAACAGGCTTGTAGCTTTATTCACTAGATCCTGCAGAGCTGGATGGGGACACAGTGGAAGGGAGGCCACGCCACCCTCTTGGAATGAGGTGCAAGTATCCCATCCCACATGGTGGGGAAGGAGCTACTACCCCAAAGGGACTGAGGCCCAACACGCCCCAAAATAGCCCACCTTCCCTCGATTAGCATCAGCTCTGAAGAAACAGCAAATTAGATTACAAGGATCAGAAACCAAACAAAGTACGGGCAGTAATAACTTCTGCGGCTTGCCTTGCTCAGAGGCACTCTCCTTGCTGTGATCGATGCGGCCCTGCCGCCTTCCAAGTGGGCATCATGCCGGGCTACTTTATGTGCATCCATAAACTGCTATAATTCAGCACAAATTCATTCTGGGGAGGATTTTGGAAAACAATGAAATGTTAGCATCCCTCCAAAAAAAGAAGTTCTCTCACCAGGTATGACAGAATTATAAAGTATTTCAGCATTAGCAAGTGTTACACAATGCATCATCTGTATAAAAACACCAAACCAAGAAAAATGGTACTTGAATTCTTCATCAGAGCAGTTCACTTTTCAAGCCTACCACAAACACCCTTAGTCTTTGTTCCTATGAATTCAACTTAACCTTTTGGAAACGTTAGAGCTAATAATCTTCAGGGAATAATAAGGAAACATTCCTTTTCTTGAAGTTTCTGCACCAGACTCCTCCATTCTCTCCCTAACCTTCCCGTTGCTTTCGACACTACTGATCACTTCTCCCTCATCAATATCTCATTTCCCTTGGCTTCTGGACCATGTCTTAGCTTACAGTTCTTTTCAGTCATTACTCCAGTGTTTCTTCTGCTTGTTCACACTTGCCAGGAGTCTTTAAATTCACTAAACATGCTCCACTATTAGCCTAGGAAAAAGACCCATTACCCACTCATCCAAAGCCAGCCTCACGCTTTGCCCCAGTTCCAGGCAACAGCACACCCCAACATCAGCAGAATCAGTCAGACGCTAGGGTGAACTTTCCGGCAGCCACATCTTCAACCCACTGAATCTCGCACTCATCCAGTTCAGAAGGAGCTTCCACTGCTGTGAAAGTTACCATTACTCTGGATGGCCAACCAAAAAAGCCAATTACCCTCTGCAACAGCAGTGCCCGACATAACAGCATCACCCTGTATGAGGAACAGAACTCAGACTGGTGGAAGGAGCTTCACTGCAGGAATTGTCATTATCTTGTTTATGTAATTAATCTATTCCGTCTTCTCTTAGGGGTAAAGGTTTAAAATAGATGGTAAAATGCAAAATTTTGAAATAGAAGACTTTCTTTTACTTTTCTCTTTCAAAACTCGGTTTATATTTTTGATCAAAGCCAGTTTGGAAGCACCTTGCAATACAGTTCAAATCCATTTCTGTCATTTTTCTTAATGGTGTGAAAGCCATTATCTGAGAAATTGGCCCTTCAAAATTGCCTGTGCACATGTGTATCCCATTTTATTCATTATACTTAATAAGGAAATTGATATAACCTCATTAAAGAGCGCAATTAACTGTCCTAATGACATGATTACACATGTACCCTAACTAGATGAAGAGCATAATAATTGTCTAAAAATTAATTTAAATTATTCGAGAATATTATACATAAAAATACAGAAGCTTACTATGGGAAAATGATGATAGGAATCCCAAACAAAACTATAAAAGAAACAATATTTAGATATTGACTAAGTACTACTCCAAGCTCACTGACGACAACTGCAGTCAGATTTGGAGGCGCAGCTGGAAGCCAGCGGTTACTCAATGCGTGGCACACACGTGACCAGGAGTCATTCTGTCACACATCTCTAGCATTAGCCCTGTTGAACGTACAGCAAAAGATCAACCCTGAGCCATGGCAAGGAAACAGAATCCATTCAACAGTATGAGGGAGTTTTTTCATGAAACAGGCTGCACAGACTAAATTTTAAAGCCATTGTTCCATAAGTCTTTTAGCATTTCTATAAAGGCACATACCTGTACTATCCCATCCTTCTGGAACAGAAAATAAACACTAGCTACTATTTGTATCAACACTGATCACATTTTCTCCCTTTATTTGATGGCCAAGACCTCCCAAAGAGTGGCTGCTATTTAAAGTGAAATTATGCTGAAATAAACAGTACCCATCAGAGGATCATATCGAATTGGAAATGAAACACAAGCCCTTGCTGTTCTAAGTGGACCACTCAGAGAATCTAGAAAAACACTTTTCCAATTACTCGTCAGTCCAAAATTCTATGAAATAACACTGCTTCAAACTAGGCTAACCTGTCTCCGAGAAGAATTCAGCTAAGTCTTCAGCAAAATAAACAACTTATTCTGAAAGCAGATGCGACTCTAGTGAGTGAGCATCACTTACGCTGCTGGAGAAGCAGCATTTGGATGATTGTTTTTACAAGCCAGCTGTACAGTACCGCGTTTACTCTGGTGTTTCCTATCACTCAAGCAAAGCAGACTTTTATCTCTGAATTAGCAAATTAATTTCCTCCCCTGTGATTACTGTTCTTTCTTGGTCATTTCATTCAAACGAACAGGGAATCCCTTTAAGTTTCATAACAATGTAACTGTAAAACAAGTTAACAATTCAGTATTATAAACAACAGTGTGTCTGTTTCCATAATTTTCCTAAATCCTTCTCCGGCATTTCTTGCTCTTATAGTGTATGTTCTTGAAGATCAGAAGAAATGTGATATCTTTATCTTTGTTTAAACACTCAAGACATACAGTCCCACAGCTGACTGAGCCCGGTAAAAGACATCCTGCTGCAAAAGCACTAGTCATTCTTCTGCACACTTTTAGAAACAGCTTAATGCAACTAGACACAGATTTTGATTAAATGTTTCAAAAAAAGCACAAAGGTCATGTGGAAGGAAGGAGCGAAAAAGGAGCAATGCTTTTCTAGCAGCATGGTGGCCAAAATACAGGCAAACACAAAACCCAAAAACCCTTGATGGTGCTTTAGGAAGAAGTGATGTGTTCATTATAAAATTTTTACTGTTTTCCTTACAGCTTTTGGGGCTATCCTTCATGTTTTGAAAATGTTTACAAACTTATTGCTTACATGCTAAAGATGCTTTGACATGAACCAATTTTAGCTCATACCACATTAAATGCTACACAAAGCATACAGTGGGTCATAAAAAGCTGTCCAACTGTGTAGTTTAGCTGTGAGATCATTTAATTGACAGATGCACAGGGCTTTTTGCATCAAACTAATAAAAACTTGGTTTGGCCTTCATGGAGGCACCCAACACAGAGCTCTAAGTAAAACTAACAGCAGTGAATCACTGTACCTCATCCTCCACCTTCTGCGTAAAGGTGAAACTCCTTCTCATTACGGTTTAAAGTGCAATTCCTGCCGCCTCTTTTCAGCTATGCTCACTGCCTAGAGCAACAGAGCTCCACCTTGCCTAGGACTCCCCAGATCACTACTGCAGCATGCCCTTAATTAATTTTCCTATAATAATGTAAAAATTAATAATCCTATAATGTTTAATACATGATGGAAAAGTTGCTTTCCGTGAAGAAGAAATTCAAGGGTGTTGCTCTAATAATAGGTGGTATGAAAATATGGAATCCCAAATTACTTTCAGTGCAATGAATCTTAAATTAATTAACAATTCTTTAAAAGAAATCCACTTTTTCAAAAAATGGATTGTGTTACACAAATATAAATCTGGTAGCCACTAAGAGAAATAATTTGCTTCTGAAGTGACATTTGTCAACTAAATGAATAAGTACTTTGACATTTGTAGAAACTGTGAAGCTGATAAAGCTATACGCTATTGCTTAACATTATTTTTCCTTTATATAAAGTCACAATTTGAGCATAAAAATTGCTCTTATTAGGCAGAGAATGTCAAGTCTCATTGCTAAATTTACTGTAGCGATTCAGCATGAAAACAACTATTGCCCTTTTGGCTTTCAGCACTTCAGCATCTTCCATTAAAGTGCCCATTCAATACCCACATTAACTTTACTACGATGGTATGAGTTAGGCCAACAAAGGGGTATTTTATCCGATTTACCAGACAATGCTAAATTCCTTCTGGCACTGATACAAAGTCACAAAATACAATGTCTGTCTTGTAACCAGCCCATACAGCCTCAGAGAAGCGGTAATTAAGTAAGCCCAGACTCAGGCATACTTCTTGGCAGGTCACCTATCCATCCAAAAAATGACCAAAGTCACCTCTGCCCGTCTGGTCAGGAAGTCTGAACTAGGGGGCTGGGGGAGGTGGGGGGACCACAGACTCTACAAGAAAACCTACATGTCTGGCAGCCCTACTTGAGCGCTGCAGGACTGGGATCAAGATCCCTGCAGGGCAATTTGCTTGTGACATTTTCAAACATCTTGGACAAGCAATTGCAAATGTCATCCTTTTAAAGGATACACTGATCAGAGAAACTCGGATATATACAAGCACTAATAAAATATCCCTCGCCAATACTGTCCTGATTTCATCTGGGATAGAGTTAATTTTCTTCCTAATAGCTAATACAGTGCTGTGTTTTGGATTTAGTATGAGAATAATATTGATAACACACTGATATTTTAGTTGTTGCTGAGTAATGTTTACACTGGTCAAGGGCTTTTCAGCTCCCCATGCTCTGCCGGGTGCACAAGAAGCTGGGAGGGGGCACAGCCAAACTGGCCCAAGGGCTATTCCATACCATAGGGCGTCATGCTCAGTATAGAAACTGAGGGAGTTGGCCGGGGACAGCGATCGCTGTTCAGGGGCAGGCTGGGCATGGGTCAGCGGGTGGTGAGCGGCTGCAGCACTTGGGTTTTTTTGGGTTTTTTTCCCTGGGTTTTGTTCCTCTCTTTCTCGTTAGTTTCCTTTTCATTACAATTTATTATTATTACTGTTTTATTTCAATTATTAAACTGTTTTTATCTCAGCCCATGATTTTTCTTCCTTGTGTTTTTCAGATTCTCTCCCCCATCCCCCTGGGAGAGGGGATGAGCGAGCGGCTGCGTGGTGCTTAGTTGCTAACTGGGGTTAAACCACAACAAATACATTTCCTGAAACGTGGGCAGCCTGATGTGCTGGACTTCTGAACACATGGCATACAGCACAGATGCCTCTAAGAGTCTCCTGAACAGAAATATAACCCCCCTAATTTCAGGGGATAAAATAATTCAGAAGCGATAGCCAAGGACCAGTCCTCCAACAGCATAATTCACATAGCCTGGACAACTTCCACAGGCAGTTTCCAAAGCACCAGCAACTCCAGCCAAGGCAGGCGGATGTCCTGAAGCTAAGGAGCTGATTGATCTTGGGAGGGAGGCAGACCCAGTCGGGGCCGGGGGACAGGGAGGAAAGAGATCAACGGAGGTTTGCCTGGGAGAGACCAAAATCTGAGGCAGATGTAATATTGATGAAGAATAGATGACAAATAACAACATTATCCACAAAAGAGAAACTGAAAGACAGAAACAATCTTAGATCACTAAATATTCTGAAACAATGTTAAACAATCACTGAATTCCTCACATAACTGCACAAGTTTCATTTCTGGAGGACAATGTGAATGACTCTTCAACACCATCCACAAAACCTCAAATGTTTGCCTAAATGTTTAAACAATTTAGAAGCTCACACACAAACTAATACCCATTTAGAGACAAAAATCAAAGCAATATATTTTTCCAGATGCTCTACTGGATTGTTCAAGCTGTAATGGCACTTATAAGAAACTATAATAAAAAAGACAAAATGCTCATGCAATACAGCATGAACATAGCAAAACAGCCATTAATATTGTTCTCCCAAAGAAAAATGGCTTACTAAATAGCCTGGAAGGACATCTGACATGCATCTTTCCCTGTTTTCAAGAAATATAACCATACATAAAACTGATACGATTACTTGCTAAATCTAATAAGTTTCTTTTTCTTTGATGGTTGTTTGCTCCTTAATGTGCTTTAAATGCATAATAAAAATATAATGAAAAACATACATTTATTCTATGTGGCAGCTACTGCATATTCCATAAAAAAGTAATCTTATAAAGTTTAATTTTACAGTGTTTCTTAAACCTATTTCTACTTATTCACTATATGCAGAGGGTATCTGCAAAGGAATTTAATACTTAACATAACACTTTTATTCACCAACATTAATGCCAAATTTTCTCTGTACAGTCATTGTCTTCTCCCTTCTGTAAGCCTAGAAGAGGAAAAGCAAATGGATTTAAGGTTTCCAAAGAGCCTCATTAAAATGTGAAGTCCAAATATCTGCATCGGGTTTTTTTGTGATTGCTTTAGGACTGTTGTGGGATTTTTTCTGTCCAGGCATTTGTCTTCCATAACATTTTAATATCCTTGAGAAAACTCTGAACTGAGTTTAACTCATTGTCACTGGTGATATCAGTGCATCTGTTTTGCATTAAGGGAATGCAAATTTGAACAGAGATGAATTAAAGACCACTTACTTTTCCAAAGGCATTTGTCAGCAGAAACACCAGCAAATAAAAGCTATTGACAGGAAACCCTGGGCAAATCTTTAGGATAAGATAGCCCAGAAAAACCTTTTGGGACAGTCTCCCTTGTTTCCCCTTGCAGCAGAATTTACTACCAAAAATCATACTTGGTCAAATCATACAATGGTCAAACAATCTACTATTTTTAAAATAATCTTACATTACACACATTTGCTTTACATGCCCCACAATTCACTTAAAGCAAGAAAAACCTGCAACAAAAGTCTTCATGATGTCAATTCAAATAAGAACTTTCATTCACTTCAAGAGATGACAAGCAGTAAGGACCCGCAGATGCCACGACCTGTTCCTATAACCAGGTTCAGCACGTACTCCAGTTCTTTGGTTGGGCGGTATAAGTTGCCCTCCCTTTACAGTCACTTCAGCTGGCCTCGATCTTAATTGATTTTATCAAGCTACTCATCCTTTTATCTAGAGCTGTGTAGAAAACCACTTATCTGTTGTGCCAGAAATTCTGTGCCCCTAATTAATCAGGATGCGTTCCTCCCCCACAAAAGTCAGAAGGATGACATTTTCCTTGAAAGTTCTAGTGCTTTCACAGACAAAAGGCTCTGCATTCCCACGATCATCCTAACAGTCCTCCACCACATCTATCCCGATTTCCATTCATCTTTCCTTGGCACACCTGCCCAGAACTGTGTGTGGGAATCCTGATGACTTGGTACAATTTGGCAGGTCTCCTGGGAATAGAGGTGCTTTACTGGTCCTGAAGTAGACACATCCAGTTCATCTGTAATGCCGAGCGGTCACTTCGGTGCTGGCAAGGACTGAAGGCTACAAGCCAGAATTCACTTCTGTTCCCCACTGACAGGACTAAGTGCTCTGAAACCCAGCATGCCATGGCTACAAATAACACTGACCGTATCTACTCTTTGTATGAGGACACCCATGTGTAAGACAGTGCAGTGGATCTAGGTGCTCCCGATAATGCTTTCCAGGAACATCAGATAAGCTATATAGCACCCACGCACAGCAGTTTCGATGAGGTGGGAGGGGAAGAGGCATCTCTTCTTTCACAAGAACGATCCTTGTGGTAAAACGCACCCCGCACAGCTTCAGCTGTGTGACTGCAGAGAAAACGGTAGGAAATGGGATCGCTATTGCCTGCAAAGGAAGCTGTTTTCACTAAGATGATTGTAGTTACAAAGGAAGGGAAGAAAGGGGGGAAAAATATTCACTGCTGATTTCAAACAAAAGCCCAAACCTTCACAATAATTTTATATAAGTTTTCATCCACAAGCTCACAGTATTTTGTAATACTCCAGCTCTTTGTACCAGTAGAACTCATTGGGGTTTCAGCTGAGGATTCAGTAATAAAACATTTCTTTTTCAAGAATGTCCCTTGCCAGAGCTGGTGATGTCAGACTTCACAAACGCAATGCAGTGGCAGGACTGAACCCTGCCAGGCTTCAATAATGTTTATTCGGTGTCAAAAATTCAAGAGGAGGAAGTATTTGTGCAGCACAAAGTAGGAATGCACATCTGAAACAACAAAAGATCTTACTCGAAAGCTGAAAGCCATTGAACTAAAACAGTCTACTGGCACTTGCAGCTGTACAGCATCTACCTATACAGCATTTTCAGTGTCAGGAGCTAGACGCAACAGACATAATTAATTTTCTGTTTACATACAAATGGTGTAAACATCCTCAGTAACACAAGCAGCAACTTCCAGATTCTGAGATTTAAACCAAAACTTAAAGTTAAGCCTTTTAGTCCTCATATGTGTATGTCGGAAATGGCAATAGGAAAAAACTAAAAACTCAGGGATTGCAAAGAGCAGCATGTACAGAAAATGCAGATGCACTCGGGTACTTTGTGACACAGAAAGAACTCTTTCCCTCCACAGCTGCCCGTTTTTAGGACCGCTAGACTAACTTCTGACCTTGCTAGAGCCCAAGTGTCGGCAAACATTCTCTAATAGGGGCCAGAAAGCCTCCTTCTGAAATTATACTTTGAATCCCTCCCTCACAGATCTGCACAGAGTTGTTCTGCAAAGCATCTCACCCATCCAGCAGCTGAACCTGGGGTTTCCAAGCCCTTCCTCTGCATCGCATTTAGAACTACGTTATTTTACCACTAGAGCTGTATACAGTATCCTTCAACTACATTAGAGCCCATTATACTCTCTGTCACCATAAAAATGCCACTTTATAATACACTCAGGCAGGATGCTTTACTGTTTACGACAGATGGCAGAACTAAATATGCTTTAAAATGGTTTAAATTGGGAAAAATCCTCCTCTCTCTGGCCATCACACAATTCATTTTCTTGGGTTAGTGTGCCAATAAAACAGTAGCAGCAGCTCTAAAATGAGGCATCTGTTGAAAGGCAAGCTTTTCTTGAAGTGCTGCACGTCAGTTCACAAAACTTAATGTGCTGCCGCTGCTCAGCACAGCTGTCCTCATGAGGCAGCAGACCTAACCCCACTGCAGACGAAGCACCCCAATGGGGGGGCCTGCAGTACAAGGACCAGCCAGTCTTTCTGAAGCAGGGCTCAAGCAACAAGTTGCTGTGATGGTGCCCAACAGCCTGCACCTGCCAGCTTTCCTTCTGCCCTCCCTGGCTAATAAACCATAAGCTGGACTAGTCAGCAGCACACAAGGATCGCTGTAGCAGGGATTAATTTTACTTTTTTGTTCTAAGGCATTGCCAATCCTGAGATGAGCAGGCTTATATATTTGATAGACTTCCTTAGATGCTGAGGATGCCTGTAGCTTAAACAGTAACTATATAGGGTAGGTTTTTTCTCATTTCAAGTATGAAAACCAAGAATAACTTCTCAGGCTCGGATGGGTCTTGGGTCTGGATTCAGCAGTCTACTGACACCCTTGAGCAGTCACAGTAGCCCACGGCTATATCCACAACACTCGGAGAGTGGTTTTGAAAGCATCTACAATCCTGACTTGCTCCCCAACCCAGCTGGCTCTCAGACAGCCAGAGGCAGGCTCTTGGACCTGCCTGCTGATGCAGTGAGCAGCTGAGCCATGCTTAGCCCTGCAGAGCCTGGCACGCAGCAGGAGGTGACCTGGGGCTGCACCTGTAGGTTTCTGTCTTTACCAACAGCATATCTGGTCCTAAGGACAGCCTCAGGGATCCCCTCAGTAATCACACTTAGTGGGATTAACCAGAGGGCTTAAAGCTAGACATGTGCTTACGCGTTTTGATGAGTCATGACTTGAATTCACCTTCTTGCACTTATTTGGGTACAGGTTACTTGATAATCTTACAGTGCTGCTTCTACCATATATTTTTCCCCCCATCTTTACCCTTAAATACGAAATGAAAGAGCCATTTGCTCATCTGAGCAATACTGACATGCCAAATTTGCTCAAACAACAAGGATCAATAGCATGCAAAACTCAAGAGAGCTGCCAGGACATGGAAGAATATAATAAAGATCAAGGTGACAGCAGGTTTTAATTACGTGAGAGGAGAAGGTATGTTTTGTAAGGTCTTTGCAATTTGAGACTATAATCAAAATGTCATCAGCCTGCCTCTTGTATTTTCAATCTCCCAGGAAAATGACTAAAACTGGTATAACATTTTCAGATTAATTTTGATGCTTCCATCAGAAAGCCTGACATTTGGCTAATGTCAGACATCACCTACATTGTCATTTGATTTCCCACTTCCCGCTTCCCCCTTGGGTGTCACTTCACTAATGACCTAGAGGCGGTAATGAAATGCAATGAACAGATTAAGGACAGAACTTTTGAAAATGAAGCAATATATGCTTTGACATTAACATGCCACTTGTGGAAATATTCAGAAATGTATGTTATTTGCCAAGCCATAGATATAGGTATTTAAAAACTAAGTGTAAACATTCTCATCATTTATCCAATTAGATGATGCTAATCTGCTTCAAGTACTGTAAGAATTTGCATCAGAACACAAGATATCTTTAAGGAACACCACAAAGTCTCTGAAGTTTTACAGTTGTATCACTGTCTCCGATGCAGGGAGATGCAGATTTTGCTCTCCCTTTCACATGAAACAGTGTGCAAATCACAAAGTTTCTGTGCTCTCAGCCTACATACTCTTAGTATATAATTAGCCCCCTTCCTTCCTTTGAATGTCTTGGAAGTTTGAGATCAAATAACATGCCAAAAACTGTATGAAAAAGTTTCTCTGTCTCCTTCCACAAAAAATCTCATGACACCAACTACGCATCATGATACACGAGGAAAGAATAACTCCCACTTTCTTAGCAAAAACGCCATAGAAAGGTAAGTGTAAGGAATTATTTAAGACCCCTGTAAGGAAACATGGTAAAATATGCAAGTGGCATTGTGGAATCACAGAAAGGCAAAGCTGAAAAGGACCTCAGGAGATCACATGGGCAACACTGCTTCAGATGCTCCCAAGAGCACCGCAGGGAATTTCGGCTCAGAGCCGCTCCACACAGTGCTGCAGCATCCCTCTGCAGCTGCGGGGTTCGGCTCTGGCAGGTGCCGAGGGCTCTGCGGGCACAGGAAGCCTATCCCAGATACCATTAGAAAAGCACCCCACTACTGAAGTCATTGCAGAGAGCATGCTGAAACAAGGCAGGAGGGCCCCACAGGAGCATATCAAACCAAGTGCTCCTCCCCTATGTAACGACACCGCTTCGAACTGCCAGCCCATTCAGAGTACTATATCCAAAGTAACTCCTCCTGGGGACCAATTTAGAAGACCCCAATATGAAAGAAGAGAGATGAGTTAAATACCATTTACCACTTGCAATGTACCATTGTTCCTCAGTCATGGCAGAAGTCAGAACACTGCCTACTTTCTTTTGTTCTTCAAGTAAATGCAGCCTTACAGAGTTTGTTCACATCAGCTTGACGCAGTACTGTAACTCCTTCCTCCCACGCCCAGCCACGCTGTTACGCACCTTTTTTCCCTGCCGTGAATATCTAGGATTTGTCACAATTCTTTCAGGCTCATCACTGATAACAGCACCTCGACTATTAACATGGAAGCTCTGCACTCTTGACGGAGACTGTTCCACACTGTTTTTCCAAGAGGTAAAAATACTGCAGCAGCATGGTGTAATATTAGATACTACATTACAAGTAAGAGTAATGTGATTATTTCCACTGAAAATAGAACCATTCCTAACTACTCTTTATTAGTATTTTTCAAATTCACCAAGCTTCTTCACATCAGTAAAGAAGATTATTGCACTATAATTTTAAAACAAAATGTGGCTATCGTATAACAACAAGATCTTAAGTATTTTCCAATTACTTCTGCCTGGGGCCTTTCAAGCACTGGGAATGAGAACTCTGATATCTATCACTTTTTCCCACTTCTTGATTTCTTTTGAGGCTCATCTATAGGCCAGGATAGGGGCAGGAAAAATTTTGCTGCTTGCCAAGGTCTTCATTCAAATCACACTGTAGCTTGCCTTGTCCTCTAACTTTCTAGGTGGAAGCACAGATTATACTTCCAGGTCATTGAGTCTCTCTTACAGAATTTAAAGTGTTGAGAAATTCACCTTCCCTCTTCCTCCAAAAAGTGTATCACAAGAAATCCCAAGTTGCCCCTAGTTTCAAATGCTGCAGCCCAAGTAAACCTCAAGGGAAGCCCTACAGTTAAGCACTGCAGAAGAAGGAAGACATACAGTTTAAGTGGGAAGAAAAAATATGAAGCACAACAATTGTTTTGGCTCTTGTTTTTGCTGATACGAGTTTATTACCCTGCATGATGAAGTTGTTTGGAAAAGGTGTGCATCTAGGATGAAACTCATGCCTATGAAAAATACTCTTCAATGTCTGCCAGTGCTAAAGCTTGGCAGTGATAGGAATTTTATTTAGCCTGTTTAGCCTGGAGAAAAGGAGGCTGATGGGAGACCTCATCGCTCTCTACAACTACCTGAAAGGAGGTTGTAGAGAGGTGGGGGTCGGTCTCTTCTCCCAGGTAACAAGTGATAGGACAAGAGGAAATGGCCTCAAGTTGCGCCAGGGGAGGTTTAGACTGGATATTAGGAAATTTTTCTTCACCGAGAGGGTTATCAAGCATTGGAACAGACTGCCCAGGGAAGTGGTTGAGTCGCCATCCCTGGAGGTATTTAAAGGACGTTTGGATGAGGTACTTAGAGACATGGTGTAGTGGTGGTTTTTGGCAGTGTTAGGTTTATGGTTGGACTCGATGATCTTAAAGGTCTTTTCCAACCTATATGATTCTATGATTCTATGATTCTATGATTTTGCAGAGATGGTTGGCAAAGCATTGACCAGGTACCACCTAGAAAACCACAGAAGCAACCTTCATTGAGTGCACATTTCTTAGGCCAAAGTCACCAGATAAGCATAAACAGATTTTGGCTCTTTTTCTTTCCTTACTGGATAACAAAGACTCATTTCAAATTTAGTCTTATATCCTTGAGTTGGGATGAGAAAAGTGAAAGTGGACATACTGCCATTACAAAAAGTCAGAATCTATTGTGGCTTCAAAGTGTCACCCACAAATCTGACAAAAGAAGTGACAAATGATATCATGACATTCCCAATCATGCCATGCATTTGCAGAGTGACACACCTAGCCCTGTCAGTTACACTAACAAGACAGAAATTATTGTTGAAATTACCTCAGTCAAGCTAAATCCAAAACCTCTGGAGCTGACAAAAAAAATTGAGATGCTTCCTATGGAACTCCAGTGGGTATCGCTGTGAAAAGCAATAGCGGTTACCGTGAGATGCACAAAAGACTATGGTGAAATTACTTATATTCTAACCCATATCTTTTATATCTCTCAGGTTCTCATTTCACTGTATTTTAGATAATAAATAATGACTGACTGAAGCTTGTCAGGATATACAGGACCAAATAGACTACAGAGAGATGAAACAGACTTTGCCACCACATGCTTAACCATCAGCCCTGGAAATCTACATTTTGCTTCTAATTTAGGCCTTCTACAAAAGGAAAATCTTTTGAATGCTAGAGAACTACAGTGACCCAAAGCTATCAGTCTCCATGCATGCATCACTCTCTTACCACATTGCTACTTTCCTGCTGAGGAAAAAGAAAAAATGTTTCAAAGAGCATCCCAGAAATACTTGAACAGATACCTGAAGGCCAGGAGAGAGCAGAAAGGCTACGGAAGTACCAGGAAGCATCACTCACCAACGTCTTTGAAAGACATTTTTTCTATGAACTGTATCTGTTAAACAGGGTTTTTTTGAGGAGTTCAATTTCACCCCATAAAAGTATGTCAGCCATGTAAATCTGACAGCAGAAGCAACTGCCTTGCAAAGCAGCGGGACTCAGAGCTAACAAATCAGCAAAAAGAGCCTCATAATTTCATAGAATCATTCAGGTTAGAAAAGACCTTTAAGATCATCAAGTCCAACCATTAACCTAGCACTGCCAAGTCCACCACTGAACCAGGTCCCTAAGCATAACACCTACATGTCTTGTACATACCTCCAGGGATGGTGACTCAACCGCTTCCCTGGGCAGCCTGTTCCAATGCTTGACAACCCTTTGGTGAAGACATTCTTCCTAATATCCCATCTAAACCTCCCCTGGCACAACTTGAGGCCATTTCCTCTCGTCCTATCGCTTGTTACTTGGCAGAGGAGACCAACACCCACCTCACTACGACCTCCTTTCAGGTAGTGGTAGAGAGCAATAAGGTCTCCCCTCAGCCTCCTTTTCTCCAGGCTACACCACCCCAGTTCCCTCAGCCGCTCCTCATCAGACTTCTGCTCCAGACCCTTCACCAGCTTCGTTGCCCTTCTCTGGACACGCTCCAGCACCTCAATGTCTCTCTTGTAGTGAGGGGCCCAACACTGAACACAGCATTCGAGGTGCGGCCTCACCAGTGCCGAGTACAGTGGACAATCATTGCCCTAGTCCTGCTGGCCACGCTAATTCTGATACAAGCCAGGATGCTATTGGCCTTCTTGGCCACCTGGGCACACTGCTGGCTCATATTCAGCCGGCTGTCAACCAACACCCCCAGATCCTTTTCTGCCTGGCAGCTTTCCAGTCTCTCTTCCCCAAGCCTGCAGCGTTGCATGGGGTTGTTGTGACCCAAGTGCAGGACCCAGCACTGAGCCTTGTTGAACCTCATACAACTGGCCTTGGCCCATCAACCCAGCCTGTCCAGGTCCCTCTGCAGAGCCTTCCTACCCTCAAGCAGATCAACACTCCCGCACAACTTGGTGTCGTCTGCAAACTTACTGGGGGTGCAGTCGATCCCTTCATCCAGATCATTGATACAGACATTAAACAGAACTGGTCCCAGTACTGAGCCCTGGGGAACACCGCTTGTGACCGGCCACCAGCTGGAGTAAACTCCATTCACCACCACTGTTTGGGCCCGGCCGTCCAGCCAGTTCTTTACCCAGCGAAGAGTACGCCCATCCAAGCCATGAGCAGCCAGTTTCTCCAGGAGAATGCTGTGGGAAACAGTGTCTAAGGCTTTACTGAAGTCTAGATAGACAACATCCACAGCCTTTCCCTCATCCACTAAGTGGGTCACCTTGTCACAGAAGGAGATCAGGTTAGTCAAGCAGGACCTGCCTTTCGTAAACCCATGCTGACTGGGCCTGATCACCTGGTTGTCCTGCACGTGCTGCTTGATGGCACTCAGGATGATCTGCTCCATAACCTTCCCTGGCACCGAGGTCAGACTGACAGGCCTGTAGTTCCATGGATCCTCCTTCCAGCCCTTCTTGTAGATGGGCATCACCTTTGCTAACCTCCAGTCAACTGCGACCTCCCCAGTGAGCCAGGACTGCTGACAGAGGATTGAAAGTGGCTTGGTGAGCACTTCTGCCAGCTCCCTCAGTACCCTTGGGTGGATCCCATCCGGCCCCATAGACTTGTGTGTGTCTAAGTGGTGCAGCAGGTCACTAACCATTTCCCCTTGGATGATGGGGGCTTCATTCTGCTCCCCGTCCCTGTCTTCCAGCTCAGGGGGCTGGGTACCCCGAGAACAACTGCTCTTCCTATTAAAGACTGAGGCAAAGAAGGCATTAAGTACCTCAGCCTTTTCCTCACCCTTTGTCACTGTTTCCCCCCCGTATCCAATAAAGGATGGAGATTCTCCTGAGCCCTCCTGTTGGTTGCTAATGTATTTATAGAAACATTTTTTTATTGTCTTTTATGGCAGCAGCCAGATTAAGTTCTAGTTGGGCTTTGGCCCTTCTAATTTTCTCCCTGCATAACCTCACAACGTCCTTGTAGTCCTCCTGAGTGGCCCGCCCCTTCTTCCAAAGGTCATAAACTCTCAGTTCACAGTCAGTCTCTCTGAAATACCTTCTGCCTTTTAAAACTCTGTTCAGATGGTTCCATCCCCAAAAGAAAGAAAGAAGAAAAATGCCAACAACCCCACGCAGCATTTTGCCACTGCCAGAGAGCTTTCACAGATGGATGTCAGGAACCAGCGTGCTGGGAGAGAACAACGGAGGGGAATTGATGGGACCAGCCACCGTGGGAGCTTTCCGAACCCGTCAGCCACCAGCTGAGCCCCACAGCGAGGAGGCCGCAGGCTGGGGCCACGCTGGCAGCATACGGGCATGGCAGCTGCAGGGCTGCCCAGCCACCAGCACGGCGGGAAGGACAGTTCTGCTCTTCCACTCAGGCCCTCTGAAAAACACATGCAAGGTCACGCAGATGAGACTTTCACCGTTTACTCTTCCCAGGCAAAGCCTCTTCATGTTTTTATAGCAGATAAACTATTTGAGGGATTTGCAAATGGAGCTTTACAAACAAAAATATGCCTTATATTTACTTTATTCTTCTATTAGCATAAAATAATAATCTGCATTTCAACAGATGGGGAAACAGACACAATATGAATGAGGCAATTTTCTTACTATCACCCCGTAAGGGGATAAGGAACGACCTGAACTCTCCACAACGCAGTAGCTGCTCCATCACACTCCGAGTTTTTACCCCCTGCGTCAGCATGCCCCAAGAGGGGCTGCGTGCCCGGCGCAGAGAGCAAGCAAAACCTACCTGGCACTACGCCATTGCCGTAACTAGTTAGTCTGGAACACACAAATCCCAACAGGAAAAATGTTTTTTAATGCTTTTGCTCAAAAGCTGCTGCCGTTGCCCTGCGCTGGCCCCGATGAGTTAGTAAATAAGCCCCTCTCCACCCTTTCGGGATGGAGGAGGTTCCCGGGTGCGGAAAGGCCGCGGGGCCGGGAGAGCGCGACCCCGAGCCGCGACGCGGGCGCCCCGAGAGCACAGCAAGACGTACCGGCTGTCGGCCCGCCGGCGGCGGTCCGCTCCGCGCTCAGCCCGGGCCGGGCTCCGTCCTCTCCGGGAGGGACCGGCGCGGCGCCGGGGCGGGGCGGGCAGGGCCGCCGGGGACAGCCGCCTGGGGCCGTGGGGAGCGCCAGGCCCGCGGTGCCGCTGAGGCGGGCCCGGCGCGGCGCTGCGCCCCCTCGGGGAGGGCGAGAGGGCCCCACCTGAGGCGGCCGCTGTCGAGCAGCCCCCTCAGGGGAGCAGCAGGTGGGGGAAACCTCCGCCCCGCGGCGGTTGCTCGGCGCAGCTGAAGGCAATCGCACCGTGCCCTTACCGGTACACCTGTGTCCCAGCCTTGCCCGCGGCGTTGAAGAAAATCCCACTTGGAGGGATGGGCGTATGGGCTGTCACCGGGGTAAGCGGGGAGGGTGAACACGAGGCACAAAATTAATTTATTTTCCGGTTTGAGGCCTTGGCCAGGCTGTAGCTGGTTTGTCGGGGTAGCAGATGTCACCTGAAACTGCATCTCTTAAGATACCACATATAACACCCCACCTCAGCACAGTGCTGAACGTTAAAGAAAGCAGCTTGGACAGGTGCAGGCGGCCCTGGTAAGTGTCTGAAATGTATTTAATATTTTCAGCAAAATGACCCGTACCATAACAGGCACATTTTGCTACATCATACTATAGCTCACGTTTCAGCTACTTTTCTGAGACACAGCCAGCTTTTCTCTTTCTTAAATGTAGGACTTTATACTGTTACACAATCTCATTTTACCTTCAAACATTTCATAAAAGTACTTTTGATTCTTTAGAAACAGGAGGCACCGGCAGACAAGAGTAAAAACCCTTGTCTTTTACAGCGTAGCTTCTGTAAAATCACTGTTCGTGATTATACTTGAAAACCTGGTGCTGTCTGGAGAAAAGGCGGGCGCCGACCTTCCCTGTGCCTTGCACCTGAGGAGTGTTTGGAGAGCAGGCAGACAGAACGGTTCAGAGAGTTAACTGAAGTCGGTGTTGTGAGCCACTGGTTAAAAAAAAAAATCGAAATAAGGCATTCTTGTTGCAAATACTGAACATTTTAAAAAAATGCTGCAAGAAATCTGATTTGCTAATGGCTACTGTTTAATTCCTTTGCTTTTGCTCTGCACAGAACAACTTGAAGCTAGATTATCCAGGAATACAATAAATGATTGAATTTACTTTTTTTTTACTCTTCTAATGTGATAGTAGCCATAGCATGAACCATTTTTCTCATGGTGTGAGGTGTAGTAATTTATGACCACATGGGACAATTTAAGGCTCTGGGGTTTAGATCACCAGTTCTTCCTAGGTGGCTGTTTCAAGCAGAAGGCCTGTACCTCAAACATTACCATTTTAAGTGAAATACCAAAAATGAGCAAAACAAAATAAAGGAATGAAATAGTAATCTGGGGAGTTAGACCTGAAATCTCTAAAGTCTGCCAGCACTTCCCTAGCAGGATGAGAAGTTTCTTTCTACCGCATGCCTCTGCATGGAATGATTTGTCATCGTGAACTCAAGGAGGCTCATTAAGCCTCAGGTAAACACAGTTCTTAATATATATGTATTATAAAATGGTCTTGTAGGTTGTACCACTAAGCCAGCAAAAAATTAAACTCCAGCGTGCAAGTGAGCTACTGTGCTAATACAAGGAAGACTCTAAAATGAGATAATCATGGCTAGTGACCTAATGTTGAGCAAGAAGCTGGTATGTTCTGGTATGGTATTTGAGAAGAATCTGTTCATATATGAAAAGAACAGAGGAACATTTAAAAGTTCATATGCCCTTTAGTGTCAACACGTTGCAGAGATGAATTAACCCAGGTTTTCCTTGATTTGTATATCTACGTTATATTTCATGCATATGTTTGAATGTTAGAGAACTAAAAAGAAATGAATGGATTTAGTAAACCAGAGCAAATGCACTCAAATTGTTCTTTGGGATCTGAGCCTGGGTTTTCCACAGGTGAAAGAAAGAATGCAGGGAATTTAGAGTTCAAGAAGCTTCTTTTTAAAGACAACATTCCTTTCCGCATTGCCTGTAGGGCTCACGTGTGTCACACTTCATACTAATTAAAATAAGATTTGAATTGATAAATACAGCGACCGAATTTTGGCTGAATGCAAAGACTGACTCTTGAATTAATCAAGTTTCATATTCAGTATGTAAGTAAAGGAGGGAAGTGTCTCTGAAATACGTTGCTCTCAATACATAGGGGATTCAGAGAAGGACAAGAATGTTGAAAAGAAGAATCTGACAGATTTGAAATTTTCCACTGAGTGACAACTGCACAGGCAGCTTTTTGATACAAACAATAACCCCACACAATCAGCTCTGGGTTCAAAAGTGATATAGAGAGGCATTTCAGCATCATCACTTCTGTTACTACTGAAATCATTAGACACCTGCCTGGCACAAAAACCTACAAAAGGACAAAAATGTGAAACAGCCATGAGAAGAGCTACAGTACGGCACATAACAAGTGATTAAGTGGCATTTCTCGGGCCCTGAACAACTCGTAGGAAGTTCTCCAGAAAGATTATCTTTTTTTCAGGATTTCTTCTGTTTCATATTGGATATGACAGTGTGTGCTACATTACATACATGTGGAATGGTAATCAAACTGCAGCATATCTTGAACGTAGTACAAACACCTCACCACACTAGTGATCATCAGTCTAAGAAAACCAAAAATGATTCCATAGTTTAGCAACTCATCTAGATAATGGGTCTTTCTTCTCTTTACTTTTGTGAAGCCAAAAGTTGTTATGGCACTGAGAAATCTAAAGACTAGGAACTCTTAATTAGTAGGAAAGTCACGAAAATATTTGTAGAAGAGTAGAAGGATCGTATTTTGCTGGGGAAGAAGCATTTGCTTTTTAATTCATGCATAATATAATCCTAGAAGGCAGTACTATAAGCATGACTCAGGTCTTACACAAAGGAACTGAATGACGATGGTGAAGAGGCACTTCATTTTCTATGCCAGTCCATTTTTCCCTTCCACTCTGAGACTGCCAGTAAGAGTTAATTGGTGGCAACTGTGATGGTAACTGCTCTAGTGTAGAAATGTCTTCCAGGGACTCCACAAACACCATCTATTCATTATTTTGCATGGGCTGTCTAGGAGAAGATGGATGATAGTGCTTGGTGATTAACTGACGTAGATCAGATTGAAAACAGTGACCTGCAGGTGAAGTGTTCTATCTTTTATCACCTATTGACTCAAAGTATATGTCCTGGAGAAAGGTTATTACTGTTACTGGTTCCAATGTTTATTTCAAATACCTATCTACCTCCCTTTGGAAAAGAATGGGTGATTATCATAAGCAGTACAGTTGCAAAGCCGTAAATAAATAAATCCCGAGTTGTCTGCAGCAAATAAAGTGATTTCATCATGTTTTACAGCCTGATACCTGCGAACTTGTCAAAATGGACTGCCAATATTCTCTGTTTGTGCTGAGGACCTGCCTGGTTACTAGACTTCAGAGTTTTGTGGAAGTAATATATTTGCATGCAAAAAGCCTGTTTTCATCAAAAAACGATTCTACCCTTGCAAAGTACCTGCCACCAGCTGTAATAAGCATTGAATTGAATGTAAACTGGTTATTTCCCATCTGGTTCTGAATTACAAAGAGCATAAATTGTGAATGAAATAACTGGATAATTTATTGAGATAATTAAAATTAATTTAATAATTAAAGTTTATTTTTCTTTCACACTCAGGCCTTATAAGAAAAACACACCATCCGCACCATTAAGAGGAGAACATTCCTATTGTTTCCTAAACACACAACCTGCCAATCATGAGAATGAAAATGCCCTTAGTACAAGGGTTTTCTGGATGGTTGTGATGAAGTATGAGATTTATTTAGTCACATCTTTGCCACGCAAGAATGAAACAAATAAGCCATTGTTACTGAGAGAGCTACAGACCATCCAGGCATTCCATAAAGAGACACGAATAGTGCTGAATAATACAAATGACAGGAGACTTTGGATATGACAGTTCACTGTTCGTACTAGGTTGTGATGTAAAGCGCTAAGGTATTAAAAATAGGTGGTTTGTTTAGAATTTCTAGCAGTACTTCCTAAACTCAGGGGTATGGGTTTTGCTTCCATGGTAGAGGGATGAGGATTTGTGTTCTAGGACTTCCTAAATTTTTTTAATTTTCTGTAATTCGAACCATCGAAAAAAGTAGGGTGCCTTTTCTTGTGTATACCTTCCGAAATCCTGTCTGTCATTAGAGAAATTCATACTGCTAACAGTGTGTAGCCAGATGGGGTAACAGAAGGCATTCTGCAAATCTAGAAACCAGAAGTATTTGGAGTTTTTATCGGGATGTAGATAAGATCTGGAGAGAGAACCAGAGTGGTTTTGTCAGATTCATTTTGTCTTGCTGTTACCGAACACGTAATAGCACTCAGTATTTGACAGGATATAGTGGTTAGTACTGCAGAAACTGTTCTGGGTCGTATTATCTTTTGGACAAAATTCCAGATCAACTGCCTTCAACAAGAAGGGAGGTTTTGCATTGGTTTCAGATAAGCTAGAAACTCACTTGGTGCATAACGAATTGTGACATCTTATGTTGGTTTGGTTCTTGCAAACTGGTTATTTATATGTGGAATATATCTATGAAAGGCATTGGCCATTAATAAAACAGAAGATGACACAAGCAGCACAGACAGCATCGTCTGATGATTCATTGGATTGAGAATCAGGACGTGCAGGCTCCGCGACTGCAGATAATGGCAGCAGCGTGGAGGGAAGTTGCATAATTTTTCAGGTGCTGTCACAGCACTTGCATGCAGGAGAGCATAGCGTGGGGCTGCCAGAGCGGCCTCCTGCTGCTGGGTAGGCTAACCCAGCACTGCTGTAGTGCAAACGGTATAGTGGAATAATGAAGGCTACCCTGTGCTAAGTTCCTCCCTCTAGTTATGAATGCATCTTTTATCAAATAGTTATGCCTTTTCACAGTTAAAAACAGTTAAAACTTCAAGATTTTTTTTTTGCTGGAGACAGGAAGATATCCAGTAGATAGAGGAACCAGTCATGTTCTTCACCTTTCAGAAGGGAGAAAGAAAATTCCCTTAATGAAATCACCAGCTTTGTGGCACAGACATCATTAGCAAAAACAGATTCCGGGCTACCAGTTAGACAAATTTACTCTTTCTAGCAGGATCCCTTACAGTATTGCTTCTGTAATTGCAATGGAGTGGGGGGTTTTGGTTTTGGTTTTTAATATCAAGGTAAAAGAACCTTAGATTTTTAAAATTAAATTTACAATTCAATGTTGTAGTTGAAGCAAACAGGAAATCTTATGGGAAAGGGATAATGGCTTCATGCTTCTGTGAGAAATGTCTGCATGCATGATGCATAAAGGCCGTTACTCTACTCAAGTCTCTTGGAGACTCATTTCTCCAGAACAAGCTTTCAGACTTTTTTCCCCTGGACATATGTGTACTTCCCAGCCATCAGGGTCACAGTCTCTACTTACACAGTCCTTAACAGAAAAAAGTAAGTCCTTCAAGAGAGGGGATAACTGAATATCTATAATTAAACTGAGCTGTGACACCAATAATCATACTGCACGAAACGAGCTGAAACTATAAACTTGGCAAGAAAAGGATGGCTCAGGGGACAGGGTGGAATTTAGAACTTCTCCCCTCCCTGCATCTCTGGTTGAAACGTGGCTCAAGTCAGAAACAGCTAAAGGTTATTTTTATCTCAGGATTATTTGATGGACCTTTGGAAATAACTCCTTTGTCAAACTCTCATTGCAGTCAGTAAAAGCTTTTCCATTTACTTTATGTGTCTTTGGATGAAACTACTGGTAGTCAGATTCACATGCAGCTCAATATATCCCATACCAATTATCTCATTTACTGGCAGTTTAAGCAGAAAGGTTACAAAGGCTGCCCCTCTCACCTGCAGAATTACTTGTACAACACAGCTCACATGTATTAAGATATATTAAAACTTAATATGTGGAGCATTTTCACGCTCGTTCCATGAATAAATGCTTCAGACTGTGGACGGTCTCCAAACAAAGCTACAGCCCATCCCTGTGTTCACCAAACACGCGCTTAATATTCACGTGCTCTGCACTTTGCAGAGTTGCAGTCTAATCAGACGGGTCCTGTAATGGTAAAGGAAACACGTTCATATCTGGGAATCCTCACAGTTGGATCTCTCTGATTTTGAGATCTCTTTATGGTCCTAATCTTTAATTAAACTTGTCAGAGGCAAAGGAGAACCAATATGCTAGAAGAAGGCAGCACAACAATAGCATTTGGAAAGAGGTTAGTGAGGCAGGATAGAAGTATATGGTTTTTTCCACTTTAGGTGTACCTGCTGTAATGGCATTTGCAAGGAGAGAGGTGTTAGGAGTCAAATAACATGTAACATAATCTCACCAGACAAGCCTGTTCATTATATTTTACTCATTAGCTTTTCTCCTTCCAAAAGCTGAAGAAATGCAGTGTATACAGATAAAGAATGACTTATTTTAGTCAATTTTTACATTAAAAGTATCTATGCAAATTTTCATGAACATGTACAAAATGCACTACATCAATGTCAAAGAATCCCCAAATAATCAGACTCCTGATCTTGTATTTCTTCACTTCCCGTGATATCCCTGCCACAGAAGAAGGCTGGGAGGACAGCTGGGCCTTGCAGCGTAACTTGCAGGTTATCAGATCTGCACTTTATTAGGCCACTTTGCAAAGTGAATTCTAGAGTAGGCTTGATGTAGACTGCTGTAGTCACTCCAGACCACAACTTTTCTGCTATGGCAGGTGGAGGGAGGTGGTCTCTAATGCAAAGAGCTTAAATCATGTAGTAACTCTAACTTTTCCCGTCAATGAAGTGGCACCCAACATAGTTTGCAAGGGATTGGAATAATGCAGGCTCTCTCTGAAACATTGCTCAAAATGCAGATACCTGAATATTGCAATTTCAAAAGGTCCAAAGGTATTATTGAGTACCAAACATATTTTAATAATCCAGCTCATCTCCAGTGTATGTGCAGACTTTAATGGCTCACACAGAGCAGACCCATATTGTATAAAATATTAATGTGCAAATGTCTTAATGAACCAAAATTCATAAGCCCAGCACTATTAATCTCAGGGAAAAGGTGTGAGGCTCTATCTTAACTCTGAACCTAACTGGAAATGTAAAGTTGGTAAATAGTTCTTGTCTTCACAGTACAACTATTAAAGTTTAAAAAAACCTAATAAATTAATCCCCACATCCCAAAGTCTGTGTTTGAAATCTTATACCTTAAGCACATCAAATGTCTCAGCAGAATAATTGTAGAGGCAAACGCTTTTCCCCTAGGAATAGTATTTTAAAGGGAAGCAAAATAACCTCATATAGCCAAATGCAAAATTATTTTTCCAGACCAGTGGTTTGAAAGTCTTACTTCCCCAATGGTATGCAGCTGTTGTTCTCCAAAACAACTGGTATACACTTTTTTCTTTTTTTAATCCCCGCTGCTAGAGGAGGAGATAAGGTTCTTCATGAGGGAAGAAACAGTAGTCTTGCAATATTATTAGAATTATCTACACCCTCCTTTAGTATATTCATTTATACTTCACAATGAAATAGAAGTACTTTTACCATATTTTATTCAGCTAGGTGACTAAACATATTGCTCAGAAGGTTTCTGATATTTTTGTTGGCTGCATAAAAGAACGACGAAACAGTTTGAAAAAAGCAATCACAAACCATGTCTCTATACACCTATTCCCCATCCTTGAGAACATGTTAATGCTTCCATACAGTGAACCAATTATTAACTGTGAAAAAAATTCTGAGTCTTACAGAGAACAAACTCACAAATCGGCTATTATCAACAAGCAGCGCTACAGAAAGTAAGCTAATCTTTTTTTTTTTTTTTTGACAAGGTCATGTTAATTGACGTTGTTCATTCTCAGATCCCCAGAAGTAAAGCCCTTTCTCAAAGGGGCTAAGTTATTTAATAACCATTTATAATATGGTTACTTACTCCTTTTCAGTTTACTTATCTTAATTTTTTTGCTATGCTACTTTCCTCTTCATCCTGTTGCTGAACTTCATGGTAGATTGGTTAGAGCCAGCTGACTGGCACCTTTGCAGCAGCAGCATTGTGAAAAGAGCGTCAGCTACCCGGCAGAAGTTCTAAACAGCAGCATTTTCACAGCTACATTAGGTGGAGAAGCCCCCAAAACCTAACATTATCTCTAACTGCTCTGCAGTCACTGTCTAGGCGCTGACAAGGAAGCAATGTTGGGTTTTGTCCAGCCATGTTGTTCTTTGTCCAGAAGACTTGGAAGGGAAGAACAAAGAGTTTAGGGGACAGTTCTAGTCACAGTTTCCTGCCACTTCCACTCACGCTTAAGACAACGTACCGGTGCTCCTCAGGTTACACTGCCTTGTCCCCGTCTCTCTGCTCAAGAGTATATTTTATCCCAAAAGTAAATAAAACAGTTGAGAAAAACCTGCATGAGTACTTACCTTCTGAATTGGTAAGATGGAAAGACGTAGTTGTAAAAAAATAATTTTTATATATTTCATCCTGACAGTTCACTACTGCAACCTGTTACTCCTGTCTGTTAGTTTGGGGTATTTCCCTCACCCTTTGCCTATTTGGGGTGAACAAATCAGCCGTGCAAATTTCTTTGTCTTAGTTAAAAAAACAGGCAGGAAAGGACCCAAACTTTCCGTGTCCTCCATGCAGCTTCAGGTGTTCCCTCCTGTGTATGCCTGCTATGACTTTAAAAAGCTATCACATGCTTTTATGGACTGCACACTGCTGATATTTCATTGGATTTCTCCATTGTAGATATTAAGTCATTCAGGTATAAATCAAATTGCATCCATTTTAATTTCTGGCTTGTTTCTGTAGATGCCTTTTCCAAAGCCAAAGGAAATAAATGGAAATGTTCTTACCGATGCTGAAAGGCTCTGGGCCAGGCCTTGAAATGTGCTCATCAATGCAGCCACTTTATTTTGGCAATGTTATATCAAGAACTTAAAGTACTCCTATATATCTTACTATTAAAATTAACTTGTTACTTCAGTCGCACTAGGCCACCTGATCCCAGAATGAAGCTCTGCTCTTTAGCAGAATAAAGATAAAAAAGGTATTTTCAGTCCTGCTTCCGATGCAGAAACTAAGAGGTTTGTACCTCCTGTAAGCAAGCGGGAGATGGCTGGCTGAGCCTGCATATAGCTGGATTGAGTTGTTTTTCCCCAGCAGCCAGTTCCTCATGATGTCAGTCAGGACATTCAACCAGCCCTGAATTATAAGGGTGCAGGATCAGTGTGACTTCTGTCCCTCCTCTGCAGCAACAGCTACTTCTACATGAAAGCACTGGATAAGCTAAATTTCATCTGGGTGACAGAATAAACCCGAATCATTTCTGGGTCCGAACATCAAAGGGTCAAGTTGCTAAAATCCTCCCCCAGCACTGAAAGCTGTGGCAGCTAATTGCTTCCATGGAGCCAAAGACAATTCCCTCTGTCTTTGCCATACTCAGCTACAGAAAATTGCTGCTCATCCAGCTGCAAATATCTGACAGGCAGTCAGACAGCACCTCGGGGACAGAAGGTTTTAAAGCAAAGTATAGCTATGTATCAGTGGCGTGTTCATGAGAAAATTCACAATGTGCTGACACTCCAGATCTCCTAGTAGCATCACGTAGTCCAGATAACATAAAAGCCCCAAATAAAAGGTGCCCCTGGGGTATGAAAAAGTTGCTTTGGAGGAAGAGATTAAAATATTCCTGGATACAAACCTACCAGAGTCCAGCAAACAACACCAAATTCAGAGGGCAGTAACGTGCCACAAATGTGCCACAAATTCACATCGACCAAAGAGGGTTTATGATCCACAAGGTCAAATGCAGCAGGTACATTTTAAATAGAAAAGGAGATAAAATGTAAAGGCAAGTTCAAACTATATTTGAATTCAAACACGGAAGGACTCAACAGCTACTGAATTTCAACAGGATTTATGTGACTGCAGCTTTTAGACTCCTTTGAAAGCCTTATGAATAACTATCCCCGCGAAGTGTGCTCAGATACAAGTAACTTGCTTAAGTAAATATCTGTAAATCAGGTCTGTTCAGCTCTGTTCAGCAGGCACATGTCCAGTGGCAGAAGATTTCAGAACACAATGGAAGTATGCAGCTGCAGAAGTGTTTTAATTAGAAGCAGTACAACACTATCACGTGGACGTCTTCTTTAAATCTTTCCAAGATGTTTCTCTTCCATATTCCTTCCAGGAATACCGGCTCAGGGTATGGCATGCTTATTTTAAGAGCCTGTTCATATAAGGCTGATAGAGAATTGACGAGTGCGCAATAAAAAAAAAAGATTAAAAATTACAGAACAAACCCAAACATATCTCATTATTCTCTACCCCTGGAATCTGCAAGCACAGTTAATATTTTTGATCTAACAGGATCTTTGGGAAGAAGTGCTCTGGTCCTGTGCTCTGAGCTGTGCCCTATCTATGTTAAACAGCAGACCTCTGCCGCCTGCACGGAAACCACTGGGATCTGTCCGCAGGCTGCCGCTGCAGGCACTGCTCCTCCCAGCAGCTGGGATTTCCAGTGCTAATGGTGATACACAAGTATTTCTAACATACGAACCACAGCTTCAAGGTGAAATGCTGCTACCAATGAAATAAGTGGAGAAATGAGTTCTGCCATTCACTGCAATGGCAGCGGGATTTCGCCCAGGCCTTTAGTATCTCTTTGTAGCTATATATATGTTCCTGTATATTATTGCTGCAATACAAGCATCTATTGTAATCCCTGATCTTGGTGTAAAAGCTTCCTGGAAGGTTTTCTTTCAATACATGTTTCATATAAATCTGGAAACGTATTTGATAGAAATTCACGGGAAGACATTTTAAACCATTTAAAGATACTGGGGCTGACTAATTTATTCCCAGGAAGAATGTCATGCTAAGATTTTTCTCCCCTTCATGAACACCACAGAAATTCACAAAGAATTAAACTCAACCTCTGATATGCGGCATGATTTGAATAGCTCTGCCAAGAAAAGTGTTGCATATGCTTTATATAAAATTAGAAGTAATTTTAAGGATAATTTCATGATAGTCATTTAGTAACCACTAAGATTTTAGCAGAATTAAGGGAAGTTTGATCCTTTATGTGATACCACTAGGAATTTGGATAAGTTAATATTTTGCTACTGCAGTGGTCCTCCCTCTGACTTAAGACTTACATTCTCAGACTGTTGCTGGAGTGATTTGCAGGAACAAGAGTGGAAATACCTCCCTCGAGAGTCACCTAGCAAAATCCCCTGAAGCAGAATGAGGCGTCTCATCATTGACAACACAAAGGCAAAGAATATGCTGCTCTCCAAACCAGTGCTCTGTGGAGATTCACCATCTACAAGATGTAAAAGGACACAAGGAAGATAACTTTTATATTGCCTTAAAATTACTGGTAGCAAAGGCAATGCAATTGAAGCAGCACTTGCCCTCAGCAAATTCTGTGAATGGCCTCTAGCATTTTAAAAACAAGACGGTGAAGGAAAATGTCCAGAAAAGCAAAATTCATTTGGTTTACTGTCTGTGGGGATATAGCATCACTGCTTGAGGTATTAACAGCAATCTGAAAAATTCTAGAGGATGATACGGCTGGTATATCATTGAAAGTCATACACTGCCTGCCCCAGTTAGCTGTCCTGTCCGTTTGCATGACTGAAAGCAGCTTTGGAAGGCAGAAGGGGTCACACTTGTTTCTGTGGGACAGATTCTCAGTTAAAGCAGTCAGATGCCACTGGATTTGTACGTTGTATTTTATAGTCGTGAAGCATGCAGGAAAGATGGAAGGATCTAGTGTGCATTTTTTTTTTTTAACTTTCACTTTCGTGAATCACCCCTAATAAAAGTAGATTTAAACAGAAATGCTTTGCAGCTCTAACAAAGTTTGCCAGCCTATTCTTTTGTTCATTATTTTAATTTTCTCTCTGTTTTGCTTACATAGCTCATATTCTATCTTGTGCTTCACAATCAAGCTTCCTTTCTTCCCACTCCCATTCCTTCCTAGACAACTCTCTCCCCCTGATCCTCCATCTTCTTTCATATACATAGTGACTTACAGCACAGAGTAATAGGGAAGTTTTCCTCAAAGACTTCAAAGATTTTTTGCCTCTGACACAATTTTGTCTTCTTCTGCCTTTGTATTATCCAAAGAAGCTGTTTGCATCCTTTGACTGTAGGAGTAGGAAGGCTTACCTTGCACCTTTCAAGAAAATGCCTGAGTGTTGTCAAATAAAGTGCCTAAGCTTTGAGCATCTCATAGTGATGGGGAGAAAACAATTTATATCGGCATTCCTGTTTCTGCATCCCAGGTGACTACCAAGGGTTGCAATTCCACACTCTGCATTTCAGGGAACAGGCAGCCTGAAAGCAGAGCTCCTGTTGACTGAATTTACCCCACAATATTGAACAGGAGGACAAAGGCAGGAACGGCATAAGTATCTATCCGCTCATCTTCCTGCTGAAAAATGCTCCTGGCTGGATGTCTGAGGGGATGACGCAGACAACATAAGAAAAAACCTTTATCAGCAGGTCTCCAGCCAGCTGGGATTTCTGGTTTTGAACAACTGCACCGAAGCTGCCAGAGCAATCTTTCTATTTCAGTTTTTCACGCTCCCATGTGTGCATTTTTTATCTTCATGAAGTCCACCTCCCCAGCCTAGCCATACGCAGGCTGCAAGTTGGGACCAAAGCATTCTGGAAGTCTTCTCAAGCTTCAACAGAGTGAAAAGTGGTGGAAACATGAAACAGCCCAGCCAGATCTGCCAACCCTTCCTCAGCCAGACTCGGACGGTTATCCACCGAGTTAGCTGCCGAAACCAGCTGCAGGGGAGGGCTGCTCGCTGGCAGCCCAGCTGCTGAAGAGCTCTGGGGAGCCTGCGGAGGCAGGTCCCAGCACCCTGCAGTGCTCCCAGCCCGCAGCGATGGCACCAGCCCCGCTCGGGCTCCGTCTCCCGTACAAACCAGCACAGAATGCAAGCTGGAAATGCACAAGATCCAGTGTTCAAAGTATATCACCTACGGGTTAAAAGCAGCCCAAGAAATCATGTTCCTTCTATGCACACGTAGTTTATTCCCAGCACTTGCTCTTCGCTGGTGGTGTCCTTTGTGGTCAAGAGGCAATACTTAACAATTCTGCTTTTTGAGTTCATTAGCCTAATCAACTCTGGGGGACTTGCATGATTTTGTGAGTAGAGTGAACAGTTTTGGGGGTTGTTTTCTATTGCCACTCATAAGGTTACCAAATATATTCAGGTTTACTCAGAAGCTCAGGTCTTTGTCAAGGCTATGAAGCCTTGTAACACTTATCTGGATTTCCAGATGTCCCACAGTACCCTGAAACAGTATTTCTAATCAGGTTGTATGTCATCTGGAAACCACAGTCACATTCACTGCATGTGCCAGTCAGCTATCTGGGCAGGGCATATGCAATTAAAACGTGGTCTCTGCAAGAGGTGCCGAAAAAAACTATTGTAATTCATTTCTCTTTTAATTTCAAGGACCAAAAGAAAACAAAGGGCTTAATTCAAGTCTGGAAAGCAAAACAGTCCGTTGACTTTAGGGGGAGCAGAGCTAGAATTAAAATGGAATTTTTAAACTGCCATGGCCCAGATGTTTTGTGTTATAGCTACAATAGCTTCTGCAGGATATTATCTGCAAAGTTCTTCTGGGATCTTGTGCAATGAGAGATACTATATAAACACGGATATTAATTATCCAGCTATTGTGAATGCGTATCAATGTTTTAAAATTTCAGCTGTCTCATGTTAACATTATGGCTTTTGAAATACAATTTACCTTTAAAAACAAGTCAGTTTGCTTTCAGTCTTGAGAAGTACAGAACAATAACTTAACTAAAAGGGGACCTACCAAAATGTCAGTCCCAGGAAACAAAGCAGCTTGGGGTAATCTTTGAACTAATCCTCACACATTTACCCCTTCCCTTGTGTCGGTGAACAGGAAAGGTTTACATAACTGCCTGTAGATAATTGCTTGCACTGCTGTGAGTTTCTAAATAAAGTGGTGTCCCAATCTTCTTCCTGGAGTAATAACGTTTTATTCATAAATACTATAGTCACTTTGGGTTTTCTTCATTAGCTCTAAAGCTTCAGATAGTTTAAAAATGTATGTCAGTTAGCACTAAATGCACTTTTCAGAGTTGTAGTAACAGGCAAATCCTCTAAAATATCATTTACAGCAGACTCAGTTCCATTAGAGATCAATACTCTTCCCATAAATCCAATCTATTTTCCTAACTCTAAAGATCCCTTAAAATTCGGCATTTATGCTTAAGCAGCCACCGGGTCAATGTTTTTTAACAACCTGCTTAAATTAAGTGTTTTACCACATTGCCACCTGGTGGGTGTCTAGAAATGACAGCTCCATCACTGGGGGCTGGCTGGGCATTAACAGGCGTCTTGGAGAAAACAGGAATACAAGCCCTACCTTCCAGGCAAGGAGGAAATGGAGAAATTGAAGAGATTTTGGTTCTTCAATACTGCCTACAGTCTTAGCATATGGAAAAAGTAAACATCTTATTGCAAAGAAAGCAGAACAGTGGTAGCACAGGGAATACTGGAAAAATATTGTACAACAACTACAGGAAAGTAAAGAGAAAGAAAGGATACACAAGGTATAGACAAACATTTGCAAGTGTTACAGCTTAACATGGTATCTCTATTCAGTTAAGATGTGCTTCAAACATAACATTTATACTGTGTTAACAGACATACAAGTTAAGCATGCAAGTTTAAATTATTACTCGTGATGCTCTGTACCCACCTTCAGGTTTTGGTGTGAGGAGGCTGTCCATAGATACAGTTCCCATGGGGCTGCAAACTGCCTGGAGAATAGTTTGGATTATTCCTGGTCCAGAGCTGGAACCCAAAAGCATAACTGAAATCTGAATAGTAATAGGTGAGTAAAATCTCACTTTCATTCGCCTTGAGGTTTGGATGCAAAGTCTGCAGTGGTGTTGATGATTTCAGTTTTCAGCCCTTGGATGCTTCTCCTTTCTGACCACTGAATAAGTGCACCCGTGTTTGCATTTTCATTCAAATCAGATCACCTCCAAACTGAGTCTCCCAGCCATTCTCACTTAATTCCTTCCGGTTTGCATCACAGAGCGGTTTCTGAAAGGCAATGTTGATTACTTTCCACTAAAAGTAAACCAGAAGATGTGTTCCAGCAGCATCCCTTATGCGCTCCAGCTGGCAATGTGTTAGTCCATAGAGCATCTACTAGATGTAGTCCATAGTGAAAAACCCCAAATATGTGTAATATGGATGTTGCATCCTCAGCACCGTTTGAATTTGCAGTTCAACTCCTATTGCGCTGCATTACTTTATAATGTAGAAATAATCTAGATAACAATGCTTCTTTTGTATTTCCAAACTCCAATATTGCACCATGATAAACAAATAGCATGGCTTGTTCTTGTAAATCACAAAAGACACTTGGTTCATTACAAGTACATTTGCAGCATGCCAGTGCCCACTGCCTACATTTTCTCAGCTATGCTTTCGAGTGAAAAAGAATGATTTTGTCACATATTCAGTAATGGAAACTCCATATATCTGTCCCACCTCACACAACATTATTGTTCTGCTCATCTTTGCTATGAAAAATCATCCTTCAAACAGATATATTCAATTCTTTTTTGTGCAATACTGGGTCACACAACAACAAAAAAAAGTCAGTTCATAGAAGGTTTTCTCCCATTTACTGTTACTCCTTTCTGTAGAAATCATACTGAGAGGGATTACCTAAGAATGAAAACATTAGTCTAATAGTGAGGATAATGTGCTTCACTTTACAATCTTTTTACAGATGTCTTGTGTAACTTTGCCCAAATATGTCAGCATCTGCCTCAAATCAGTATGTGTAGAGTAGAAGTACTACTTCCATTCCTCTCCAGAATGAATCTGTTCATGACTGAGGTGTTGGAATTACATCTGCAGCTGGCTTGGGAGGTCACTTCGGTCCTTCAAAAGACCTTTCAGATAAAAGGAAAAAGCCAAGTTCATGCATTCAACTGGAGCACCTTCTTGATTTTGTGGATTAGTATAATTTCTGTTTCTTTTCAGCAGAACTCAGACTTACAAGGCAGTGCATCTGAGCGCTTGTTGATTAATTTCCGTAGTTTCCTCTGCCATACAAAATAAAAGGGCAATTCTCATCTTGAATATAGACTCAGAGACCTAGCTGAATTCTCACATACCCATCCTAGGACCTGCCGGCAAAATTGTGCTTCAGTGCTAAAAGATCTGTGAGCAGTCTAAATAATGTGGGAACCACTCTCTTTGAACATACCTGCCAGCTCATTTTTCAGTACTGCTACTTACTGTCATAAGCAGAGAAACCAGGATCAACTGCCCCATTTCCTGCGACAATGTTAATAGTTGGTCTAGACAGCAAAGTCATTCTGGACTTAAATTGATGCAATCTAACAAATATCATCCCACTGTTGGTTACTCATCTGAATATGGCTATGCTTACTCATAGAGGTCATTAAAGGCACACTAAATTGAATTTGGCTTGGTCAAATCCACATGTTCCAGTGGAATAATAAAAATATTCGCACTCGTGCAATTTAGTTAAAAAATCTGAGTAGCTGTGTGTTAAAAGTATTTATGAACTGTAAGAGGAGGTAAGTGATAGGTATGAAAGAAAAGAACCTAGTTGTACAAACATTGATTTTTTTTAAAAAAATTGTATGTTATATCTCTATTGGGCACTCCTGTCTAAGGAGAAAGGAGATATTCTAAGTAGCCACTCTAATAGGTGCAACGCCTCAGCCTTCAGGCTGTAAATCAACCTCTAATTGTTGAAGACTACGGAGGATCTGCGTAGAGATTACTTTATGCTCAGTTCTCTGGGAGTTTTCCTATTGATTTAAAAAGGTCTAAGGTCAAGCTCTAGCTGCCTGCTCCAGGGTTTCCTCTATGAAACACCTGTGTTTGATCATTGTTGGGTAAAGAATAAAGAATTAATTTACATAATGCCTAAGAGAAGGCATTGAAGTGGGAGCAAGGAATAGGAACCAACAGAATCTGTCCTTAAGCTACCTGTTATTATCATTTAACATGTAGTGAGGATAAATAAATACAAAATATAACAGTATAAATAAGTCCTGCCTGTAAGGGGCTACAGTCTAATTAAGAGAGCAGCAATGAATAAAAGCTGTATGGCAGGGCCAAGTTGGAATCCCAGAGATGACAGCTTATTGCCTACTGACCGCAGAAGCAGAACTGCATTTCCTCCCCTGGAGAGGATGCAAATCTGCCCTATAAAGTGCTGCAGGGCTCTATCTCTGCCCCCGACCCCTCCTTTTAAAATTATGACTGATGTAAAAATGGAAGAAATGTAAAGGCGGGAGCTCACTAAAGTAGAAGCTCATCTCAGAGCTGCCCTGGAGATAATACCTTAATTTAATGGTGCCCTGAAGGTAAGACAAGACTAAGCAGCAACCAAGAGCTAGGTCTGAATGCTCATCCTGGGCATTTGCAGTCTCCTTTTGGAATATGCAGTGTTTGACTCCTGGCTTAGCAAACCATCAATGCAGCGTTTCCAGAAAAGCTGTTATAGAGTCGTGTGACCCCCTCCCAGGGGCTCTTGCCTCTCAAGACTATACCCCAAGGTCTTACTGCACGGCAGCAAGTTTTTAGTGCCGCCAAAAAACTCCTCTGCCTCTCCTGGTATGTCAGCTTTTCATCTGGCCCACGCTGCTCAAATGGGGACGCCCTTTGCTAGGCTTCGGTTATAATGGGGTATGGGATAAAGAGCTGAAACACTCGTTTAGATGTCCTGGGGCCTCGTTTTATAGATTCGCCATACCCTTGAGCATGCAGCAGAATATCAGTATGGACGTGCTTTCACTGTGACAGCTAATTCCCCAAATTTAGGCCTGGCTATCATGCGTAAGAACAGACATAGGACCCGAGCATTGAGCAGTCACCACTCTCTGCCTTGCAGGAATGGGCTCTGATCTTCTTATTCACCCCCTTAATGTGTCTCACATTAGTCAGAACCTATTCATGGAGAGAGATGGCTCTTGTAAAGAGTAAATTATTAATAGATAAATTCAATAGAGAGTTTTAATAAAAGATAAGATTAACTCAGTTCAGGTATTCCAAACATAGATATCATCTCTACATGAGTCTGTCTGGCTCTTTAAGCATCTCTTTCATGACTGTTGCTATATGTCTGAATAATCCATCATAACTTTGCTCCTGCATTCTTCCTTCTATTATCTGGACATTAACTTTTTTAGAAAGTCATAGCTTTGGGGACACTAATGCTTTGCTATATGCCTGCTTTTACACTTGTATACTTCTCTGAGGAACAAGGATATTCCACGTTGCCACATCAGGGTGGGATTCACGTGCCCTGTAAGGAAAGGAATTTACACCAGGAAAACTTCCACCACTGATTTAGGGGATCAGATCCTCTGTGAACGTCAGATCCTCTGTGAAGCAGAGCAGGGTGGACCAGGGACTGCAGCCAACTTCAACCAAGAGCTGGTATTATCACAGACCCTGGCACGGGGGATGCTGAAGACAGAAAAAGACAGCCCCTGTCCTAAAGAGCCTGCTGGCTAACTGTGTGGGTTCAAACACAGGGAAATTTTCTTTTTTTCATAAGGGCTAGATTTTGGTCCAGTTTATCTACGTGTGATTACAGACAGCTTTCCGTTTGAATCCTTTAACCATTGCTTGTACCTATTAATAACTTTTCAAAACCAAATCAGTAGAGTCCACTAGTAAAAGCAAAATATTATAAACAGATCAGAAAGATTTTATAGTCACTGCTTTTCCCCCCTTTTTTTCTGTAGTTACTCTTTTTATGCTGAAGAATAATCTTAGCTTTTCCATTGCTGTACAGAGAAGCTAATTTTGTTCGCTGAGAGCATTATTGGCCATTCCTCTTTTTGACCTGTAAAGTCACATGTCAAGAATACATAAATTAATACTACTAATAAAAATAAAGTGACACAAAGATTTTAACCATATAATTAATTTGCAGTGAAAGGCCAAATAAGCCACAAATCCTAGAATGGCTGATGCCACTTTACTTTTACAGGTGGCATATAAAAAGTCTAAAGTAAATGTGTTTGCTTTTCACAGAAATATAGAAAAAAAGTTTCCGGTGTCAGTGTCATCCTCCCTTCTTCCCTCCCTTCCTTCCTTTAAATGTTTCAAGCTCCAAATTTGTTCAGCAAGTAGGAAAATACTGGTAAAGCCCATTTAATATTTACAGATGTTTAGTGACAGAAATAGCAACTTCCTTTTACATTTCCCAGCGGATGCCTCATGCTTCATATTTCCCTGAGTCTGTCACTGCGCGTTACATCACTCTGGGAAGCTGAAATAAAGATGAATCATTTGTGAAGCTCCTGTATCTCCTCTTGGTCAGCTTTTCCAATCACATCAGAGTAAACTGATAAAGAAGCAGAAGGTTTCCGTCATGATGAACAGATAAGGTTTCAGATGCATTTCTGATGGGCCATTGTGCTGAGAAAAAGGACTGGCAAGGGACTTGCATCCAGAAATTACATCCTCACCCACTCTGCTTTCCCCATCACCGTATCTGCAGCAGTGGTCACACGTCCCGCTCAGGCAAGCGCCTTCTGCTAGTGACGGCCCAGCACAGCTCGTGCAGGGATGCCGCAGGGCACCGGAGAAGAGCAACTGGCACATGGCACGCAGCAAGCAGCACGTGGCAGGGCCAGTGCCAGCCCCGGCTGGGAGCCCCAGCACCGCTACAGGGGCCCAGCTCTGCCAGCCACTGACCTCAGGGACAGCGGAGAGCCACCTCCTTGCACAGAGGTGCCTTAACCTTAACCATAGCATTGTGCTTCGCCAAGCAGTGCCATCTCTCTGCTCCTGCTGAGCTCCTACTCAGTGTTTAACATCTGATATGGGAAAGAAAATTAGTTTGTCCCCCCATTTGACAGTCTGCTCATGGCTGCACATCTGCCCAGAATCTTCTGCCTCAAAGAGGTGCGAATCCATGTGAAGCAGTGCTGAGATGGACACTGCGGAGTTGGGGTGCTAGAAGTTCATAGCTTGGCCACTACCACCCGTTGCAGATGTAGGAGTTTCCATCCATAACTCTTCAGTGCCAGGTCACAGCCTTCACCAAAGCAATCCCTCTGTCCCTCCAGATACATTGCCCAAACTTTTTCAGGACTATCTTACATCAATAAAGCTTCAATCATATTCAAACCCATATGCCTATTTCCTTCCTGTTCTCTTCAGAAATACTTAGCTCCTGTCTAAGATGTGTTTTAGCAGGAGAACGTTTGATAACCCTCCAGCTCCACAGCCCCTAAGCCCATCGTTGCCCTTCCAGCTGCCTATGGTCCCACCGTCGCTTCTCATCTGGTAGCCTAGTCTTTGATGCGCTGTGCTCTACAGCGTAAGGAAATATTAAGCTTCTCACCCATGGTGCTGTGGATTTAGATATTGACTTTTTGGATCAAAAGATAGTTTTAGGCGATAATATCAGAGGACCTGCTGAATAGAAATAAGGACAAGGTTTGATCCTGAAGGTATGGTGCAGCAACAGCAGCTGGGAATACCCGTTCACAGTGAGTGTGAGCAGTATAATGCCTCAGAAGTGAATGTCAGTTTTATAACTCATTGTGCTTAATGTTAGGTTTTGCTATTTGTGTAAAGAGCCGTCTGACATCCAGCACATACAGGAGGTGGGTAATAATTAAAAATCCCAGATGTGAACCCACCAGAATTTTGTTGTATCATGGCTAACCCTTCCTTTAACCCTTTACCTCAGGGACATCTGAACTGAGAAACTCCTGGTTGTTTCTGCAGCACTATAATCATAGGTTGCTCGTGGGGTTTTGTTCCTATGGCTGGCAGTACCTCATTTTTTACGGTTGCTCTGACAGGTCACAAAGTCACAGTGCATTACTTATATTGCCCTCTCACGTCTTCACATCAGGACGTGGACACTGCTCCCCGCTAAGCTGAGCTTGCAGCTGGCACAAGCCGCCCGGACAGCTCCCGGGGGCCGTTTCTCAGAGAAGGAGAGAACAAAACATTTCAGCTGTACTTACTTCACCAGCCAGCCCTCTGCCTAATCAGTCCCTCGTATATCAGTCCCCTAACCCCCAGCCCCAAACGCCACGAGGGCTCTTTGCTAACGGATCCTGCCTGACAGCCTCTGCTTTCTAGCAGTAATTAGAAGATGCCCTGGGTTGAAGAGCTCCAGGGACTGCAGTAATTACAGGCGGTAACACTGTCGTCTCTCCTGGAGAAAAACAATCGGTCTTACAGCATACGTGCTGTGGAAGATCCGTATCTGTTTCTGAAGCAGCCACAGATGCCCACGATCTGGGGGCAATTTGTATTTTGGCCCCTTTTTGCCAATTTCTAAACTGTTGATGCCAGTCAGTGGGCATTTCTGGTGGAAAGACAGGTATATGAGCGCTAGTCACTGGGAATATCAAAATGATCTTTGAATGGAGGAGAACATAGACATGAAAAATATTATTAGAGAAACTATATAGGCAACAATTTTATATCAGGACAAGAAGTTTCTGTATGGTTATAATTTTCCTTTCCAAATAATTTATTTTTCACTACAAAATCCAAAATTCCTTTAATTCCAGAGATGAGTCTTTTTTAAAAACTATAGAAATTTCTCTGAATCAACATTAAAAATGCACTGTGGGCTCATAAGAACATAGTTACATTTTTGTTCTCCGTAACAGCTTCTTTTGGTTTCATTTTGGGTTTTTTTTTTTACTTTAGAAGAAGCATGTAATTAGTCATGGATAAGCATGAGTTGATGACTTTTATCGAGACATATGATTGATTTTGTTGCTTCCTTAAAGGCAAACACCTTTATACCTAATTATTGCTATAAAATATGCAAAATAACTCTATAAATCTGTAAAATTAATAATATATGTGCCCATGTTTTGACATTGCCAACTTATGGCTTGAGCTAATTTCTGCTGAAGTTAGTGGACTTTACCCACTGAAATCAATAGAAGAATTACTGTAGCCTTCGCTGGACCAAGGGAAAACCCAGTTCCAGAATATGTGATAACTCCTGCATATCAGGAATATCATAAGGTGGTGTAAAATTGAAGCAATTACGCTGAAACCACTCTCAATCCTGATGTGCAAGGCGTAGGTCAGGAAGGGGTGGAGGTCTGCTTCCAGCTGGAGCTCCGCTCTGAGAACATTTCTCCCATTTCTCTTCTGTCTTCTCTTTTTGAGGGACAGAGATTGTTCTCTAAGGAGTGAAGAAGAAATATGTAAAGAATCACCCAGGCTCACTTACGGGATATTTTTGCATTACTATCTAAGGAGAGGTCTCTGTATTATGTTGTTACATAGTCAGATTTTCCATTTTTGGAGCCAAACCTTTCAGTACTTTCTCAATCAACATTCCAATTGATCTGTCATTACTCATTTTAACTAAGTAGATACATCAGGATTAAGGCCAAGTTTAAAATATGAATAAAAGCACTTTGGAGGATGAGCTATTATGTGAAATACCGCTGCCCGGGTTTTACTGAAGAAATGGTCCTGCTGCTTGGCAAATCTGCTTTCCGAATGTCACTGGCGCAATCACGTGAGGAACACAGCATTTCTCTGGGGCGCCCAATTTGCCAAACATGCTCCCCCCGCCGAGTGCTTTCCTAAGGGGGAAGAGGACATTTAAAGCCCCCCAGCCTCGGGCCGATGGGCTGCCCATTCCCACGTGGGATGCAAGAGTGCAGGCACTCAATACATCAGGGCTGCGTCCACTGTCTTCCAGTAATGTCACCTCTTCCTTGAATCCCAGTTTGCTCTGGTATGAGCCTTGGCAGTTTTCTAGCCTTCTCCACATTCTTTGATTCTTTCAAAAATTAGGGCAATACAAGCTCACACAAGTTCTCCTCCAGAAAACGTAATTTGTTTTGACACCTGCGGCATGACAGGGCCGCGTAAAGCCTTAACATCCCCACAGAGCTGTCAGTTCTCTTTGACCTGTGATTATTTCTATGCAGTTTATTTTAATATATGTATCCCAAATACTAACAGATCTCCTGTAAGGTATTCTGCCACAAGCAGAACTTGATGGAAGCATTTCCAGGCTGCAGGACCCAGGTCCTCCAGGCACGTTACCTGTTCAGCTGTGATCATGGCACTTCCCCTTAATCTGGCCGCTGGTTTGTGTAACTAAAATTAAAGATGTACGAGGAGTAGCCCTGGCATGAATGTTAATCACCAGTATTTCATCCTCAGAAACATGCTGCAAATCCCTTTGAGCCCTGGCTGTTTCAAAGAATAAGAAAGGATTAGGGAGAGACTTGCTCAGCTGATTTTATTTTTACTGGAGCAAAGTTCCCCACTGGCTGCCGGCAGCCGGGGAAGCGCACATCGCATTTACATATACAGTCTTCCACGGGGACAAATCTATGATATTGCAGCACAAAATCTTAATGAGCCAGATGGTATTTATTCCTGGCTGCACAGGCTATGCTGCTGGTTAAGGATTACATCAGTGTGTCAGGGCTGAGGAGACAAACTCTGGAAACAGCAGAGCGGGTACCTGCACAGCCCCGGCCGCACAGCCCTGCTCAGCTCGGCGTTTCACTGGGTTTTGCTCCTCGCAGCCCGGGGAGGATTATCCAGCTCTGCTCACGACGTGGGGAGAGCCCGCAGCCCTGGGAGCTCCTGCAGGCAGCCTGCACCCAGGCTGAGCTCCCGCCGCAAGTCCCACCAGCTTTTACGAGAGGGGATGTCAGCTGCCAAAGCCGTTGCAGAAGCATTCCTACTAAAACAGAGAAAAGGGCACTGGTGTTTAGACCTGAAGGCCAGCTTCTGCGTTGCTTTCAAGGAGGTGCAGATGCAACCAGTAACCCTCATCGCCCAGAGCCAGCATATTGACTCAGATCTTAGTGAGAGCTCTGCCTCTGTCTTCAGGGGACAGGGACTTCACCTGCAGGAGACAGTGGTAAAGGTTATATCTTTTAAATAAGGCATTTTATTTTCCACTAGACACAGAGCTCAGAGAAATCTGGCAAAGGCTCTGACAAAAATAACCCCGCTTTTGTTTCTGGCATCCCTACAGAAGCATCAAACACATTTGTTCTCAATAGAGCCATGAAAAATATTATTGTGTAACATGTCCATGTTCTTGATCAAGGGATTATTGATTCTGATTTTGAACTAAAAAAGTCAAGAAGATTCAATACAGAAGTAGAGCCACTCATTAATTCACTATTCATTTAACACAGAGAAGTCAACATCTCCAACAGAATGGCTTAAAAAGTCAATGGAGGAAGATTTTTATGAGAAATTGTAGATAAAGATTAAAAGCATTTAAAAATAAGTCTGCTAAGAGACAACATGTAACCTAGAATGTTATTGGGAAAACAGAGGTAGGGAAGAGTGCTCACCAGATGCATTGGAGAAATCAATTTGTCAGACAGGAACTCTGCAGGCTCATCAGGAGCTGCCGATCGCCAGAGCTTCAGCTGCTGCAGGCGGGAGCAGATACCTTGAGCTGAACACAGCGATGGCATGACATGAGTCACAGAGGAAGAAAAGGAAACTCACAAAAAGAAACAATATTCCAGAAACCACAAAATCTTAGGTTTATGCAAAGCCCTGGAATTCTTCCATGGCAAGCTGGGGTCAGGGGAGCCTGCTGACAGCAGGACCAGTGAGCAGCTGCTGCAGATGCACAGAGACCTCTCAGCCACCGTCTTTGTCTCCAAACTCCTATTCCTGGGGCTAGGCGGTGAGAAAGCAGTGAGAAGAAAGACCCAGCCCCAGCTGGCATCTCCCATAGCCTACACACATCTCTTTTATCCAGAGAACAAAAGAATTTATCTTCCCCCTCATCCACAAGGTTTCTAGGCAGCCTGCTTTCTCCTCGTTATGCCACTGAACTTAAACCAATAGTAGAGCAAGACGACGAGAGGTAAACCAGTGTCGCAATCTTGAGGTCTTACACGTTTGATCCAGTGAACTGCCACTGTGTTATAATTGGGATGGAGGAATTATAACAACAATTGAGGAAAGACCTAAAAACTGACAGTTACCAGCTGGAGTTAGCTGTGATGCTGACACAGCAGTCCGTCCACCATGGGGTCCCCTGGACAGGATCACTAACGGGGGGACCCTAGAGTCCCACCAGCTTCCCTTTTCTCCCAGCCAGAAATGGCTCCCCAAAATATTTGGCTAGCTGATTTCATATTTGCTCAGAGGTATTTTATATCCACTTCTCATGAATATTTAGCAATTTACTTGGACATTTTTGTAAATCAATTTTAACCAAGTGGGGAATATTTTCATAAAACCTATTTTGAACTTGCAAATGCAAGTGTTCATGCTGGAAACCTCATTAGAAGAATTACAAGTTATATGCCATTAACGTGTCCAACAAAAAGAAATTAATTCTGAAGATGAACTACAAATGAACTTCAGATCAAGAATTGTCTGCAGAAATTACTTTGTGATAAACTGAATAGCGAATACTGGCAATTTGTGACAAGAAAATGAGGCAGAATTTATTGAATAAATTACTTGTGTTTTTGCTGTAGTGGTGGTCGAGAGATTGTTGGGCTGAGTCTATCATTAGGACTTGTGCTCTTACTGTAGAAATAAACTCTTAGTTTTCATTTCTTGACCTGGCTTTTTCAGTGATGACTGGTTTATTTTTCAAGATGCTAAGAAATGGACAGAGATAGATGGGGAAAAAAGAGCAACATCAGGTTAAAAACAGCTAGCAAAAGTGAAGATTATTAACCAAAAAATGAGATCCAGCAGTGTGTTTTTTATAACCTCAGAGGTGTACCTTGCTCAGGTGCAGTGGGACAGCCCCTGCCCTGCCAGCTGTGCAGTTCTCCTGGCTGCCCCAGCCCACGCAGTGCCCGTAGGTTTCGGCTGATACCCATTCCTCATTGAGAGACCTCACGTGATAGACAGTCTACACCTTCATTGCTTTGCTGTATGAGTAGGTAAGGAACTTTTCACTGAAACAATTAAAAACTAAGACAACATGAGGGCATTGCTCCATTAGAGGATGGAGCCAGTACCAAAGCAGTGATCTCTGGTGGCTTCCAATATACTGCTCTCCACGCCCCTTGTACTGCTGCTTGGACATCATCGGTAAGATGTAAACACACATCCTGTTCAGTAGTACTCACTGGTGCGCTTTTGTTCTCTTTCGATGTTAAAACAACAATACTTGCCATGAAGACAAAATTGTGCTCATGAGCCCACTCTGCTGCCCCTTTTTGGTGAGTTTTCTGTGGGAGGAAGGGTGGCATCCCTTCCTCGGTGATGGGCCTTCAGCACAGAGATCAGGTTGCCTCATGGCAGGTGCAGGTGAAAATAAATATGAACTGTCTACACTTAAGAGGAAAATTTTATTTACAATTTTAATCACTTAGGTGTTTCCCTGCATTTCTTGCATGACTCCCTAGGTGGCGGATGCTACCTTACTTAATGGAGTTATTACTCAATCAGTATTTTTTTAACATTTGGGTGTGTGCTTCTTGATTCTAATTTACACTTAAAGGTTGAGTATAAGCATACGGCTAGATTTTGTCATTTAATCCACAAAGAGGAGTACATCACCATCCAATATTTCTTCTCCCTTTGACAGGACTCCCTGAGGGAAGAGGCACTCCCCAAGCCAGAGTATGGACAGCACAGCCAGGTCCATGGACGGTGTCCCAGCCCGCGGGCTCTCTGGGACACTGCTAAGCCTGGGTGAGTCTGCATGTTCATCTTCAGCCACTGAAGGATTTCCTGACCATAGGATTATTTCACACTACTGCGAAGTTTACTCTTCTGTATCTGGGGAATTCTTCGCACTATGAATAAGTAACCCGATGTTGCCTTTTAATTATATAGAAAAGAAGCCCTTGTTGTTCAATAAGGAAAATGGTGAATAATGACAGAATCACAGAATCTTGGAAAAGACCTTTAAGATCATCAAGTCCAACCATTAATCTAGCACTGCCAAGTCCACAACTAAACCAGGTCCCTAAGCACCACATCTACACGGCTTTCAAATACCTCCAGGGATGGTGACTCAACCACTTCCCTGGGCAGCCTGTTCCAATGCTTGACAACCCTTTGGTGAAGACATTCTTCCTAATATCCCATCTAAACCTCCCCTGGCACAACTTGAGGCCATTTCCTTTTGTCCTATCGCTTGTTACTTGGCAGAGGAGACCAACACCCACCTCACTACAACCTCCTTTCAGGCAGTTGTAGAGAGCGATAAGGTCTCCCCTCAGCCTCCTTTTCTCCAGGCTACACCACCCCAGTTCCCTCAGCCGCTCCCCATCAGACTTCTTCTCTAGACCCTTCACCAGCTCCGTTGCCCTTCTCTGGACACGCTCCAGCCCCTCAATGTCTCTCTTGTAGCGAGAGGCCCAACACTGAACACAGCATTCGAGGTGCGGCCTCACCAGTGCTGAGTGCAGGGGCACGATCATTGCCCTACTCCTGCTGGCCACACTATTTCTGATACAAGCCAGGATGCTATTGGCCTTCTTGGCCACCTGGGCACACTGCTGGCTCATATTCAGGCAGCTGTTGACCAACACCCCCAGATCCTTTTCCGCTGGGCAGCTTTCCAGCCTCTCTTCCCCAAGCCTGTAGCGTTGCATGGGGTTGTTGTGACCCAAGTGCAGGACCCAACATGTAGAGTTAGTGGGGACGCTGCTTTACTCAGAAGAGTTCTGCAGTCTACGAGTAGTTTCATGGATTTCAGTAAGATGCAATTTGCATATTATGAGCATTAGTCTGACTTCTGTTTTCTCAAGACTTACAGAAAACCTGTACTTCTGAAGTACTGAAACAAACCTGATAAATGGCTCTTAACAGACCTGTGACCAAATCACAGAAGGCATTACCACAGTTTGTACTAAAAGCCCACTTTTTTGACAATCTCAGCAGAATTATTCAGGGGTGAATGGCTGGACTGGCTGCACTCATGGATTTACAGTCAATGCCTTCAAGTGACGGAGGAGTACAGGGACGTGCGTAGCAGTACCGTGAGTTTTTCTGAATCAACTGGAATGAGCTGTCTGTTTTTTTTATTGAAGACTATCTCCTTGTACTGTCTCTTTTCATACGGCATCACACAGATGTATCTGTGACCTTCATAGAAGTCACATCAACAAAGAATAAGGTTCAGTTAAAAAAATGAATATAGTAGTTTCAGATCTGGAGTAAATCAGTGTAGCTTCAGTAGAGTCAGCAGAGAGATACTGATTTACTGACACTGAGGAGCTCGTCCTATACATTACAGATAGTTTAAGTGAATTGTTACTACCGTGTCAGTTTAGGGATCTGGTGATTATACAAGAAAAAGCATGTGATTTGTTGGGATATATGAGCTTTCCCAGAACATGAAAGTGCAGTGCCTGGAAATGGGCAATAGAACTAAAATACATTTTTTATTTTTTCAGAAGTGGTACATGATAATGAGAATTTGAGACTACCCGATTAAATGTACTCAAAGATCACAACATTAACAAACTAATACCTACCTTGTTCAATGCCCTCTGAAATTCCATAATATATTGGGCTTGTAGTTCATTATATATAACGATTTACCTTTCCGTACCTTAATCAAGGGCAGCCAGCCTTCCTGCGGGGCTCAGCTTGAAATCTGAAATCAGCCCCTGCGCACGGCTTTGGGAACGCACCAAGGCTGGCAGCTCTGCTGCAGGGACCAGCTCTTCCCGCGGCACAAGCGCCGGGCAGGGCTGCAGGCCTGGCCAACGGTGCTGGGTGAGGGACGGCGGGGCGGGCTGCCCCTGGCCACCCCTGGCCACCCCTGGCCACCCCTGCCCAGGGTGAGCCACCCGGCCCCCTCCAGCCAGCTGCAGGCTCTAAGATTGCGGGCTAAGAGGGCCGCGTGCTTGGGCACGTCAAAGAGCAGGGGAAATCGGTACCAGCGATTAGACAACAGGGAAATGTGAAACGGGCAAGAACATTTCTTTCAACCGTTCCACTCTTCCCAAAAAAGAATCTCAGCCTGTGTTTTTCTGACTGCAAATATAAAACGAGATTTATGAACGAGCAAATCTCAAACAAACCTTAGTTCACGTGCGACCATTTCATGTTGTTCTGAGTACAACCTGTGCTTTTGCTTTCTTTGAGGGATCCAAATTTGGGAGTGGCTGCTGGTCTCCCTCTTAGCCTTAGAATAGATGAAAAATAATTTTTTAATATGTAGTTTAAGATTATGGACTGTCTTCATATTTCTTATCTCTGAGTTTACTTAGCACTAAGGCTACCAAAATAAAGTCATTCATTATGCTTGAGATTTTTATTAGCTCCTAATCTAAGAGCTGACAAAAGAAATGGGAGATTACTTCAAGCAGTGGGATCTGCAAGCGCGCTGAGCAGCACTGGGGTGAGGCTCAGGACATTTTACATCAATGAGAACTCACAGGTGCATTTCCTGAATACAGCAAGTACTCTTCTCTTTTAGATTTTGGAATAAAACAGATAGGCGATAGCTTGAAAATAATGGGAAACATTTATGAGCCAAGAGTCCCTTTCCATAGAGCTGTGCAAGGGCTGCGCACTGTTCCTCAGCGTCCAGCGCTGACACTCTGAAGACTTTCACTAACACGCATGATCGGTGCGTATTTACTTCCACAGGGAGCAAAACGCCTCTGCACCCTGTGAGACAATACAGCAAGCCCCACATGATGGGGAGATGCGCAGGTAAGAAAACGCCCACAACAAAATCACCCCCCAAACACCTGTCCCTGAAAGGCATCTGGGCCATGTTTCATGCCATGCATTATTTCAGTTCTAAGCTATTAAATCCCCACCAGAAGCGATAAAATATCAGATGTATTAATGCAACTGTCCCGAAACAGAGCTGGGAAGCTTTATAAAATATATTTACTGCTGTTATTACGTGTATTATTCTCAGGAGACAGGGGACTTAAAGCTAGCAGCCAGTAAAATAGATGTCAGCTTGTGGGTTATCATTAGAGATCACAACTAGCATAGCACTTGGTTTTGTCTTTCTATAGTCCAGTGTTCAGTTCAGAGTGGAACTGGACAACAAGCATGCCATCGGTGTATGAAAGGAACCGTCAGCAGCTCATTTGGGCAGGTGACTTGGGCTCTGTTCTTCTGTATGCTACCAGCCTTTTGCATTTCTTTCTTTTTCTTTTTTTTTTTTTTTGTTAACCAACTTGTTTTCCTTACCTTGATCAAGAGTTGTAAACGTTATGCAACCCTATATACAATCATTTTAATTAAGATCGGCAGTGTACTTTGAAATCCTCAGATAAAAGGCAGTCTATAAATGCAACAAATTAAATTTCCAAGAGGAGTTAGGCAAGATAAGAAAAATTCCAATCCCCATATTTGTGTTTTAAGGAAATTTGAAGAATCTGGGGCCTCAGTATATTTGAGAATACTTTTAGATCTAGACATTTCACTTCTATTATTCAGGTCAAAACAACATTCTATATACCCTTCACCTTCAAGGTATTTTGTCTCTACTTTTTGACCTCAGCTTTACAAGTCTGTTTTATAATTTAGGTAATTAGTTGGGTAGTGTGTAGGTATGTATCCACATGTATACATGTTTTTATGCCTAGTTTGACTTTAGAAATAAAAAGAGAGTTTCCAATGATGCAAACAATTCCACATGCACTTAAACATAGGCAATTAATGCCATGGAGATTACTGAAGGAAAACAAAATGCATTCCTGAAGACGATGGGGACCATTCACTTACATTACCAAAGCAAGATTAAATAGAGATGTTTGTCATATAAACGGTCAGCTGAGAAATTCCCAAGTAAGTAAACTCAGAGTAAAAGTTGCTATTTTTTCCAGTGTCCATTTTGCTTTCAGTACAGGTTTGTTTACATGATTTTTAGAGTCATTCTGGAATACTCAGAGGCAGGGGGTAAATTAAATGGAATGAAATAAGCACAGGTTCCTACGATTCTTGTGTCAAAACCCTTTTTGGGTGGAACTCTGAAAATCTGGGAAGTCCAAACAGACACATGCGCCAAGGTCCTTCAAGTGGCTGCCTCAGCCTTGTAGTGCTTGTTGTCTGCAAACAAGTACATTAATATTGCAGTGATTTATCTGCTGGAGAAGTGAGGTTCTCGCTGGGTTGCGGAATGCATCTGGACCGGCCTAACGAGCACATTCTTCACCATCAGAGAGGCTGTGGAGGGCTTGCAAATATTTTAGACATGATTCACAGAGCCAAAAGGTCTTGTTTACTGATATGCTATTTATACCTAGCTCAATTAAACCTCTTTGGAAAAAAAAAACCTCAAGGATGCCAACACTGGCAGTGCAGTTGGAAGTGAGTATCTCCTCATTAAAAAGGTTACAAAAACACCATTAATAATTTTGATAGATTCTTTCGGGCATATTTATGCCCTAGTCTTTGTCCAACTGCATCAAGTATTCTATATGGCGTGATTCTGGCAGCAGACGAGATCAGCCAGAGTTTAACCGTGTCCCAGTGGCAGTCAGGCTCAGGTGCCGCGTCCTCGGGGATGAGCTTTGCCCCCTGTCAGCCCAACCTTCACCCTGCCGGCAGGTGAGCTGCCACTAGTGCCCGCTCTGCGGTGGGACCGCGGGGGCTCTGGGGCAACCGCCCCCCAGACAGGGACAGATCCTGGAACCGAAGACCTCCAGCGAAACCCTCCTGGGAGCAATACTCTCGTGTGAAGGTGTTTGCTGAGCAGAAATGTTTCTGCTTGGCCCGGCTCTTTATTAGCACCTGGTAGAAAAATAATTGCTAATTCTCAGTGCTCGGTAGTTGCAAAGCCTTCGGGGATGGAGACAGAACAGGGTGGTGTGAGCTGCGAGGTGCATGGCAAAGGCAAGAAGAAGAAGCCAGAGGGACTGGCAGGGAACAAGTGGCTCTGCTGAGGTCAGATCGGTTCCCGCAGGTCCTGACTTCATAAGCTAGGGAAGAGGTAAATCGCCAGAAGGTCCCATTCTTTGTGTTAGGAACAGGCTTAGAGAGAGAGATGCCTGTTTGAAGGAGAAAGCTAAAGACTAATTCACACCATTTGAATCTCAGTTTCTCAGAAATCCAGGTCTTTCAAACCTGATGGTTAAGAAAATCGAAGCTATATGCGTAAAGTTCAGTGTACTGCAAAGTGCTGTTTCCTGGAGCCTTCACAGTGGAATTAAATACCTTGCCTTGAAATTCACATTAATGTATGTAGACTCTTTCAGGTACATGAACCAGCTAGAGCTTTTGAAGGTGTCTCCTTGTACAGTGTAGCTATACCTTATTCAACCCCTTGATCAAGAGCAAGAAGCCTGCGAGATAGGCATGAACGTTCATGTGGCAGGGAGCACTAGGAGCATTGACATATAATATTGAGACGTAAATTAGTGGTGGAAAGTAAGCACAACAGCCTTTATATAACACTTTAAAATGATGTACCCATTAAATAATAAAGGTTTTGTTCCCTTAATACACTATTAATAAATTTCAAGCCATCATATGTTTAAAAAAAATGTACTTCAGTCAAGTGGAAAGCAGACTAATGTGGATTTAGAAGGAGGTTGGGAGTGCAACAAATTATAAATGCTTTCTACTTTATCAGCATTACAGAGTACTATTAATTTTAAAAATAGCTTTTAAAAACATACATGGCATACCATAATGGAGATGGCTGTGTTTCAATACATCATCTTGATGACTCTTTCCACAGCAATGAGTTACGCAGACACGCCAAGCTCTGTTTTGCAAATATGGTATGTACCACGCTGCAGCTGAAAGCTGAAAAAAGCAGTTTTGTCTTTTGATTCAGGATTGTGCTCTGCTGGGACTTCCGAGCGCGAGTGCTTACGGATGTGCTCCGTGCGCGCATCAAAGGCCGGGACGCTCCCTCCCACTGCGTATCTCTCAAGGAAGCACCATCCCTGCAAAATTTCCTTTGTTCGTTATCCCCATAGAGAGTTGGAATCAGACCACTAATACACATTTTGAATGATTAAAAATAAAGATGTTAATGGGAAATGCTAATGTAACTGAGTAGCTCCTTTAAAATACTTTGTCTATAAAAGTTTTCAGTGCTAATTGGCATGAGCGTCCTTAGAACAGTGCGTTATGTCTGTCCAAATGATGAAGGAGGTAGTTGCCATAGCAAGGACTGTTTTTATTGACTGCTTAAAGGAAAGAGACACATAAAACCGTAACTGAGGCCAGAAAATGAATTAGAAAAATCCCTGGGTAGCTCTAACTTATACCCGAGCTTGCTTGCTTGCCTTTTTTTTTTTTTTTCCTTAGACTGCACAGTTCTCTACTACCTCATAAAATAGCAATTACAAATATGACAGAAGTCAGCGACCCGTTACGGCTCGCTCAAGGCTCGGGTAAAGCTCTGCCTTCTCGCAGGCTGGAAGGGCCCCACAGCCCCCAGACCCCATGTCCCCAGGCTTTCTGCTCAGCCTTTAACATGCCCCAGGTGAGCGGCAGCCACCGCTCCCTTCACACGTCTTAGGATTTGGTCCAGCAGGAACGACAAACCTGCCTCTGTGTGTGTGTACGACCACGGCATCCATCTCTGTCTGCCAGTCCCTCATCCCTTCTCCCAGCAGTAATTTTTTAACCTACTTGCCAGTTGCATCCAAATTGCACAAAGCCTCCAGGTCTCCTGGGCACAGAGACCCTGCAGGGGCCGCAGCAGCCTGGGGTGGGATTCCCGCTGCTGCTGGGAGAAGGGCTCCAGCGCGGAGTCGTGCTGGACACACGAAGATCCTCAGAGAAGACCTCCGTTATGAATACAACTCTGACCATGAGAACAGAGCCAGAGTTTGTATCGTTTAAGGCACTGGGAATATACACTTGAGTTTCTCTCTGGTGGGGCCTCTCTTGCATGCACTCAGGCATGAACTGCAGTTCAAGCTTTCTCTTCAGCTGGGTCATTTTTAACTTTTCTTCCCCCATATTTATGCACGGAACTATCTTGTTGCTTTCCTTGCAGAGCAGGTGTGTGCTGCTTTAATGTGTTCGCTAGTCCCATTTTATTTTATTTAGTAACCTAAGAATATCCCTAAATTTAATCACCATTTACTGGGTACCTAATTCAACCCAACAGACCAGAATTCACTAAAAGGCAGAAGATTTGTTCTTTAAAAGCATTAGAACAATGATCAGACATTAGCTCAAGCTGTCATGATAAGGTTAGCAAAGCCATTTATTTTATTACTTCATCACTTATGAAAAATAAATTTGTCCACCTAGAAATGGCAAACTCCACTTACCTGTGTACTGGTCTGTTCAACATCCTTCCTTCAGGCTTTCACTCTTGTCTTCCTACCAGTGTATTTCTACTGAGCTAATCAGTTTTTGTCGCCTGTTGGGGACTATGGTAACTGAATCTGTCTTTGTGCTCTTTTATGCCAATGTCCAGTTACATGGATTTGGAGCTGCATTATCATACTCTTAGTCAAATGAGTATCAGATGTGAAATCATCTCTCTTCATAATGCTTATGTAGCACTCTGCTTCCTCTGTTGTTGATGTGATTATACAGATAAACACTTCTGCTGGAACCATGCTGTATAAAATCTGTATAATGGCAGGTACAAGGAAATTCCTTTGCCCAGATTTACTTCCACATGCCACTATGCAACTAGGAGCCATAAATCTGGCTTCGTCTGCGGCCGATAGCCACATTCCAAAATCATGTTGTGAATGTGCGTGCATGTCAGACTGTGACGGATGCATAGGCACACAACGGTCACAATCAGCCAGTAATTCACTTTCTTTCTTTCCCAAATTTTCCCGGTACTTCATGTGTAAGTTTAATATCCAACAGCACCTGCTCCAGATTATAACTCAGACCATCATGTGATGCTTCCGCAAAAACAGCTTTAGAGTTCCTAGTCCCTAATACAAACACACTGAACACGTGATATACCCATCGCTTACAAATGCATTCGGCAGATTCAAATCTGTTGCGAAGGCTGTTCCCCTCACTGTAGGCCAGGTTGTGTGTCGTGTCCATGCTACGCCAGCTTTATCACAGATCAGGTATTGTCTGTTATCTCACATCCAGTAGAAAAGTGTGAGTCAACATCAGTAGCAACTTAGCATGCTGGCTAGAATACCAGGAGTTTAACTGGGTATTCGTCCTTGCTGTACATCAAAACTATATGTTGGGTCCTACGAAAGGACACAGACTTTGTCTTCATGGTCGTGGAGCCCCTGCCTGAAGAGCAGATTAAGTCTGTTTGCGTAGGGTCCAGATATGCTGCAAGCTGTAACATCATTCTCTTATTTTTCCTATTATATTATGATCAACTGCTATTATTCGAGAGTATTTCGGCTCCATTCATGATGCGTACACAGAAAAATGTTCTCCACCATCATTCTGAGAGTAAGCTATCTAGCTTAAATGAAACATGATTGTTTCTGCTTCAAGCAAATGAGAAGAGACTTTCTATTTTGCACATCACTGAGTTCTACATTTTGGTATTGTTTATTTTACTGAGCCTACATTACAGAATTAAAATATTAATATATTGGTGTTATTTAGACAGTAACTTGAGTATGTCTCTCATTTATATGAATTTCCCAGGAGGGAGATATTTCAAAGACCTGATCAGAGAACAGAAATAACTTTATCTTTTAAAATCATGAAACATCCTCTCCCTTATTCCTAATTACAGGTTTCAGTGACACCAACAATGCGCTCAGCACGTATCAGTCATCCCATGTCATCTGTTCCGCACCTCTGGCCCTATCTTTCGGCTCCATTTCTGGTTTTCCCCATTCAGCACTCCCGCCTTTCTGTGTTTCTGGGCTGGTTTTCCATCACCTTCCCAGCGCTCTGGGGGTAAAGGAGGGAGGGTGCTTGGGGGTCAGGCTGCAGACTTGTTCCATCAGGTTTGTTAGGAAAAAGCTCTGCTGGGAGAGGCCCAAAGGTGATTAATAGAGATCTCAAAAAGTAGTTTACATTTCCCAGAGTACGTGAAACTGTTATGCTGTCTCAGTGAGCAGCATTTGCTGGCTTCCAGGCAGCGCTTCAGAGTGTGCATATGCTCTGGCCACAGAGAAATAATCACCCAAGAAGTCGCAGAGACAATCTAGATGGAGGGAAATGAGTGTGTCGATGAGAGGTAATGGTTTCACAGGGTCCCCACATCTCGACTGGGGACCGGAAAATCTCAGGTCTACTTTCCCCCTCCTGCAGCCTTCTGAGTTTTCGTGACCATTGACCATTGCTATGAGAGCAGGGGAGGAGTGCCTGACCCTGGTGTTTGTACGTCCCTGCGGCAGTTGACCAAACTTGACTGAAAACATGAGGGCTCTTGTTGGGAAGTGTCGTTTTCAGATGGGCTTCTCTCCCACCCTGACTCTTTGGACAGGGATGTGTTTTAATAGCCCCTCCAGCTCGACGCTGATTTAGACCGTGAGCTCCTTAAAGCAGCCCTGAGCCAAAGGAGGGCATATTTTCCAGTGACAGGTCGAAAGAGTTACAGCCCCTTAAATCAAATTAGTAGACAGCATCTGAGTGGGAGCCTCTGCGAGATGAATGAGCTGGCAGTTTTTAAAGAGTAACAACGAGGTAATAAACAAGATTAACACAAAACTAATGGAGGAATGGAGATAAATGCAGGGAATGTCCATGTAATGTCAGAAGGGGTTGCATGCCAGACTTCTGGCAACGTGTTTGAGACAGGAGTAGGTAACTCGTACCTACTAAATCACAGACATAAATCCTACGGTGCGTTAACAGAACATGAATGATCTGCTCTGAAATGAATGGGAAAAAGAAAGGGAATTCACAGTTTGTGATAAAAAGAGCTGCTAACCTAAGCTGCTCCTTTTTGTTTGAGGCAGGTTTGGAAAGGCACTTCAGCTGCCTGATGATGCCTATAGGCGTGCACAGGGCACTCAGTCCCCCAGCGTCATAAAGGTGCCCCCTGAAGAAGTCCATGTGCTCAGGGTGCTGCAAAAATGGCTCCCATAGCTGTTGTTCTGAAAAACAGAGGAAATTTATACTGGCAAGTTGATTCTGAATTACATACCAAGACCAAAAGGAGGTGAAAATGGCCCATTCCTTCCATTCCAGTCAGAGCGGATCCCTTTCAAAAGCTAAGACAGCCTACAAGTCTGAAGCCTACGGTCTGAAGTCTTAGTCATTTTTGGTTAAACATTAATTAAACAAATGAGTTTATTGATTAATAGGTGGACTTATTACTAACAGAAGTGCAAAAGCCTCTCCAAAGGAAAAGATAATGTTGTGGCTACAGCACAAGACTGAAGCTTTGCAGCTCTGATGCAGAATTTCCCTGTTACTGTAAGCAGGTCTTGTGAAGTTCCTTGTCCTTCATATTTATTTGGACAAAATCTGGGTAAGGTAACGGATAATATCTTTTATTATGTGACCTGATACACTTGGAAAAAGGAGCCAAGCTTTGGAACTGAGAGATTTCATCAGGCCCTCCCTCTATCCACCCCATGGGTTCCAGCTGTATCAGTGGACCTGGGGAGGTTTACCTTCTCTCCACAAACCCTGCTGCCTTCTGTCCTCAGCCCATCGAGGTGTAACAAGAGGATTATTTGCCTGCTCGTCTGGAGCTATTGAGTGTGACTGTGCAAACACCTCGCTACAGTCCGGCACTTGTCAAGTACATTTTTATTAGCTTCCACACCTGAAGAATAATAAAAGAGGAGACATTGACAGGGGCTCGAAGGGCTGTGAAGTGGAGAAAAGCCTGTAGTGCAGTGCCCTGAGCTCTGCCTCCGACCTGGAGAGCTACCAGAGCTTTCCTGAGCTCACACCAGCGGCGCAAACGCAGTGACTAGCGACGAGAGAGCAGAGATGGATGCGGAGCTGGTTACGCAGGAGCCATCCTAGCGAACGGCCTTGCGAAAGTCCCGTTGCAAGGCAGAGTCTGGCATGTGAAGCTGGGCTCACGTTTTAGGCACGTAAGCTCATACTTGGATCGAAATCCTTCGGTGCTGTTTGGTACCCTTAGAACCACTTCAGCAAATAATGGAAACTATTACATTTGTGATTTTGTCTGCCACTGCTCGGAAACAGCCCGTATGGTACAGAGATGCCTTTCATTCTTAAGTGGTGCGTGGTTTCAACTTGCAAGAACATTTGATAAACTGTAGCTAAACTATAGGGAAATAAATACTTTCTTTTAAATCCATAGTTGTTTTTTGAACTTGTGAGCAACCAGTTAAGCTAGATGGATTTAGAAAGGCCCTACAGTGTTTTTCTGTTGAAATTCCAAATGATAAACACCATTTTTCTTGTGTCCCTGCAGAAACAAGACAGCCTAGGGTAACATAAAATTTTCTTTTACTTCCTTCCAACAATGGCACATTTCTTCTTTTAGAGTCTGATTAATATTTATTACTATAGTAAATGGCAACTTAAATATATGCTAGCAGTTCTGCAGTATATCATTAATTTAAGAAAACAGGACACCTACTATCAAACTACAATGGGTCCTTCTACAATGAATAATGGCGGTGATATGGCAACCTTTTAAAAGGAATTACTGGAGCATCGTGATACCAATTTAAACGGCAACACGTTACCATGCAGAAGCAGATCATTCCAACCGGTACGTATGACTACACGGGCAATCAGTAAGTGAGGCACCTTAGGTTATGCACTGCGAGGGGCAACAAAAAAATAAGAAAGTGGGAAAACAGTCACAACTTGAACATGAAAATTAGCACTCTCCTCATAAAGGGTATGGAGAGAAGTCCTTCGTCCTTTCTCCGTCCTAGGGGTGCAGGGATGCATTCGGCGGGGCTGGCGGGCACTACTGCACGTTTTGCAAAAGGCTACTCTTAAATTCTTCCAAAAGAGGGTCTGAAGTTGGAGCTGGGAGAGAGACTTCTGGGCCTGTTTTTCAATTAAGGAGATACTTTGCAGAGGAGGAATCTTTGTTTCGAGTATTCTTATTTTTGAGATTCCTGAGTTGTTTTCAGATGTGCCTTTTGAAAAGTTAAAAGAGGACTCTTAGTGTCAAAATGAAAAACTATTTAATCCATAAAACTACATACCAGACTCTAAGGAGCAGCATCAGATAAAGTTAGTTCTACTTTGTTAGTGGTTCTATTTTTTAACTGCAATGATCTACAAAATTACTTTTGTTACTTTTGTATTCTTACACTTCTAAGATTTCTCACTCTGGTAGTAAAGGTCTAAATGCCATAACACTTCAGTCCTCTAACAAAGACAACTCAAACAGCCTGATACAGACACATACAGAGGGGGTGACAGATACTTGATGCAGGACCGAAAAAGAAGGCCACTACTTTATTTACATGCACAATAAGGAACTGGGTCACTGGATCGGTAGGTCTCTGCCATTTGTAGGCTAAAAGATTTACAGCCCAGAACCAAACCCCTCCTGCTCCAGGATGGCTTTGCCATGGCTCAGACATCACAACTGGCTCCCATGGTCATGATCTCCAATGGCTGGTCTTTGTCCGCTCTACCACCCTCACCATCTCCACCGCCTTTCCAACCGCGTGACTGGCCAGCGCCCTCTGGATCCGTCTGCTGACCTTTTACAGCCACATACGTCAGCTACAGCCCTTTACCCTGCAACATCCTTTCTAGGACATTTCTTAGTTTCGTTGTGTACGCCCACGTCTTTCTCAAGAGCTTTTGCCTCATCCAGATTCAATTTCCTCCCTTCCCAGATTCGTCTTCCCACCAGGTGGGACAAAGCCACTCCTTCCTCGGCAACCTGGCCAGCTGGGCAAGGGATGCTAACCGGGCGATGGAGACGCGACATGGCAGCTCCCTCGGCTCTCAGCACTGGGCGAAGCTAATGCCAGCCACGGAGCTTTGCCCATCTCGGCGCTGGTCCCTCAGGAGCCCGGTGGCGGGTCCTGCAGCCCCTGGGCAGCAGAGAGCCAGCAGCCTGCTGTCCCCCCTGCCTCCGCCGGACCCCGGGCAGCGCAGGGCCAGCCAGACCTGGCTGCACCCGCGTAGCGCGGTTCTGGCAGCTGCTTTGGCTCGGCGCAGAAGCCGGTTGAGCCGGGCAGCCGCTTCCCGACGGGTCCATCTGCACTGGAACAACTTCCTCTGAGCAGCATGGCCAAGGCAAAAGTAAAAAAAGTCCTTGATTCAAAATAAAAGGGCAAAAAGGATAATTAATTTTCTTCATAAACGCTATATGCCATTTCTTACTTGATAGATAGGCTTACAGAATTCAGAGACTCAGGCTGATACATGATTTGAAGAGCGTTACTCACTACAAATAATCTTTTGATGATGAAACTAACTGCGTAAAACTTTGGAAGAAAACCTTGCATGAATATAGCCAAATTAGGAAACCCATATCGTAACAGCTGTGTTCATAACCACATGTATTCCTGTTTTATTTTTTAATCTACATTACTGGATCTATTTTTTGACTACAAACTAGATGACTCATTTGATCACGACCAGTGAAAAAAACATAGTATGTTGCCACAAAATACTTCTTAGAGTTGATGCAGTGGTTTTTTTTCTTTCCACTGCAATCACGTATCTCTTCACAAACAACCATGGGCAAAACCAGCACACACAGGAATTTGGCTTTTTTTTAATCAATCACCAAGGAGCTGCCTGGATTTAATTGTCACTTGTCTGCCTTTTTGATTAGTTTCTTCCATTTATTTTCCTGTCATTTTTCTTTGATTGCTCTGCTCTTATTGAGAGTCCAGGAGGTGAAAATTTCTTCAAAAATATTTCAACCGAATCTGTATTTTTACTACTACATTCATGGAAGAGGGGCAAAAACTTAACCAAAAGCAGCTGCGGAGCAGTATTTTCTACTTCGTTTATCCCTTTATGTTCGTACAAAAGAGAAAATTTGAAAATTAGCCAAGAATGTAATACCACGAATTCTCTCACTAGAAAACACAGCATAGTTTGCAGTAATCCCTTTAACCATAGCATTAGCTTCTTGATTTGCAGCACACAGACTCTGCTCTCAAGGAGGCAAAAGGCTTCACCAGCTGAGGCAGACCCCCGGCCGCTGAGGCTGCGGTGGTCCCCACCAGCACGTGGGGGTCTGCCGTCTGTGACTTCAACTAGTTCGTGGCACCATAAATATTTATAGTCGTTGGCCATTTGTGTTGTCTCTGGGCCAAATTTTCACTTGCATCAGTCAAGAAGCAAGTCAAGCAGCTCTTTTAAATTAACAGTATCAGTGTGGATCTGCCCTGGGGACAGAGCAGCATTGACTGCTCCGTGAGGCTCAGCTTAGCTCTGCCAGCCCAACGGCATCCGCCTTCTTGTTAACAGGAAAAGTCATGTTCAGCTCCAAGGTTTCACCCCTTTCTGCAGCAATGCCTTTTATTTCTTCACAACAAAGCAGGTCAGCATCAATTCCAGGCAGAAATTTGGCCCTTTTCTCCATGTGGGATTCCTGAAGAAATCGAGAAATTCTTCAGAAAATCCTTCTGCTCCCCCCGTGCTGACTCTCTCCTGCACCGGGGTTCAGCCTTGCTAGTCTGCTCCCTACACGTCTGGCCCCTTCAGCCCCCACCCCGCAGCCTGAGCCCCATTCCCCAGCCAGGCAGCTTCAAGCAGACCTTGCTCCGTGTCACCTCCCCACCTCCCTCGGGACTTGTCCCCTTCCCCTAAGAAGCCCGAGCAGGGAGAGGGGCTGGGATAAAAGCAGGGCACCAGCACGCATCCCTGCACACGTGCAAGGGCAGTGAAAATGAAGTTGCGGCTCAGGGACCGGTCTCCCTTCAGTCCTTATGGACGACGTATATCATGCGTCCGTAAAGCTCCATGTAAGCGTGGACAGCTTCCACAGCGGGACCTGCCAGGCTGCTGGTGTCCAGGCAGGGCTCCCGCTCCCCACGGGCGAGACCTGCAGCAGACGCACAGGCAGCAGCACATGGGTTTGTGCCCGCCGCGATGGCAATCCAGATCCGAGGTCTGGCACTAAGGGCTGCACTGAGCACGCTGTAACGCCACTCACGCCAGGGCCGGATCCTGCCGAGGTCTGTGCTGCACAAGCAGGACCGCGTGCCGCAGCCGGGGATGGCACGTGGGCGGTGGTGAAGGAGGGGACAGGGAAGCTCCGGCCCAGCGAGCTGATCTGGTAAATCATCGGCCAGCTGCAACAACCCTGGGAGTTTGTCTTAATTCAGACGGTGCCCGTCCACGCCTCAGCACCTGATGGGCTCCTCTCCTTTTTCATCCTCTTCTTCCCACCTTTTGGTAGGTCTCCGCTGCAAGAAGTAAAGCTTTTGAGCTGGGCTTGCCCGCCGCAGACGCAGCCCTGCTGCAGGCGGCAGAGAGCCGGGCTTGGCGAGCGGCTCCCTCTCTGCCAAGTGGAGCGGCTGGTGAGAGCGTGCAGGGTTCGGGAAGGGCAGGGAGGACGTGGCCTTCATCCTCCGGCTTCAAAAGTCAGAAGGGCTGGAAAGCGGCTTGCTCCATTCTTCAAAGCCACGGCTGAAACAATACGAGTGGCAGGAATATAAATGAGGAATAAAGCTGCAAACTCAACTGAGTTAGACCCTTGCAAAATCCATCTTAGAAAGTACAGATTCTGACCTGAGAAATGAGTATTGCTTAAGACGCTTTAAATCACAGAGAATGATGCACTAGGAGAGACAGCCCTACACAGATGACCTAATATGTCTTTTCCTCCCCTGTCCTCAGCGACTCCAATAAACTCCTGACCTTGCAGACCAATAAAGACAAACTCAAAGGAGATGGAAGGCTTCACCTTCAGCATCTTGTCAGAAGAGCGGTGCTCCGCTTGGTTCAGAAATGATTACTAATGCCAACCTCTTACCGCCATTATATCAGCTAGCAACTATTTTTTTGTCCATGCTGCCTTCAGAGCTCAGCCGACCGCCGAGTACACTTCAGGAAGCAATAGTCTGGTGACACCTCTGCGGGGATAGTTTTGTCCTGATAAAAGCTGCTGGTGAATCAACAGGAAGCTGAAATCTCTGTTTCTCAAAATTGAGCATCTTTCCCCTTTGTCCATTTGTCGGCAATTTATGGAGAATGACTACTGCAGAGATTTAGCTGTGTTTAGTCATAGGATGATTTTGTCTCTTCCTAGCAAAGAGCTAAGTATAGCGCAGACTTATTATTCAGAGGCCGTCAGCGATAACTGGCGTTGGCATCCTTCCCGAGGCACAGATTGAGTGGTTGGGTCCTCCTCGGAGCCGACTTTAACTTGCCTGCGCCTCGCCCTGACTGCACTTTGCTCTGCTTCGCAACCTGCCGTGATGCTGGAACAGATCTCATCCTCAAAGACAACATTTATGGTTGTTTATTCCTGATGACAGGCTGAATCGTTCAGAAACCTAGAAACTAAAACAGTCACCATCCAGCTTGGCTGAGTTTCCCGTCTCTGAGAGCTGCCACTATCAGGTGCTTCTCAAGGGGTTTCTGAACATCAGAAATAATCCACCCTTGATATGGCAGCTCACTCTGGCTACGCTTACCTATCACTTGTCATGATTTATTCGTGTTATCATTAATTACAATTCCAGATGTATTTTATTGTAAATATAAGCATCTCAGATGTTTTTAAATCTTATTCTAATCTTGTTTTATTACCTTCCAATAGTAAGAAATCATAGAGCCTAATTACGCACTGTGTCAAGGATTGTTTCCATGCTGATGAAAAGCCTTCGCTACACGGGGAGAGCCTGGTCACTGCCCTGGCATCCGGAGCGTGCCGGTGCATACCTTTACAACTGCTATTTAAAACTAAAAACAAGAAACAAAAAACCCCCCAAACCAGCACTTTTACATGTAACGTCTCCCCGCAACATGGATTCATCACCCGCAAACGGATCGCTTTCTCGCCATGCTTGTCCGAAGCGTGCCTTTCAGCTCCGGGCGAGCGCGGGAGCTGTCAGAGGACCTGCCGCAGCTGTCCCCGGAGTCGGGCGGCAGCTCCCCGTTGCGTGCTGGCCCATCACCCCGTGCTTCGTGGCTGCCAGAAATCCCTTTGTAAGTTCTTTCCTATTTCCCAGGTTGCCATGTGCATGTGTGCATTGGGAAAGTGACATAATGTTACCCCATTGCCATTTCAAATGTTTCCTGGGGCTGCCAAGCCCTTCATGGCACGGGTTTGAAAAACAATATCCCTCTGCTGTTCCTTCTGCTCGCTCCCAAAATGCCTCTGGAAGGTCAGGTTCAAACGCCCTCCCCAGAGGGACTTTCTCTCTCCAGAATTTCTTTTCTGCCTTTGCTTTTCAACCCAGATTTTTTTGAGGCGGTTTAAATACCTCTTCTAAGAAATCAGACATTTGCTCTGCGTGTCAGGGCACGTTCCCGCTCTCCGGGGGGCTGCCAGCCCCTGATGCCTTTGGCCCGTTTGCCGTATCAGGCCAGTGTTACCTACACGGCTCCATCCTGATTATTTCTCTTGAACAGAGTAAATAGCTTCTCCCTGGGCTGGATCCTGGGAGGTGTCGACCACTCAGTCCTGTGCCGGAGAGGGAGAGCACCCAGCATTACACAGGGCTGCAGAGGAGCGCCCGGCGTTCACCACCTGTAGAACGATGCCATCACTGCCCCTGGGTGATTTTGAGGCACGACTGGAGAATTCAGCGACCCAGCTCCCCCTGAGGCACTGTGCAGATTTACCCCTCTCTGCACGGACCCAGGCAATCCATCCCATCGCTGGAAGCAGCACAAAGTCCTGTCTTCTTCTGCAGACTGAGGAACCATGTAGGAAGCAAAGCAGAGCCTGGCTGGAGCACGAGACAGGAAATGCAGGCGCCTGTGTTGCGTTCCCAGTCTCCTCCCAGTGAGGTACCAGCCTTTGCTGCTGTTCACTCATTTTCCTTTCCACTCGGCCGCTGTAAATTGTATTCCTTCATTTCAGAAAAGCATATCCAGGTGCTGGGGACAAAATGCAATGTGAGCTCTAATAAACCCTGCCAGGGTCACTTGCGGAAGCAGAGCAGCAAAAGGGACATAATTAATTGTAAAGCACCCTCAGAAACTGAATACACGTCAAAATGAGCCCTGGGTATCTGCTTCCTTTCTCTGCAGGAATGTATGCAAGAAATCTCAGAAAAATGTACCAACGTGTGAGATACTAAATCAACACAAGAGTTTAGGATTTTTTTTTCACATTACAGTTGTGAAGAGTTCAGTCCTGAGCTGTGGTAGTGTTCACTGCTCCTGGTAGCTCTGCTTTGATCACAGAACATAAGGAGGCAGTTGGATCCTGGTTTCTGTTATTTCAGCACTGGTTTTTGCTGGACTCAGGCACAATGAGGAAGGGAGAACAGCGGGGGACAGTGGAAAGGGGGAACAGGGTGAGAGAGCTGGGAGCGGGAGCACGTGGAGCCCTCTTACCCTCCCCTGCACAAAGGGGCTTTGTGCTGGACCTCCCTGCCAAGGCAGGAATGTTTGTTGAAAGCTGTAAGGAAGACCTGGCCGTTTCATACAAAAAACCCCAAAAGGCAATAGATGATCATTCAACGCTTAACATACATTGGAATAGCAAGAGAAACATGGTTTCGGACAGTTTCTTCTGCTAAAAACATTCCACATCTGTCTCCTGTGATAAACTGCCCCAGCACATTCCTCTCTGATTCGGGAAATCCTTTTCCCCACGCTTGGTGTCAGAGCCTGGGACGGTGGGACAGCGGCATGGCAGGACAGCAGGACAGCGGGATGGCAGGACAGCAGGACAGTGGGATGGCGGGACAGCAGGACAGCGGGACAGCCCCCAGCTCAGCCAAGAAAGGTGACTTGGCTTGAGGGCTGCCAGCTCTCTCCACCCTGGCCAGGCCCGCACACCGCTCGGGCACCCCCAGGCCCCGGGCCCCATCCCCTCCCCTCCGCACCCCTCCCCGGCACCGCCGCTTTGGGGCGGGACCGCCTAAAAAACACTATTGTTTTTTTCTTTGCCCTCTCTTTTTTTAAGCCCCGGGGGCTGCGCTGCCCTGCGCTGCCCTAACCTGCCCTGCGCTGCCCTGCGCTGCCCTGCGCGGAGCTCCGCGCCCGCGCACATGTCCGCGCGTTAGCCAGCACGCCCCGCCCCGCCGCACGCCATTGGGCAGGAAAGTTTGTTGCCGGCGGCGGATTGGCTGAGGGCGGCTCGGGGCAGCCGCGGTCGCCAATGAAAGGCGCCGGTCGGGCAGCGCGCCCTGGGCAAGCGGCGGGCGCGGCGCGGATGGAGCTGAGCTCTGGCGTGCAGAAGGTGAGTCCTGACTGACTGACTGACTGACTGACTGACTGACTGACTGACTGACGCGCGCTTTTTCCCCTTCCCTCTTCTCTGGGTGCCCCGTCAGGGCTCGGGGGAGCCCGGCGGCGGGGCTGCGCGGTACCGGGGAGCGGCTGCGTGTCTGGGAAACCGCGTTAGGCTGCGTGCGGAGGGGGGACGGGCGCACACCTGGAACCGCCGCCACCGGCAGGGCTGTAAAACTTCATTCTCTTTCTTTTTTTTCCTCTAGTATCCCCTCGCCTCCTGTCTCTTGCCCCGCTGTACCAGCGGCTGTGCCTGCCCGAGTGTTGCACTAAGCGGGGGGGGTGCCGAGCCCCGGGGGTCTGAGCGATAAACGCGCGTCTAACCGCGGGGTACGGTGGCAGTTTGCGCCCTTGCATTTCTTTCCTCGTGTTTATGTGGCCTGATTCAAAACTCGCTGGAGTCCTCTGGAGCAAAACTTGCCCAGTGACTGTCGTTATACTGGTTTTGAGTCAGGAACTGAAGCAGCAGATGCAAAGAGAAGGAATGTCACAGCATGAATATCGTGTGAGTTGTTGAATACTCAGGGCTAAGAGCAGACAAAAGGAATCTCTGAGGTACTTACATTTTTCCTATATCTCGACAGGGCAAATCTCGCTGTGCGTTGTGGCCACACGCTGGGTCTGCCCAGCCACTGTGTCCAACGATGCATCTGGGTTTGTTCTTATTTCTGTACAAGAAATTTGCTTCAACAAAGCTCTTGCTGGAAAAGCAACTGTTTGCTGTCTAAATCAACGTGTGTAAGACTCTGACCACTGCTGCTCTGAGCTTGTGCCTTTGAGGAGAATTGCTTGTCTCCTTTTAGACCCTCTGGAAAGTGTTCGCTCCTTGTGCTCAGGCTCTCTAAGGCTTGCTTTCCCCAAAAAATCCCAGATCTTTGCCACAATGTCTTCTGATGAGCAAAAGAACCAGAATAACTGAAACGCCCTCTTGGCATGATGCTAAGCTGAATGGAAAGGATTTTAATTGCTAAATAAAAAAGTGTGGAATGGGTTGTCAGGGAGCAGCTGCTTTTATGACCTTACTTGCTGTACCTTTGTCACTGCATAATTAGGAGATGAGTTAAACACCTAATGTCAGCACTTCTTGGTTTCCACATTGTTGTAATCCCATCTCTTGATGCCAGATGGCCCCAACCAGGCAGTGCTGAGTGCTGTGCCCTGGGACTGGCCTGTGTGGGACTGCCAGGGCACAGGGACACCTCTGGACCGTCCCCAGGGGGATGGCACCCTTTGCCCTGAACTTCTGTGAGAAGTTTCTTGCCAGCGCTGTCCTTGGAAATCTCTCCCTGACTGTCAGGATGGGAAGGTCAGCCTGTCTCTGTCGTAGAAGTGTAGCTCCCTCTCCCATTAGGTTTGAACTGTGCCACTGCTGGATCCCAAGGAAAACTATTTGCTGGGTTTTGTGGAAAGCTGGATGCTCCTTGCAGGTCACCCTGGGCCAATGTTGGTGTTTGGCAGGGGGGCTTGCTGTCTGTAGTGCGGTCTGGGTGGCCGGGGCTGTGCCCTGCACTCCCTGCACTGCGCTCCCGTCCCCTCTGCAGTGCAATGCTCGCGCTCTCTGCGTGTCCTGCCTGAAATACCTGATTTTTGGGTGGGAGTGAGGGGTTCCTCCTTCCCTCCCTCCCCTCTTCCTTCCAGCCTGCCTACCTTCCCTGTCCCTGCTGGCCCAGTTGGCTGACCACCACAGGGACCCTGTCTGTGCTTGCCATTGAGGGCAGGCTCCCCCAGTGTGGCACCACGGGGTGACCCTGTCCCCCCAGTGTGGGGGGTGGCCAGGGTTCAGCAAGGATGTGCTGGGAAGGCTTCCTCTGGTGTGTCATCCCCAGAGACTCGGAGCAATATGTCCTCTGCCAGCAGGTCCCTGTTGCTGATAACCCTCGAGCATGTCCATAGGGTCTTGGTTGCCACAGCCTCTGTGGTGAGGGCACCCTTGGGTGCCAGCTGGAGGCCCTCGGGAAGCTCCTACCAGGCACTGAGTGGAGATCAATCCCGCAAGAGTGAAAACGGACCCTTTTTCATGGGCAGCTGCAGTTGTGGGCTGTGCTGTTTGCTGGGCTGTGGTCAATCTGTTTTTGTCAGACGGCAGCTCAGTTCCTGTCTTGCCCAGAGCGCTGCTCACAGGGCTGGGGGGCCTGAGTGGGGTAAAGCCCCTGCCAGCAGCCCCAGGCTGGGGGTCCCATGTGGGAGGGAGCAGATAAGCAGGGCTAGACATGGGCAGCAGGGAGGGCTGAGCGAGTCTGTGCCATGGAGCAGAAATACACCCCCAGCAAAGCCGTCTCTGCTCTAGACCCATCTCCCAGGAGCTTCTCGAGCATCATCCTCAGGGCATGGAGCACTGAGGCTGCATGGCACTACATCAGAGGGCTTACAAGGCACCTGAAAGACTTGCGAATGCAGAAACCCTCAGAGCCCTTCCAAACTGTGTGGCTGGATACTTAGCTCCCCTTGGTGGAAGGGTGAAGGACAAAGCGTCGTCTTTAACTGTAACTTCACTAAAATCTGTGAAGGGAATAGCACAAACTGTCTGCAGTGGATGGGCACAGTTCTGCTGTGAGATCTTCTCGTGGCTGCTCGCAGGCAGGCAGTGCCGAGCCTACCACCCCCTGCGTGGGGCAAGGGAGGTGCGATGCCTGTTGTCTGCATAATTCTTCTGACAAGCTGCCTGTCACCCGAACTGGAACTGGGCATGGTAGTATAAAAAAGGAAAAGTCCCAGCTAGTTTGCACTTCAAAAGGGATATGAAATGACATAATAAAAACAAGGAAAAAAAATGCAGACCTTGGATCACTGTCTGAATAATATATGTCCAAAGACAAATGGGCGTCTTCGCAGTAGACGGCTGCTTAATTTCCTGAATCAGGAGAAGGGCACTTTTTCTGGGCATGGGGTGGAATACTGTCAAATTTTAATTTGGCTTGGCAGTGTCGCACAACCAGTTTGAACAAGTCGGGGAAAGCAAGTCTGGAACTCATTAGGGCTTCTTGCAAGGCCCTGAAAATTTGATTTTCAATCACTGTTGGGTTTAATTATTGTTGATGTCTTGCCTAGCATATTATGGGATTCTTTCTGAGGAAATTAAAACAGCATGAGTGGGACGGCATTCTGTTTGGCAAATGGGTTGTTTAGATTAAATTCTAAATGGAGAGTTAAAACCCAAAACAGATAAAGCGTGATGGCTGGCATTTCATGCGTTACTGGAGCTGGTTCAGCTGGACTGTGCAGGCAGCAGGATTTGTGTACTGTTCTCACTAAATTCAGTCCATTTTTGTCAGGAGAAGAAAACAACCCGCTAAGCTAAAAGCACTGTTCAAAGCCAAGGTAAAGTTTACTCAGTTAATACAAATTTTGGTTCTTTAACTTTTTCTTTCTTCAGTTCTTTAGCATGGGTTTTTGCAAACATCCGAAGCAGATTGCAGGGCAGGAAAAAAGCATTGCTGCTGTGATAAATCAGCCCCGGTGTATGAGGGGTCTGAGTGACTTGAGGTCTTGGGGCGAGGCAGAAGCCTCCCTTCTCCATCAGCAAAGTAGCCGGACACTTGAGGACTCCTCTGCATATATCTGCAGAGGTGGATGGGAATGCTATTAAAGATTGGGAACTTTACCTTTGTAAAGTCAAACAAATGTAGAGCTTTTTAAAAAACCTGAGGAACACATTGGAGACTCAGCTTTTTCGTTCCTTTTTTCATAACCTGTATCCCTTTATCAAGATGTACAGGATACTTGGGCTGAACCCCCCCAGCCTTGTCTTCTCCTCAGCATGGCGAGTGCTGGGCGATCCTCTGCAGCGCTCAGGCAGGTGGCTGGCTTCATGGGGGAAGACACTCAGCTCCCAAATAATGGGGGTTACGCCCAGCAGTAGCCGTCTTCACCTGTGAAATATCCAAAACCACTTTCAAGCAATTTGGGCACGCGGAGGTAAGGATGGCAAGTGCTGTTAACTGCAGTGAGCGTGCCTGCAAAGCCATTGCGTTAGTCATTTAAATGTGCTAGTGCTCGTTTATGTAAACACTGTCAGTAACTGCGAGCAATTTAATCTCTGCTGTTGAAGGTTGGACCTCAGTTTTTAACAATTAGACCACAGAAAGTTATGTATCCCTTGCAGATGTCTTTCGTGTTCACGATTTCTGGTTATAGTCTCCATTAGCTGAAGTTCAGAGTTTCATTATGAAAAGTTGGTACCTTCTCCGTAAAGCCTCCTCTTGATGGACGAGGGGTTTGGTCCCTGTGTCGGTGACAGGTTATACATGGCCGATGGCCCAGGGAGATGACTGTATCGCCCCGTGTGCCCCTGTTTGGAAGGTGCTGTGTGCTTGTGGGACTCAAACCCCTGCTCCAAGAGTGTCATTGTGTTGGAGCCCAAGGGAGGAAGCGCTGCTGCAGCTGTCGCAGGGAAACAGATGTTGATCTTAATGCAGAAACCTGCTTAGCTCTGAACAAGTATTTATAGATATGAAATCATAAAGCAGCACATGGGTTAAAGAGCTTATTTTGGGACTTGGACTCGGCTAAATTGAGTCCCATAAAATACAATTTACAAGTTACAAAATCCCTCTCATCCTGCAGGCAGTGTCTGGAGTATTTGTTTAGGCTGAGGTTTTTTTCTCTTTTTAAAAAGGAAATATTGTATTTCAGCCATTCAGGAAAAAGAGGTATTCAGATGTCCTAGCTTGAAGCTATTGCTCCATTTAAAGATGGGGCTCAGAGAAAGGGAAAGATTTCAGGGCCGCTATTTGCAATTTTTGGAAGAGCAAGAGTTTCCTAATGCTGGTTACCAGCCTGACTCCTCATACTCTTACCATCTTGCCTACTTTGACTTCATTCCTTTGGTTACTGAAAGTCTCTGAACTCTTCAGAGCAGTTATTTCCCTCTGCAATGGGGGACTCTTTCCCCTCGCTGGGTATGCGGGTTTTGCACTCCTCTGCACATTGCTGTCCGTGCTTTCATGAATCAAATGGAAAGGGCATTAAAAGCAGTTGATACAACTGCAATGAGTAGCAGCTTTGACTTAATTGCTGACAGATAAGGCATCATCAGTTGTTAATGTTTAGCTCACTAGGTGCAATGTCTCAAACCTGTTCAGGAAGGGCTCTTCTGAACTGATGAGAGGCAAGGGAAAGGAAAGCCTGTTCTTCCTCGTCCCGAGGGGCTGGGTGATGCCAGTGAATTAAATACGCACTAGTGAACCGGAGTGCCTGCTGCCCGGCTCACTTGAAAGTCAAACAGTGCAAATAAAAATATTAGGGAAATAGAGGAGGATGGCTCAGTAGTAGGAAATAAAGAAAATAGAAAGGGTTTTTTCTGCTAGTACTTAATTGTGAATGCTGTTAGCTGTATCTTTCAGACATGACAAATACATGCTTCTAGGAAAGGAACTTGCTTTTGCCTGCAATGTTAAAGCCTTGATTAAGGCTTTAACCAAGCTACTGAAGCAGCTGGGTGGCTGTTGTACACAAACTGCTGTGCAAATATCATCATTAATTTCAACACAGTTGTATGTGTTTGTTGGAAGCTTTAAGTGCTGGGGGTTTATTGCCTTACCTACTCAGACAACAGGGTAAATTCTGTCAGGATTAAGTTTTACATAGTCTTTGGCAAATTATTCCAGATAGTGTTTCACTGGGAAGGAACCTGTTATAGGAAGAAAAATCTACTGTTGTTTACCAGGGTAACATAGGAAAGCAAATTTACCCAAAAGCACTGTGGCCAGCTGCCCATGCCCTACCAGTATTTGAGGTGGCACAGTCCTTCAGCTTCTTTGTTAGGGTTCAGGGCATCACCAGCTACAAAATGAACTCAGGTGCATTCATTTGCTCTTTCTGAAGACCTGGAAATGTCACTCAAAAGCACCTCACCTTATTTTCCCTCTATATAAGAGGGTAACTTGTGTCAAGATTGTGAAGCTCCAGTGGAAAAAAAAAAATCCCCTGAGTTCCTATCACACGTGCTGCCAAGTCTGCTTGGACTACCAAAGAGCATCCACAAGTGCCAACTACAACAGGGAGTCTGCAGGAGGACAGCCAGCCAGCTCCTGTCAGCCATGTGTCTTAATCCAGAGCATCAGGATATAGTAACCGAGCAGTATTTCTCCTAGGTTAAAGTACCTGTTCCAGATCTGGACATTTAGGATGGAACACACAGACCTACAGCCCCAGAGGCTGGTGTGAGAACTTGTCAGAGGGCTGCTAGTTTATATACCTTTCCTCTTAAATACTTCATGCCTAAGCCATGTTTTTTGTGTTCTTGCACATCTGGATGGGCCTTTTGAGATTTTGGAGGGGTGTGATAGTGGCCAGATCCTATGGGAGACTTGGAGCTGATACAGTGAAGGTGCAGCACAGGAGGGACTGGGTGAAGGAGCGGGATGGGTGGCCCAGGCATGCCTCTGCCCTTTCTCTGCTCTGCTGCGAAATGCCTTTGTGCCCTCGGGCACATCTTCAGCTTTCTTGTCTTGATCTCCCCAGCTGTAAAATGCGAATAGTAGAGCTGAGAAGATATTTAGGAGGACTAACTCAGTGGTGGTGTACAGAAATTTGGTGGAAGCTGCTCCTGAAGTGTAAGATGTCAGTGTACTGAGGGACCCCGTTCCTGGTGGTGGTTCAGCACCTTCTCCTCGTGCTGGAGGTGGGAAGGACAAAGCTGGCTCAGTGCAGGTAATTGGTGATTGCAATGAGACACTTACCTGAGCACTCTGGAACCCAGCACAGCTGCTGTTTTATTAAATTTGGGTGGGTTCTTCCCATTCCATACACCTACTCACAGCTTGGTTTGGTTTTAGTGCTTCAGATACTTGGTCTTAATTATGTCTTGCTTGTGGAAAAATCTATTCATCTTATTTTTCAAAGTTTGCCCTTCTCTTATCATTAATTCACACATTGTTAGTGGAGAAAGGAATGCTGCCAACTATGTGCTCTTGGAAGAGCAAGGTATTTGCAGAGGCTCTGGTTCTGTTGTATCTCTGTCATCCTGTAGGTTGAGATCTGGCAGCTCCATTGAAATAGTTTTCTCAGATATTGGTGCCTTTCCCTGGTCTTTATGTTGCTAAAATAAAAGGCAACAAACTTCTTACTCTGCAAAGTGTAATATCAATAAGTGCTTCCAGTATTCCAGATGATACAGACTTATTCACTGATGACTTAAATAAATCCTATAGAGAGAAATTGAGATGAAAGGCAGTCTTTTGTAAGTGGGGTTTTTTACTGTGAGTGTGCTAATTTGTGTAACTGTGCTTGCTCAGAATCTGGCAGGGAAATAAATTGCTTTCAGGTCATCATTACAATAGATGTTTTCTGACTATGAAAATGAGAAGAAAACAAATCAAAACAGTCCTTTGCTGTTCTCAGTGAAAATTATAGTAGCAAGTGTGTATATTGGTTAATGCATGTCTAAAAGTAGTTGGTTTGCCCTTGCACAAATTTATTCCACTTGCAGACACTGTCAAGGAGCCCCTTCTGAAATACAGAAAAGTTTGTCTGGCACGTCCCTGAGTTTCCCACTCTGGAGGTAAGCCCTCTTGCCCGGCCTTCAGCTGGTCCATGCTGTTTTGGACAGTTTTCTTCTGTGCCAGTACTGTGAGCTTACTCCCGAGCAAACCTGCTGGCCTGAAACTGGACATCAGGTATAGTCAAGGAGGATGTTTGGTCGTTAGCTGGAGAGAAAAAATTAGCATAATACCCAATATATAAAACTGTTGGACAAGGTCAGTGTGTTTCAGGAGTGGCAGTTCTGCTGCCGTGGCTCTTCAGCTCTGGTGTGTCAGTGTCCTTAGTGCTGACCCTGGCAAAGTGGAAAAAAATCCATGTCCCCAGGAGCACCTCTGGAGCTGGTATTTTTTTTGTGCTTTAATTGGTCCAAATGCTTTAGCTTTGACTTCCCCCTCCTTGTTGCATGCAAACTCCCAGGTCGTGTATGTCTGGGGTGAGTGACACTTCCAAGGGCTGAGAGCAAGAGCAGAGCTGACACGTGTCAGACCAATGTCGTCAGACTGATGTCATACCTTGGCTCTGCTTGATAAGCAGAAGCAGCAAACAGCTTCCCTAATGAATGGCAGAGCAGTGAAACCAGACAGGGCTTTTGCATGTGTGACTTCTGGAGTATCTCTTCCAGAAGAGAGATGAGCCAAAACAAACCCTGAGGTGGCTCAGGCTGAACTCCCTGTCCTCCAGCTGGGACATGGGTATTTCATATCACCCAGGGCTTATTTGTTGGGTTCCTTCAGTATCTTGGTTGTCTCTTTAGTGCACATTTAAGATGAATTAAGGCATCACTGGCTGTTGTGCCCTCCCAAGCAGAAGTCTAGGGCAGTGTTGGCTCTGACACTGGTATCCCCAGCAAGCTGAGATCAAGCCATCTGCATCTCTAGTCTCTGCCAGCACTTGGTGTCAGATGAGCGGCGGCTGCTCTTGCCCCAGGCCATGCTCAGCACTGGTTCCTGAGGAAAAACTGCATGAAAGAGCTTTTTGGAACTTTTCAGCTCTCCAATAATATCTTTTGGGGGTGATTTCCTCCAAAAGTTTGAGAGGCAGGTTTAATGAGGAGCAGGTGATCCCCCTTCCTCAAGGAATTTAAGAGGTTTTCCAAGATGGGAAAACTATCTAGGAAAGTGCTGGGTGAGACAGGTTGCCCATCCAAACCATGAATTAAGGTCCTTAAGGCCAAGCTCTGGAAAGGAGGTTTCTGCCACCCAGGAGAAGGTTGATTGGGGCTCTTCTGCATGGTAAAGGACCTTAACTCAATATTTCAGGATTAAAAGTAATTACTTGTTTAAACAAAGCTGTGGGTTTTTCAGACATATACAGCCTTTCCTACTGGGACATTCAGGCCAAGTTTTCAGTGCCTTTGGTGTTTACCTGAAATTCTGGACCATCATTTAGATTACAACAAAAATGAGGTTTGATTTTTTTTTTTTTGACATACACTTCAATTACACTTTGTGAATGCAGAGCTCTAGTGGATAGCTTGGTCTTCAGCATTGCTGTGCTGAAATGCAGGCAGTGACACATTGATGCCCTAAGGAGTTAGTGATAACTGCCCTTGCACTTCAGTGTATATACAAAAGCTAGTCAAATTATTAAAATCAAAGGGCCTCATTCAAGCAACCTGTGAGTTCAGATTTGTTAGACTGTGAACCTTTTCCCAGCATAGGAACCACTGAAGGGAAAAACAATCTTGGTAATTTGACCAGGTAACTGAGAATCTTATTTCTTCTAGTGCATCTGCTTTTCAGCTTGAATTAGGAAATTAAAATAGGAGTGAGACTATTTGACATGGGTTTCTTGTTAGTCCAGAGTGAATATTACCTAGGTGCTACCTCTATTATATATAGCTATTTGAAATATTGATACTTTAAAGACTCCAGTAGTGTACAGAAGAGTATGGGCTCAGAAATGGAGTAGTTCTAGTTACTACACAAATTGGGGGGAGCAGGAGAGGATCAGTTTCATTGCTAGCACAACAGTGTCCTGCCTTGCCTTAAATTTAAGGCAATCTCATATTAACACCCCAGGCTTGGTCTCTGTGATGGCTCTGTCCCTGCAGCTGGTCCGCTATGGATTTGCAGAGGTCACTGACCCAAGTACTTGGCCTTGCTGCCTAAGTGAAGTGCTCTGAAGGAAGCTTTGGAGGCAGCCAGGGCAGTGCCCCGGTTCAGCCCGGGGTCTCCGTGGGGCTGGGGGCTGCTTTGGATGATGAGCCCCAGGTCATCTGGCAGCAGGCAGGCTTGTCAGCTCTCTGTGCTGGGGAGACTCATGCCACCGTGTCCCTGGGCATGCCAGAAGATGCTGTTTCTGGCCAGTAGCTGATGTTTTATGTCCTGCTGGTACTTCTCAGAGGAAAGAGTTCAGAAGTCCCTAGCTTTGGCCAAACAGGCTGCTGGGTAGCCCACCCTTCCTGGAGGAGAGGCAACTGCATGTATGCTGAGAAGGGACAGCTGGGTGCAACACATGGTTGTGTATAATAAAACAATAATGGTAAATCTGCCCTGCTGAACCCACAATAGGAAGGAAAATGCAGCCAAAGAGGCTTTTTGTATGTTCTGAGTCTGGCTTTATTCCTGCTTTTAACTAAAACACAGCCCCTTGGATGTTTTAATATTTTGCTGTTGGGCTTGGCTGATTTTTCTCCCACAGCCCATGTAAATACTTCTTAGCTTTAACTTAGTGGTGTACTTTTCCAGAGCTTGCAGCATTCCCCTCACTGCGATATAGATACCGCTTCTGTTAGATATAAACACTTACACCCTCCAGTTATTGGAAGTCCTTAAGGAAGTTTGAGTTAGCTCCCTATTATTATGCAAGCTTAGCTCTATTATAGTCAAATAATGACAACAAATTGCTATCCATCCACATCCTCAAACTCCTCAACAATTGTGCTGAGCAAACTGGTCCCACCCATGTGAATATCATATGACTTTTCCCTTTTTCTTTGTTCAAGGGACTTTCTCAAAGTTAGAGTTGTTAATCTCCAAAATTTGTTGCAGCTGGAGGGACCCCACCCAAAGTGTTCACGTGGTCCCTTAGCTTCTCTTAAGCTCTCTTCAGCCCTGGCTATGATTTACTGGGGTGGGGTATCAAATGCCAAGACTGCATGAGGGTCTTCCAGAGGCTGCACAGAAGGGTTCGTATTGAACTTGCTGTGGGCGCTGGGGAGTGGTCTGACCGCAAGGAGAGGTGAAACGAGGACCTCGGCTCTGAAGGGCTGTTGTGAACTTGTAGTAACTTTTTTGGAAACCAGCTTTTCCTCTTGCCTTCCTAAAAAGGAGGAGAAAACATACTTGAGGTAGTTACGTGTCTCCATCGCCGTTTTTAGTCTCCAAATAAGGTGTTGTGCAATAAGTGTTTTCAGGATCCAGAAACCTCTTTGCAGAAGCAGGAGGGCCCTGCTTTGCCAGACCCTTCTGGAGCTGTGGCTGTGGCAGCCGGTCCCAAAAGCCTTTCAGAGGCTGGAGAGCAGCAGGTGACTTGTGCAGCAGTGCCTGGGAGGAATGATGCTCTCATGGGCTTACCCTTCAGCCCCTTGTACTTGTGCTCTCTGCTGGCATCTAACACAGCGAGTCAAAGCAAACGAGTCGAGTCCTGCCTTGCATCCCATCACCGTGCATGAAACTAACTCTTGCAGGAGGGTGTGTATTCTTGGAAGCTTTATGGGTCTTCAGCAGTCTTTGATTAATAACCACATTGGCCAAACTTGCCAAAACTCTGTGCCTTATTTCAGGCCTGAGTTCCTCTGAGGATGCAACTCCAGATTAATCTGCCAGCTGGGCTTGTGACCCTACTACAGGTCTGGCCCCCCTCAGCAGCAGCGTGGTGGCCAGCGCTGCTGCTGACCAAAGGGATGTCCTCTTCTGGCTGAAGCTGCCTTTGCATTTTCTTGTGGTGCGTGGTGTATGTGCTGCTAATGGTGAAGCTGTCCTGTTAGGAGATACCTTGACCTTTCAGGGTGTTTTTCCATCTGCAGGGGTATTACAAACTTTTTGTGATTAGACCAAGGTCCCTGTGGATATGCAGGAGAAAAGAGGACTGAAGGTCTTCCAAGGGAGTATGGTCTAAGCACCCTTGATCAGATAAGGATCTCCTTACTTCAGTTACCATCCTTTTGTTACAGTGACTGATTTAGCAGCTGGAGCTGGCTCCACTTTCCTGTTTCCACCTTGTTTGTCACTTAACTAAGTTCCTTGCCTGTGCTCTGGTCTCGTGACATGTAGCATGCTTCTGCTGGAGGTCAAAACTAATTTAATCAAGTCTGTCTTGACCCTGTGCTTTGTGCATAGCTGTAGAGAGATGGTGTAGGAAGCAGCCTGGTCTGAGCAGTCTAATGGCAAAAGAAAAGGAAGAAAATTAAGCATCACTGAAAAGCAAGGGCCAGACTCATGATTGCATTTCCCTTATGCAGCAGCAAATTCTTCAGCAAAGGTGGGTGCCTCTGGCTGGGGGGACCAGGCTGCAGGTGGTGAAACAGCCCCCTGGACACATGCTTGGCTGCATTAGATATTATTCTGCTGTTACTGTGCTTGATTCCCCTCATGTATCAAACTCATTAAGGTCCTTAAAGGAAAGCAGAATATTGTTACGGGTTGTCATGGCACTCAGTGTGTTAATCGGTGTTACAGATGTTCAGTGGGACTTGCTGAGTCTGCAAGGACCTGAGATAAACCAGCCTCTCTACAAAAGCAGCTGTTAGCAGAGGATGTTAGGATGCTAGCTTTTCCTAACTGGCCTTCTTGTAAGCTCTGTGAAAATTTATATTAACATTAAATTTCTTCTACTTGTTACTCCATAAAACAATTGGGTCTCACGGAATGAGTGTCCCAGGAGCAGGGTGCTGGAGCCACCCCATACTTCTGTGGCTACAAAGCAGAGATGTTAAATACATCCCAAGGTACTTTTTTCCTTACTGTACAGTACATCAGCCTGCTCATCACTGTCTGCAGGAGGATCCCAGCAGCCATCCTGCTACTGATGTTTTGGGCAGTGAGCTGTTTATTGCTACAGCTTTAGACTGGATGTGTGGAGACCACAAAACCGTGACAGCTAATGGGGTTCTGTGTCCATATATATCCAGTTATACATAAGAGGGAAAGTACTTGTGTAGCTGCAACTCTAAAAGGGAGGAGACATTTCTGAGGGCCTGTGCTTATGATAGCTGGTGTGTCTGAGCACTGGCAGGTCTGAGTTCAGCCTGTTTGTGGTCTAGAAGTTTGGCCCATTTGCCCGTCACATTAGTCTGGGCATGGCATGGTTGTTCCTAGAGGAGCATTCACTGGAAAACACTTACTGAAGTTTAGTCTGGAGTCTTCTCTTTGTGGATGTACTAAATCTCTGGCACGGAAGTGATTGTGAGGAGAGTGGAAAGAAGCTTCCTCTTCTTGGAAGGATTTTCAAGTCACGTGGATGTGAAAACAGTGTTTTCTCCATGTGCCATTGAGGACAGTCCCCTCGCGACAAGCTCAATTGTCAAACTTGCTTCAATAGACCCTTTGGCGAAGGGTCATTTGCCACGGTGTGCTGGGCTGGTCAGAGGGTGATGATACACCAGAAAAACCTTCTGAAGTCCCAGCTGAGCTGCAAATGGAGCAGGCTGGTGGAGCTGGACTCTGACGTGCTCATAACTTCTAACCAGGGATCTGCCTCACCAGACCTGCCTTGGAAACTCAGTGTTCCTTTCCAAAGGAGTTCTCAAACTAAACCAAGATGGAACCACGTTTGGGTTTTTCCTTGTCACTTGTCATTATAGGCATTCTATTTTCCAATCATTGAGCAAACTTAGCAGTGTCTAGGATGGCCCTGCCTTTGGCAAGTAAAATAGTGAACCATGGTATTACTGGCATATTCCTGAGATTGTTCAGAGATGTTTTTGTGGGTAGAATGGCCTCAATTTCCTATCATTTCACTACCTAAGAATTTCCTCTGCACTGACTTGCTTTTTCTCTTTTAATAGCAAGAACGCTGTAAGACAAAAAAGCCAAAACAGAAATCTTAAAATGCATTGTATATCTAGTCATGGTGAGCAGAATTTGCTTTTCTTCCAAGCAGTTTGTTGATACAGGCTTTTTTAAAGCATTACAAATATCTTCAAGCTCTTCATCTTAAACTTTAGTATCTCCTTGTTTAACACCGCTGTTCCCAAATGGGCTTGGGCATAGGTGGAGTCTAAGATAGTTGGAGCATTTGTTTCGCATTATCTTACTGGGTTTGGGGTTTTTGCAGTGTCTTGTATATCTTTTTTTTTTTTTTTAAAGAAATCTCCTTTTATGCATATTTGAGGAGCCAGAGCGGAGCTGTGAGGAGAAGCTCCATATCTGGGCAGGAAGTCCTGCTGACCAGGCAGCCCAAAAACCAGGCAGCAGTGCCTGTTATGTTTGGCCCCTGCACAGAGATGGAAATGAGTGGCTCAAACCTCCCTCCACTTCTGAGGGAGCGAGGAATAACGCTGTCCTGCAAATACAGAGATGTGGCTGTGCTTCCAGTCGTCACGAGGAGACTCTGCCCGGAGGGATCTGAGCTCACAGGGGAAGGCGATGCAGCCGTCAGTGGATAAGTGTCTTGTCCCCATGTGGAGGGGGCTCCGGTCTGTTCACCCAGGCTGCTCCTGCTGCCCTGGCAAGGTCTGCCTGTGCCACAGGGATGTCCCCAAGACTTCACAGGGCCCCCTGAGCCACCCTGCAGGCAATGGTGGAGATGAGCTGCCATCCCAGCACCTTCCGCTCCTGCTGGAGGCATACACCTCTGAGGGCAGGGAAACCCAAGCCATCTCAGGAGCCACGTGTTGCCTTGAAGCACCTCTCAATTTTTGCATTGTTTCCCCCATATGTTTTCCTATAGCTTCAGACTCAGCTTGCGTGGTGAGGGGTGGTGAGTCATCATGCCACTGGCACCTGCAAACAAGAGTTTCTAAGGAGATCTGGAGCTCCTGGTCACAAAGGCGTGTGGTCTGGTCCTGGCCAGAGCAGTGTACAAATGGGAGGGCTGGTGACTAGGTCTTCAGCGCGTGTCTGAAGCTGTATGTGGCCAAAGATCAGGGCTAGGACTTGTTTAGTTTTGTCTTGAGGAAATGGATGATCAGCTTTTGTATAACCCAAGGCAAGGATCGCCTGTTGATGCCAAGGGGTTTGTTCAAGTGAAACAATAATGGCAGTTTAAGATAAGAGCTGAGACTTTGCTGTATTAAATGTGATCCATTTTACTGTATTTGTTTGGGCTGAGTAAATGTGTAACTGCGGTGAGACAACAGTAGAAGTTCGAAAGCAATTCCCAGGGTGCTGGCAGAGGTGCTGTGCTGGATCAGCAGGTGGAAAGGTGCAGCCTGCCGCACTTGGGCTGGTCCGGTAAGCCTTACAGAGATGGCCTGTGCCGCAGGGTGCCCCTTGGGTCGGAAGCACTTGTGGGACTTGTCCATCTATCTGTGAGCAGCTGTTTGGTCCGTGGTGATGTGGGGCACGGCCCGTTTGATCCCAGCTCTGCCAGCTGTTAGGCTTCAGGATGGTCGCCCTGCCCTTGGCAATAGACAGTCATGCCCAAGCCATTGTGTGGCAGCATTTGGTGTCGGGTAGGTGTCTAAAACAGGTCCGGCAGCCTGGACACAGGTCTTCCAGCTACCTGGGATGATGGGTAGTGCCAGCCTGCCCTGGAGAGCGGGTACGAGGGTGTTCTGGAGAGTACTGATTCCGTAGGTAACTTCCATGGGGTTCAGATGGAGTAAAGAGCGGTTAACCTCAAGTTAAACTTGGACCTGGGACATGAAGCAGAAGTCATATTTGGACAAGTAGAACAAATTACCAGGTTGAATAACTTGGCCAGAAAGGGTCTTGTTAACACTGAAGTAATAAAGTGAAATGCTGGGTTTATGTATCAGTGTGGGGGTCACAGGCTGGTGGCCACCCCCAAATGACTGTGAGTTCCTGCACCGGCAGTTGGACTCTGAAGCATCAGGTTGTCTTGTCGGGGGGTTCACATACTGGTTCTTGCTACTGACAATGCTTTTCCTTTTGCTTTCCCCCTCGTATGTAGTGAAACTTCTCCAAATGAGTTTATTTAATCCAGATGTTTGTATTTTAAATAAACAACCATTCATAGTCCCTTGCCTACACTTGTCTGACTCATTAAGATCAGAGTCAGTAAAAAAAGAAATCAGTTAGTAGGTATCTAGCACATGGTTCCAGAACTGGCAAGATTGTAATTGGTCTGTGCTGGAAACTTAAATGTCTTTATCTGTTCTGGAGAGCTGGCACATAGCTGAAGAATCAAAAATGTCCTATTTTTCTGGATATTAGAGGTGGGGGGAGTGTGTGTACGCATATGTTAAGACCATTTTTTAAGATGTATTTTTATGAATTCCCAGGGTGAGAGGTCTTTTCACTGGCTTCAAAATATCTGGAAAGACTGCAGGTGAAAAATGAGGTGAAAACTACTGGTGAAAGCCAAGGCACAAATGAAATAGCAGTCCCTTGGGCAAAGTGAGCTGAAATGGGCCATTTCATACACTTTGGGCTGTATTTCTCAAGGATGAGCAGCCTTGTATGGGGACTTAATAGTTTTGCACGAAAAAGCATGTAAAGGCTTGTAGTCTACCTTAAAATTGGTAAACCAGTGTCCGGCTGTTTCTAGAACCATCTGTTCCTGCAAGCTTCGTCCTCATTAGCATCACTAGGTTTTCCGAGTAAATTAAATGTCTTTCCTAACTGAGTGCCATCAAATAACCTTTTCCTCTTGAAAGCTGCAGAATATGAATTTGAACGTTGGAGGGGACCTTGGGGTGCCCCAGGCCTGTGCGGGAGCTTTGAGGAGCTGGCGCTGGAAGCGGATGGGTGGGACCAGGAGGGACCAGGAGGAAGGACCAGCTGCCAGCGCAATCACCAGCTTTGCGTCTGCGCAGAGCTGCGGAGCCCAGCGCTGCTGGGCAGAGCTTGGGGCTGGTCACCAGCTAAGCTGCTGCCTGTGGTGCCCGGCCACCCATGCAGGGTCCCTCCAGAGTCTCCTCAAAGGGGAACTTATTTTTTTTAACCACCCACAGTGCTGCAGGGTGAAGGAGCTGAGCATGTTCTCCCAAACCCCCGCTTTAAAAACAGCCTCTGTTCGTTTACTGCTATTGATCCCTCCATTTGAAAATTTGGCCAGGATGGCCTCTGCCCATCGCGGTGTGAGGCTGGGGAGCACCGTGCCCTCGCTGCAGGGGCAGCAGGACGGGGCTGGCAGGGCGAGCAGCGTGCAGGGGACGGGGGCTGTGGGCTGCTGAGGGCAGAGGGGAGCTGGGCGAGGGAAATGAGGAGCTGGGGCAGGAGGAGGCATAACAATATCGATTTAAATAGTGTATGATCTTGTAATGAAAGGCTATCATAACACAGAAAAACACATGGACTAGATTAAGATTGCATAGGCAGGCAACACCCTTCTCCAGCATTAAACCTCTGCAGCCTTAACAGTTCTTCTGATGAGCTCTACATGTGTATGCACAAATAAATAGTCAGCGCCTAGAACTAGTTTGTATTTCGGAGGGTTTAAAGATCTTGTACAAAAACTTGATGAATGGGAGCAAGCGCCAAAAAGGGCATGGTGGTATGAGACCTGTATGTGTTAAGCCTTAACAGAAAATGCAGGCTGCGAGGTCCAAAGTGTTGAGAAAATTGCAAGAGTGACACTTTATAATGCTTCTTGAGGACTGAAAGTATTGGGTTTTTGCAGAAGTGGATGACCACCCTGTAGTTTAATCTCTGACTACGCAGGGTCAGCTCTGCTGAGGTGGGGCGAAGCTCCCGTGGTGCTGCCATTGCTTCTGCCCGGTGTGTGTGTCCTGGGGGTGGGACTGTCCCTGTTTTCATTAAGTCCGTTTTTACAGGGAACAAATGTGTCCTTCAGACAGGAGTCTGAGTTTCTGTAAAAACAACCAGGCCAAGACAGATTCAGTGTCCCTTGGTGTCACTTCTCCCTGATGCTTTCTGCAGTACTTAATTTTTGTCTCCCATCATACCCTCCTGCATTTGTCACATTCAAAAAGCCTGTTTGATAAATCCATGGCGCAGACACTAAAATAGGTTTATTTTCAATGTTATTGGCTCCTGTTGTGGTTTTTTGCACTTGTCTCTCCTGTTGGGAGGTTACTAGGATGGTCGCTGTGCAGCAGTGAGCACCCATGTATATAAGTGACTTTCTTCTGTTTTCAGTGAGCAGCAGAAAGCACAGCGTAACCACAGCCCTTCTTCCCCCCCGCCTTTCCTCCCTGGAGCCTTTCCCTGCTGTGTTTCCTGTTCACCGTGGAAACCACCCGTAAAACCCAGCACCAGAGGCATGGAAACATGCCACGTTCCCAAAATACACTTGAGCCCCTGTAGAAAGAGCAAGGAGGGCCAAGCTGCAGTAAAGCAAGTTTAGCATCAGGTCATGGCAATGCACCTCCATGTCTCACTGCATGACATTTGACTTGCACAGATTCATATGCAATATATAAGCTGAATTAAAATAATCTTTTAATGACACCTAAGGCCTCCGTGTATGAGATTAAGGTGGCTGCCCAGTGTGTGTCCATGTTCACTGTTTGATATGCCATCTTCCCTACGCTGTTCCAGACATGCCATCTTCGCTCACTTTAATTTGAAAACCTCTGTGCCAAGCATCCCTGCATAAACTTGTAGCGGGTCTGCATGGACGGCTGTCAAATGGTGTTTGGGAGGTTTGAGGCTTCACAGGATGTAAGGCATGGCTGAAGAAATCAATGTCTGAAGGACGAACCTAAATATTAGCACTCTAGTCTCAAATTATCTTTGAGGATAAAGCCTTTCCAACCCTGGTGTCCTGTTCTTTTCCAGATGTCGGTGAGCCAGCCGCAGTCAGGAAGAGGTGTGCCTTGTTTACGCTGCAGAGGGACATGCACGGGCTTCGAGCCACATTCTTGGAGGTAACGTCTTGGCCTTGATGGGCCCTGCCCCAACACTGTCCCTGTGGTCCTGTCAATATTTGGACTCCAGTGACCTTGCATGCAAAGAACAACTGCAGAGCACCTGAGTGCTGTTGGGAGGTGCAGAGAGGACACGCTGTCTGGATAGGACAACTGCTGAGTTGAGAAGATGCTTGTGCTCCCTGCTCTCCATCCCCCTTCCCTCACTGGTCCTGCTCTTTTATTTTTTTGAGTTAAAAATCTCATCTACAAGTGCTTAAACCAAGCTGAGGCTCTCATGCGGTGGGTTTTTTTTCTTCTTTTGCTAACATTGCCTGCTCCCTGGGAGTTGAGATTCTCTCTGCTAGGGTGCAGGTCTTGGCAGCAGTCTGTGGCTTGGGAAGAGGAGAAAGCCAGGGTGAGAGACGGCCAATCTGCAGAAGGGTCTCACCTGCCATGGGACTGTCCCCGGCACAGCCCTGCATGGTCAGTGCTGTTCAGTGGGATGTCGGGACGGGGGCACGGTGCCAAGGCTGCTGCGTGCTGTGCTCAGCACGAGCCACCCGATGCCCTGCGCAGCATGCATGCTGGAGCACAGATCCCCCGCCTGCTGCATGCTGGCTTCCCAGCCTGTCTGATTGTTTGGAAAACAAACATGGCCCTGCTTGCTTTGGAGGCAGGGAAACGCTGACCAAAAGGATAATCTCGTGCTGTCAGTAAGAGTTGTGCCGAGTGCCTGGCTTTGACCCTCATCCTTGAGGGCAAGCGTGGGTGCAGAGCTGGCAGGGTGAAACAAAGCCCCGTTGGCAAGGGCTCAGTGCTGCGTCCCGATCGGCAGCACCACGGTGGCTGTTGCTGCTGGCTGTCCTGAGCACCCCAATGGCTGAAACGCTATGCTTCGTGCCAGAAACAACTTGATGTTTGATACTTTATTTTCAGTTTTTCCTCGTAAAGATGCTAATTAGGTAAATAGCCACCAGCATCAGGGGCTGGTGGGAGCTGACCAGTACTGTGTGTTCAGCTCTGGGCAGGGGCAGTGGGCTACTGCCCTGCCCTATCTGCTTGCACACCGAAACAGAAGAAAGAAAGGGGGCTCTGAAATGGGAGCTATCCAGATGTCATTAATTAAAAAAGAATTAATGCCCTCTGAGGTTGTCTTGCACAACACTAGACTCTTTCCTGTGAGCCTGGAGAACTCCTGTTCGCTGTGGGCTGTGCCACTGGGTTCTGCTGCAGTGGTGCACAGGAGAGGTCTGTAGCTACTGAAATGCTTCAGCAGGCTTCACGATGGTGGCATGTAATGGTGTCCTGCAGCCTCCAGTTCCCAATTTCAATACCTCAGCTGTGTGGAAATCCAAACTTTACAACACTCATTTGTTTGAATCACTACTTTTTTTTTAATTGACTCAATTAAAGGCTGGTTTGAATCATCCTTGTTCCAGGATCCTGCTGAAATACTTGGGGTTGCATCAGAGTTAGTTTGTCCTTTTGCTGTTAGCATTTGATGGAGAAGCCAGCCAGCAGAGCGGCCTTATAGACTTATCTTTGACTTATCTATCATTTTGATTATAATAGCTATACTTAAGTATCAATTCCTCTTTTAGCAGCCACTTAATGGCATGTGAAGCTTTGTAAGAGGCGAGGCTAGCACTCGGCTGCTGGAGACTGGTGAGGGGGGCAGATTTAGTGATGCTTGAAGGGGTTTTTCAAAGCTCACGGAAAGTGGCAGCTCCCTGCGGTGGGTGGGAGGCAGCGGTCTATCAGTGCGGCTGCTGTCACCTGGGGACAGCACCTAGGGGTTTGTACCTTTCTGTTCTGCGTT